>NW_026870961.1:0-341272 GCF_033118175.1 Dama dama
TGAAAAATATGAAGAACTTCAAAAGGTGTCAAAAATATGAGGAACATGAAAAGGCCTGAAAATAATGAGAAGCATGAAGCGGTGTTCAAAATTATGAAGAGCCTTAAAAGGTGTGAAAAATATTAAAAGTTTCAAAAGCTGTCAAAAATATGAGGAGCATGAAACGGTCTGAAAATTAGGAGGGGCATGAAACGGTGTTCAAAAACATGAAGAGCATGAAAAGGTGTGAAAAATATGAAGAGCTTCCAAAATTGTCAAAAATATGAGGAGCATGAAACGGTCTGAAAAATAGAAGGAGCATGAAGCGGTCTGAAAAATAGCAGGAGCATGAAGCGGTGTTGAAAAAAATGAATAGATTGAAAAGGTGTGAAAAATATGAAGAGCTTCAAAAGGTTTGAAAATTATGAGGAGCATGAAACGGTCTGAAAAATAGGAGGATCATGTAGCGGTGTTGAAAAACATGAAGAGCCTGAAAATGTGTGAAAAATATGAAGAGCTTCAAAAGGTGTGAAAAATATGAAGAGCTTCAAAACGTGACAAAAATGAGATGAGCATGAAACGGTCTGAAAAATAGGAGGAGCATGAAGTGGTGTTGAAAACATGAAGAGCCTGAAAAGGTGTGAAAAATATGAAGAGCTTCAAAAGCTGACAAAAATATGAGGAGCATGAAACGGTCTGAAAAATAGGAAGAGCATGAACCGGTGTTGAAAAACATGAAGAGCCTTAAAAGGTGTGAAATACAGAAGGAGCTTCAAAAGGTGTCAAAAATATGAGGAGCATGAGACGGTCTGAAAAATAGGAGGAGAATGAAACGGTGTTGAAAAACATGAAGAGCCTGAAAAGGTGGGAAAAATATGAAGAGCTTCAAAAGGTGTGAAAAATATGAGGAGCATGAAACGTTCTGAAAAATAGGAGGAGCATGAAGCGGTGTTCAAAAACATGAAGAGCGTGAAAAGTTGTGAAAATTGTGAAGAGCTTCAAAAGGTGTCAAAATATGAGGAGCATGAAACCTTCTGAAAAATAGGAGGAGCATGAAGCTGTGCTCAAAAACATGAAGAGCCTGAAAAGATGTGGAAAATATAAAGAGCTTCCAAAAGTCTGAAAACTATGAGGAGCTTGAAACGGTCTGAAACATAGGAGCGGCATGAAACGGTGTTCACAAACATGAAGAGCCTGAAAAGGTGTCCGCAATATGAAGAGCTTCAAAGGTATGAAATACATGAGGAGCATGAAACGGTCTGAAAAATAGGAGGAGCATGAAACGGTGTTCAAAAATATGAAGAGCCTACAAAGATGTGAAAAATATGAAGAGCTTCAAAAGGTGTGAAAAATAGGAGGAGCATGAAACGGTCTGAAAAATAAGAGGAGCATGAAGTGGTGTTGATAAACATGAAGAGCCTGAAAAGGTGTGAAAAATATGAAGAGCTTCAAAAGCTGACAAAAATATGAGGAGCATGAAACGGTCTGAAAAATAGGAAGAGCATGAAGCGGTGTTGAAAAACATGAAGAGCCTGAAAACGTGTGAAAAATATGAAGAGCTTCAAAAGGTGTGAAAAATATGAAGAGCTACAAAAGGTGTCAAAAATGAGATGAGCATGAAACTGTCTGTAAAATAGGAGGAGCATGAACCGGTGTTGAAAAACATGAAGAGCCTGAAAATGTGTGAAAAATATGAAGAGCTTCAAAAGGTGACAAAAATATGAAGAGCTTCAAAAGCTGTCAAAAATATGAGGAGCATGAAACGGTCTGAAAAATAGGAAGAGCATGAACCGGTGTTGAAAAACATGAAGAGCCTGAAAAGGTGTGAAAAATATGAAGAGCTTCAAAAGTTGACAAAAATATGAGGAGCATGAAGCTGTGTTCAAAAACATGAAGAGCCTGAAAAGGTGTGAAAAATATGAAGAGCTTCAAAAGGTATCAAAAATTGAGGAGCAATAAATGGTCTGAAAAATTGGAGGAGCATGAAACGGTATTCAAAAACACAAAGAGCCTGAAAAGTTATGAAAAATATGAAGAGCTTCAAAAGCTGTAAAATATGAGGAGCATGAAACGGTTTGAAAAATTGGAGGAGCATGAAGCAGTGTTCAAAAACATGAAGAGCCTGAAAAGGTGTGAAAAATATGAAGAGCTTTAAAAGGTGTCAAAAATATGAGGAGCATGAAACGGTCTGAAAAATAGGAGGAGCATGAAACGGTGTTCAAAAATATGAAGAGCCTACAAAGATGTGAAAAATATGAGAGCTTCAAAAGGTGTGAAATACATGAGGAGCAATATACGGTCTGAAAAATAGGCGGAGCATGAAGCGGTGTTGAAAAACATGAAGAGCCTGAAAAGGTGTGAATGATATGAACAGCATCAAAAGGTGTGAAAAATAGAAGCAGCATGAAACGGTGTTCAAAAAAGTGAAGAGCCTAAAAATGTGTGAAAAATAAGAAGAGCTTCAATAAGTGTGAAAAATATGAGGAGCATGAAACGGTCTGAAAAATAGGAGTAGCATGAAGTGGTGTTGAAAAACATGAAGAGCCTGAAAAGTTGTGAAAAATATGCAGAGCTTCAAAAGGTGTGAAATACATGAGGAGCATGAAACGGTCTGAAAAATAGGAGCAGCCTGAAGCAGTGTTGAAAAACATGAAGAGCCTGAAAAGGTGTGAAAAATATGAAGAGCTTCAAAAGGTGTCAAAAATATGAGGAGCATGAAACGGTCTGAAAAATAGAAGCAGCATGAAGCGGTGTTCAAAGACATGAAGAGCCTGAAAAGTTGTGAAAAATATGAAGAGCTTCAAAAGGTGTGAAATACATGAGGAGCATGAAACATTCTGAAATATAGGAGGAGCATGAAAAGGTATTCAAAAATATGAAGAGCTTCAAAAGGTGTCAAAAGTATGACGAGCATGAAACGGTCTGAAAAATAGGAGGATCATGAAGCGGTGTAGAAAACCATGAACAGCCTGAAATGGTGTGAAAAATATGAAGAGCTACAAAAAGTGTCAAACATTTGAGGACCATGAAGCGGTCTGAAAAATAGGAGGATCAACAAGCGGTGTTCAAAAACATGAAGAGCCTGAAAAGGTGTGAAAAATATGCAGAGCGTCAAGAGGTGTGAAATACATGAGCAGCATGAAAAGGTCTGAAAAATAGGAGGAGCATGAATCGGTGTTGAAAAACATGAAGAGCCTGAAAAGGTGTGAAAAATATGCAGAGCGTCAAGAGGTGTGAAATACATGAGCAGTATGAAAAGGTCTGAAAAATAGGAGGAGCATGAAAGGGTGTTGAAAAACATGAAGAGCCTTAAAAGGTGTGAAATATAGAAGGAGCTTCAAAAGGTGTCAAAAATATGAGGAGCATTAAACGGTCTGAAAAATAGGAGGAGCATGAAACGGTGTTGAAAAACATGAAGTGCCTGAAAAGGTGGAAAAATATGAAGAGCTTCAAAAGGTGTGAAAAATATGAGGAGCAAGAAACGTTCTGAAAAATAGGAGGAGCATGAAGCGGTGTTCAAAAACATGATGAGCCTGAAAAGTTGTGAAAAATATTAAAAGATTCAAAAGCTGTCAAAAATATGAGGAGCTTGAAACGGTCTGAAAATTAGGAGGGGCATGAAACGGTGTTCAAAAACATGAAGAGCGTGAAAAGGTGTGAAAAATATGAAGAGCTTCCAAAATTGTCAAAAATATGAGGAGCATGAAACGGTCTGAAAAATAGAAGGAGCATGAAGCGGTCTGAAAAATAGCAGGAGCATGAAGCAGTGTTGAAAAAAATGAATAGATTGAAAAGGTGTGAAAAATATGAAGAGCTTCAAAAGGTTTGAAAATTATGAGGAGCATGAAACGGTCTGAAAAATAGGAGGATCATGCAGCGGTGTTGAAAAACATGAAGAGCCTGAAAATGTGTGAAAAATATGAAGAGCTTCAAAAGGTGTGAAAAATATGAAGAGCTTCAAAACGTGACAAAAATGAGATGAGCATGAAACGGTCTGAAAAATATGAGGAGCATGAAGTGGTGTTGAAAACATGAAGAGCCTGAAAAGGTGTGAAAAATATGAAGTGCTTCAAAAGGTGTGAAAATTAGGAGGAGCATGAAACGGTCTGAAAAATAAGAGGAGCATGAAGTGGTGTTGATAAACATGAAGAGCCTGAAAAGGTGTGAAAAATATGAAGAGCTTCAAAAGCTGACAAAAATATGAGGAGCATGAAACGGTCTGAAAAATAGGAAGAGCATGAAGCAGTGTTGAAAAACATGAAGAGCCTTAAAAGGTGTGAAATACAGAAGGAGCTTCAAAAGGTGTCAAAAATATGAGGAGCATGAGACGGTCTGAAAAATAGGAGGAGAATGAAACGGTGTTGAAAAACATGAAGAGCCTGAAAAGGTGGGAAAAATATGAAGAGCTTCAAAAGGTGTGAAAAATATGAGGAGCATGAAACGTTCTGAAAAATAGGAGGAGCATGAAGCGGTGTTCAATAACATGAAGAGCATGAAAAGTTGTGAAAAATGTGAAGAGCTTCAAAAGGTGTCAAAATATGAGAAGCATGAAACCTTCTGAAAAATAGGAGGAGCATGAAGCTGTGCTCAAAAACATGAAGAGCCTGAAAAGGTGTGGAAAATATAAAGAGCTTCAAAAAGTCTGAAAACTATGAGGAGCTTGAAACGGTCTGAAACATAGGAGCGGCATGAAACGGTGTTCAAAAACATGAAGAGCCTGAAAAGGTGTCAACAATATGAAGAGCTTCAAAAGGTATGAAATACATGAGAAGCATGAAACGGTCTGAAAAATAGGAGGAGCAAGAAGCGGTGTTGAAAAACATGAAAAGACTGAAAAGGTGTGAAAAATATGAAGAGCTTCAAAAGGTGTCAAAAATATGAGGAGCATGAAACGGTCTGAAAAATAGGAGGATCATGCAGCGGTGTTGAAAAATATGAAGAGGCTGAAAAGGTGTGAAAAATATGAGGGCTTCAAAAGGTGTCAAAAATATGAGGAGCATGACACGGTCTGAAAAATAGGAGGAGCATGAAGCTGTGTTCAAAAACATGAAGAGCCTGAAAAGGTGTGAAAAATATGAAGAGCTTTAAAAGGTGTCAAAAATATGAGGAGAATGAAACGGTCTGAAAAATAGGAGAAGCATGAAACGGTCTTCTAAAATATGAAGAGCCTACAAAGATGTGAAAAATATGAGAGCTTCAAAAGGTGTGAAATACATGAGGAGCAATATACGGTCTGAAAAAAAGGCGGAGCATGAAGCGGTGTTCAAAAACATGAAGAGCCTGAAAAGGTGTGAAAGATATGAACAGCATCAAAAGGTGTGAAAAATAGAAGCAGCATGAAACGGTGTTCAAAAACGTGAAGAGCCTAAAAATGTGTGAAAAATAAGAAGAGCTTCAAAAAGTGTGAAAAATATGAGGAGCATGAAACGGTCTGGAAAATAGGAGGAGCATGAAACGGTGATCAAAATCATGAAGAGCCTGAAAAGGTGTGAAAAATATGCAGAGCTTCAAAATGTGTGAAATACATGAGGAGCATGAAACGGTCTGAAAAATAGGAGGAGCCTCAAGCGGTGTTGAAAAACATGAAGAGCCTGAAAAGGTGTGAAAAATATGAAGAGCTTCAAAAGGTGTGAAAAATATGAAGAGCTACAAAAGGTGTCAAAAATGAGATGAGCATGAAACTGTCTGTAAAATAGGAGGAGCATGAACCGGTGTTGAAAAACATGAAGAGCCTGAAAATGTGTGAAAAATATGAAGAGCTTCAAAAGGTGACAAAAATATGAAGAGCTTCAAAAGCTGTCAAAAATATGAGGAGCATGAAACGGTCTGAAAAATAGGAAGAGCATGAACCGGTGTTGAAAAACATGAAGAGCCTGAAAAGGTGTGAAAAATATGAAGAGCTTCAAAAGTTGACAAAAATATGAGGAGCATGAAGCTGTGTTCAAAAACATGAAGAGCCTGAAAAGGTGTAAAAAATATGAAGAGCTTCAAAAGGTATCAAAAATTGAGGAGCAATAAATGGTCTGAAAAATTGGAGGAGCATGAAACGGTATTCAAAAACACAAAGAGCCTGAAAAGTTATGAAAAATATGAAGAGCTTCAAAAGCTGTAAAATATGAGGAGCATGAAACGGTTTGAAAAATTGGAGGAGCATGAAGCAGTGTTCAAAAACATGAAGAGCCTGAAAAGGTGTGAAAAATATGAAGAGCTTTAAAAGGTGTCAAAAATATGAGGAGCATGAAACGGTCTGAAAAATAGGAGGAGCATGAAACGGTGTTCAAAAATATGAAGAGCCTACAAAGATGTGAAAAATATGAGAGCTTCAAAAGGTGTGAAATACATGAGGAGCAATATACGGTCTGAAAAATAGGCGGAGCATGAAGCGGTGTTGAAAAACATGAAGAGCCTGAAAAGGTGTGAATGATATGAACAGCATCAAAAGGTGTGAAAAATAGAAGCAGCATGAAACGGTGTTCAAAAAAGTGAAGAGCCTAAAAATGTGTGAAAAATAAGAAGAGCTTCAATAAGTGTGAAAAATATGAGGAGCATGAAACGGTCTGAAAAATAGGAGTAGCATGAAGTGGTGTTGAAAAACATGAAGAGCCTGAAAAGTTGTGAAAAATATGCAGAGCTTCAAAAGGTGTGAAATACATGAGGAGCATGAAACGGTCTGAAAAATAGGAGCAGCCTGAAGCAGTGTTGAAAAACATGAAGAGCCTGAAAAGGTGTGAAAAATATGAAGAGCTTCAAAAGGTGTCAAAAATATGAGGAGCATGAAACGGTCTGAAAAATAGAAGCAGCATGAAGCGGTGTTCAAAGACATGAAGAGCCTGAAAAGTTGTGAAAAATATGAAGAGCTTCAAAAGGTGTGAAATACATGAGGAGCATGAAACATTCTGAAATATAGGAGGAGCATGAAAAGGTATTCAAAAATATGAAGAGCTTCAAAAGGTGTCAAAAGTATGACGAGCATGAAACGGTCTGAAAAATAGGAGGATCATGAAGCGGTGTAGAAAACCATGAACAGCCTGAAATGGTGTGAAAAATATGAAGAGCTACAAAAAGTGTCAAACATTTGAGGACCATGAAGCGGTCTGAAAAATAGGAGGATCAACAAGCGGTGTTCAAAAACATGAAGAGCCTGAAAAGGTGTGAAAAATATGCAGAGCGTCAAGAGGTGTGAAATACATGAGCAGCATGAAAAGGTCTGAAAAATAGGAGGAGCATGAATCGGTGTTGAAAAACATGAAGAGCCTGAAAAGGTGTGAAAAATATGCAGAGCGTCAAGAGGTGTGAAATACATGAGCAGTATGAAAAGGTCTGAAAAATAGGAGGAGCATGAAAGGGTGTTGAAAAACATGAAGAGCCTTAAAAGGTGTGAAATATAGAAGGAGCTTCAAAAGGTGTCAAAAATATGAGGAGCATTAAACGGTCTGAAAAATAGGAGGAGCATGAAACGGTGTTGAAAAACATGAAGTGCCTGAAAAGGTGGGAAAAATATGAAGAGCTTCAAAAGGTGTGAAAAATATGAGGAGCAAGAAACGTTCTGAAAAATAGGAGGAGCATGAAGCGGTGTTCAAAAACATGATGAGCCTGAAAAGTTGTGAAAAATATTAAAAGATTCAAAAGCTGTCAAAAATATGAGGAGCTTGAAACGGTCTGAAAATTAGGAGGGGCATGAAACGGTGTTCAAAAACATGAAGAGCATGAAAAGGTGTGAAAAATATGAAGAGCTTCCAAAATTGTCAAAAATATGAGGAGCATGAAACGGTCTGAAAAATAGAAGGAGCATGAAGCGGTCTGAAAAATAGCAGGAGCATGAAGCAGTGTTGAAAAAAATGAATAGATTGAAAAGGTGTGAAAAATATGAAGAGCTTCAAAAGGTTTGAAAATTATGAGGAGCATGAAACGGTCTGAAAAATAGGAGGATCATGCAGCGGTGTTGAAAAACATGAAGAGCCTGAAAATGTGTGAAAAATATGAAGAGCTTCAAAAGGTGTGAAAAATATGAAGAGCTTCAAAACGTGACAAAAATGAGATGAGCATGAAACGGTCTGAAAAATATGAGGAGCATGAAGTGGTGTTGAAAACATGAAGAGCCTGAAAAGGTGTGAAAAATATGAAGTGCTTCAAAAGGTGTGAAAATTATGAGGAGCATGAAACGGTCTGAAAAATAAGAGGAGCATGAAGTGGTGTTGATAAACATGAAGAGCCTGAAAAGGTGTGAAAAATATGAAGAGCTTCAAAAGCTGACAAAAATATGAGGAGCATGAAACGGTCTGAAAAATAGGAAGAGCATGAAGCAGTGTTGAAAAACATGAAGAGCCTTAAAAGGTGTGAAATACAGAAGGAGCTTCAAAAGGTGTCAAAAATATGAGGAGCATGAGACGGTCTGAAAAATAGGAGGAGAATGAAACGGTGTTGAAAAACATGAAGAGCCTGAAAAGGTGGGAAAAATATGAAGAGCTTCAAAAGGTGTGAAAAATATGAGGAGCATGAAACGTTCTGAAAAATAGGAGGAGCATGAAGCGGTGTTCAATAACATGAAGAGCATGAAAAGTTGTGAAAAATGTGAAGAGCTTCAAAAGGTGTCAAAATATGAGAAGCATGAAACCTTCTGAAAAATAGGAGGAGCATGAAGCTGTGCTCAAAAACATGAAGAGCCTGAAAAGGTGTGGAAAATATAAAGAGCTTCAAAAAGTCTGAAAACTATGAGGAGCTTGAAACGGTCTGAAACATAGGAGCGGCATGAAACGGTGTTCAAAAACATGAAGAGCCTGAAAAGGTGTCAACAATATGAAGAGCTTCAAAAGGTATGAAATACATGAGAAGCATGAAACGGTCTGAAAAATAGGAGGAGCAAGAAGCGGTGTTGAAAAACATGAAAAGACTGAAAAGGTGTGAAAAATATGAAGAGCTTCAAAAGGTGTCAAAAATATGAGGAGCATGAAACGGTCTGAAAAATAGGAGGATCATGCAGCGGTGTTGAAAAATATGAAGAGGCTGAAAAGGTGTGAAAAATATGAGAGCTTCAAAAGGTGTCAAAAATATGAGGAGCATGACACGGTCTGAAAAATAGGAGGAGCATGAAGCTGTGTTCAAAAACATGAAGAGCCTGAAAAGGTGTGAAAAATATGAAGAGCTTTAAAAGGTGTCAAAAATATGAGGAGAATGAAACGGTCTGAAAAATAGGAGGAGCATGAAACGGTCTTCTAAAATATGAAGAGCCTACAAAGATGTGAAAAATATGAGAGCTTCAAAAGGTGTGAAATACATGAGGAGCAATATACGGTCTGAAAAAAAGGCGGAGCATGAAGCGGTGTTCAAAAACATGAAGAGCCTGAAAAGGTGTGAAAGATATGAACAGCATCAAAAGGTGTGAAAAATAGAAGCAGCATGAAACGGTGTTCAAAAACGTGAAGAGCCTAAAAATGTGTGAAAAATAAGAAGAGCTTCAAAAAGTGTGAAAAATATGAGGAGCATGAAACGGTCTGGAAAATAGGAGGAGCATGAAACGGTGATCAAAATCATGAAGAGCCTGAAAAGGTGTGAAAAATATGCAGAGCTTCAAAATGTGTGAAATACATGAGGAGCATGAAACGGTCTGAAAAATAGGAGGAGCCTCAAGCGGTGTTGAAAAACATGAAGAGCCTGAAAAGGTGTGAAAAATGTGAAGAGCTTCAAAAGGTGTCAAAAATATGAGGAGCATGAAACGGTCTGAAAAATAGAAGGAGCATGAAGCGGTGTTCAAAGACATGAGGAGCCTGAAAAGTTGTGAAAAATATGAAGAGCTTCAAAAGGTGTGAAATACATGAGGAGCATGAAACATTCTGAAATATAGGAGGAGCATGAAGCTGTGCTCAAAAACATGAATAGCCTGAAAAGGTGTGAAAAGTATAAAGAGCTTCAAAAGGGGTGAAAAATGTGAGGAGCATGAAATGGTCTGAAAAATAGGAGGAGCATGAAGCGGTGTTCAAAAACTTGAAGAGCCTGAAAAGGTGTGAAAAATATGAAGAGCTTCAAAAATTGTCAAATATGAGGAGCATGATACGGACTAAAAATAGGAGGAGCTTGAAACGGTGTTCAAAAAAATGAAGAGCCTGGAAAGGTGTGAAAAATATGAAGAGCCTCAAAACGTGTCAAATATATGAGGAGCATGAAACGGTCTGAAAAATAGGAGGAACATGAAGCGGTGTTGAAAAACATGAAGAGCCTGAAAACGTGTGAAAAATATGAAGATATTCAAAATGTGTGAAAAATATGAAGAGCTTAAAAGGTGTAAAAAATGAGATGAGCATGAAACGGTCTGAAAAATAGGAGGAGCATGAAGTGGTGTTGAAAAATATGAAGAGCCTGAATGGGTGTGAAAAATAGGAGGAGCTTCAAAACCGGTCAAATTATGAGGAGCCTGAAACGGTCTGAAAAATTGGAGGAGCATGAAGTGGTGTTGAAAAACATGAAGAGCCTAAAAAAGTGTGAAAAATATGAAGAGCTTCAAAAGGTGTGAAAAATATGAGGAAAATGAAACGGTCTGAAAAATAGGAGGAGCATGAAACTGTCTGAAAAATAGGAGGAGCATGAAACGGTTTCCAAAAACATGAAGAGCCTGAAAGGTTTGAAAAATATGAAGTTCTTCAAATGCTGTCAAGTATATGAGGAGCATGAAACGGTCTGAAAAATAGGAGGACCATGAAACAGTCTGAAAAATAGGAGGAGCATGAAATGGTGTTGAAAAACATGAAGAGCCTTAAAAGGTGTGAAATACAGAAGGAGCTTCAAAAGGTGTCAAAAATATGATTAGCATGAGACGGTCTGAAAAATAGGAGGAGCATGAAACGGTTTTGAAAAACATGAAGAGCCTGGAAAGGTGGGAAAAATATGAAGAGCTTCAAAAGGTGTGAAAAATATGAGGAGCATGAAACGTTCTGAAAAATAGGAGGAGCACGAAGCGGTGTTCAAAAACATGAAGAGCGTGAAAATTTGTGAAAAATGTGAAGAGCTTCAAAAGGTGTCAAAATATGAGGAGCATGAAACCTTCTGAAAAATAGGAGGAGCATGAAGCGGTGTTCAAAAACATGAAGAGCCTGAAAAATTGTGAAAAATATGAAGAGCTTCAAAAGCTGTAAAATATGAGGAGCATGAAACGGTCTGAAAAATAGGAAGAGCATGAACCGGTGTTGAAAAACATGAAGAGCCTGAAAAGGTGTGGAAAATATGAAGAGCTTCAAAAGGTATCAAAAATATGAGGAGCAATAAATGGTCTGAAAAATTGGAGGAGCATGAAACGGTATTCAAAAACACGAAGAGCCTGAAAAGTTGTGAAAAATATGAAGAGCTTCAAAAGCTGTAAAATATGAGGAGCATGAAACGGTCTGAAAAATTGGAGGATCATGAAGCAGTGTTCAAAAACATGAAGAGCCTGAAAAGGTGTGAAAAATATGAAGAGCTTTAAAAGGTGTTAAAAATATGAGGAGCAGGAAACGGTCTGAAAAATAGGAGGAGCATGAAACGGTGTTCAAAAATATGAAGAGCCTACAAAGATGTGAAAAATATGAGAGCTTCAAAAGGTGTGAAATACATAGGAGCAATATACGGTCTGAAAAAAAGGCGAAGCATGAAGCGGTGTTCAAAAACATGAAGAGCCTGAAAAGGTGTGAAAAATATGAAGAGTTTCAAAAGATGTGAAAAATATGAAGAGCTTCAAAACGTGTCAAAAATATGAGGAACATGAAAGAGTCTGAAAAATAGGAGGAGCATGAAACGGTGTTCAATATATGAAGGGCCTGAAAAGGTGTGAAATATATGAAAAGCCTCAAAACGTGTCAAAAATATGAGGAGCATGAAACTGTCTGAAAAAAAGGAGGAGCATGAAGCGATGTTGAAAAACATGAAGAGACTGAAAACATGTGAATAATATGAAGAGCTTCAAAAGGTGTGAAAAATATGATGAGCTTCAAAAGCTGTCAAAAATGAGATGAACATGAGACGGTCTGAAAAATAGGAGGAGCATGAGGCGGTTTGGAAAACATGAAGAGCTTGAAAAAGTGTGAAATATATGAAGAGCTTCTAAAGGTGTGAAAAATATGAGGAGCTTCAAAAGGTGTCAAAAATATGACGAGCATGAGACGGTCTGAAAAATAAAAGGAGCATGAAGCGGTGTTCAAAAAAGTGAAGAGCCTAAAAATGTGTGAAAAATAAGAAGAGCTTCAAAAAGTGTGAAAAATATGAGGAGCATGAAACATTCTGAAATATAGGAGGAGCATGAAAAGGTATTCAAAAATATGAAGAGCTTCAAAATGTGTCAAAAGTATGACGAGCATGAAACGGTCTGAAAAATAGGAGGATCATGAAGCGGTGTAGAAAACCATGAACAGCCTGAAATGGTGTGAAAAATATGAAGAGCTACAAAAAGTGTCAAACATTTGAGGACCATGAAGCGGTCTGAAAAATAGGAGGATCAACAAGCGGTGTTCAAATCATGAAGAGCCTGAAAAGGTGTGAAAAATATGCAGAGCGTCAAGAGGTGTGAAATACATGAGCAGCATGAAAAGGTCTGAAAAATAGGAGGAGCATGAATCGGTGTTGAAAAACATGAAGAGCCTGAAAAGGTGTGAAAAATATGAAGAGCTTCAAAAGGTGTCAAAATTATGAGGAGCATGAAACGGTCTGAATAATAGGAGGAGCATGAAGTGGAGTTGAAAAACGTGAAGAGCCTAAAAAAGTGTTAAATATATGAAGAGCTTCAAAAGGTGTGAAATATATGAGGAGCTTCAAAAGGTGTCAAAAATAAGAGGAGCATGAAACGGTCTGAAAAATAGCAGGAGCATGAAGCGGTGTTTAAAAATATGAAGAGCCTGAAAAGGTGTGAAGTATATGAAGAGCTTCAAAATGTGTCAAAATTATGAGAAGCATGCAACGGTCTAGAAAATGGGACGAGCTTAAAACGGTGTTGAAAAATATGAAGAGCCTGAAAAGGTGTGAAATATATGAAGAGCTTCAAAAGGTGTCCAAAATATGAGGAGCATGAAACGGTCTGAAAAATAGGAGGAGCATGAAGCGGTGTTGAAAAACATGAAGAGCCTGAAAAGGGCTGAAAAATATGAAGAGCTTCAAAAGGTGTAAAAAATATGAGGAGTATGAAACGGTTTTAAAAAATAAGAGTAGCAAGAATCGGTGTTCAAAAACATGAAGAGCCTGAAAACGTTTGAAAAATATAAAGAGCTTGAATCGGTGTGAAAAAAATGAAGAGCTTCAAAAGGTGTCAGAAATGAGAGGAGCATGAAACGGTCTGAAAAATAGGATGAGCATGAAGCGGTGTTGAAAAACATGAAGAGCCTGAAAAGGTGTGAAATAAATGAAGAGCTTCAAAAGGTGTCAGAAATGAGAGAGCATGAAACGGTCTGAAAAATAGGAGGAGCATGAAACGGTGTTCAAAAACATGAAGAGCCTGAAAAGGTGTGAAAAATATGAGAGCTTCAAAAGGTGTGAAATACATGAGAATCGTGAAATGGTCTGAAAAATAGAAGGAGCATGATGCTGTGTTGAAAAACATGAAGAGAATGAAAAGGTGTAAAAAATATGAAGAGCTTCAAAAGCTTTCAAAAAAATGAGGAGAATGAAACGGTCTGAAAAATAGGAGGATCATGAAGGGTGTTTAAAAACATGAAGAGCCTGAAAAGGTGTGAAAAATATGAAGAGCTTCAAAAGGTGTCAAAATTATGAGGAGCATGCAACGGTCTAGAAAATAGGACGACAATAAAACGGTGTTGAAAAACATGAAGAGCCTGAAAATGTGTGAAATATATGAAGAGCTTCAAAAGGTGTCAAAAATATGAGGAGCATGAAACGGTCTGAAAAATAAGAGGAGCATGAAGCGGTGTTGAAAAACATGAAGAGCCTGAAAAGGTGTGAAAAAAATTAAGAGCTTCAAAACGTGTGAAAAATATGAAAAGCTTCAAAAGCTGTCAAAAATGAGATGAGCATGAAACGGTCTGAAAAACAGGAGGAGCATGAAGTGGTGTTGAAAAACATGAAGGGCCTGAAAAAGTGTGAAATATATGAAGAGCTCAAAAGGTGTGAAAAATATGTGGAGCTTCAAAAAGTGTCAAAAATATGAGGAGCATGAAACTGTCTGAAAAATAGGAAGAGCAAGAAGCGGTGTTGAAAAACATGAAGAGCATGAAAAGGTGTGAAAAATATGAAGAGCTTCCAAAGGTGTCAAAAATATGAGGAGCATGAAAAGGTCTGAAAAATAGGAAGAGCATGAAGCAGTGCTTAAAAACTTGAAGAGCGTGAAAAGCTGTGAAATATATGAAGAGCTTCAAAATGTGTGAAAAATATAGGAGCAAGCAAAGATCTGAAAAATTGGAGGAGCATGAAGCGGTGTTGAAAAACATGAAGAGCCTGAAAATGTGTGAAAAATATGAAGAGTTTCAAAAGATGTCAAAAATATGAGGAGCATGAAAAGGACCGAAAAGTAGGAGGAGCATGAATCGTTGTTGAAAAACATGAAGTGCCTGAAAAGGTGAAAAAAACATGAAGAGCTTAAAAAGGTGTCAAAAATATGAGGAGCATGAACCGGTCTGAGAAATAGGAAAAGCATGAAGCGGTGTTGAAAAACATGAAGAGCCTGAAAAGGTGTGAAATATATGAAGAGCTTCAAAACCTGTGAAAAATATGAGGAGCATGAAACGGTCTGAAAAATTGGAGGAGCATCAGGCGGTGTTGAAAAACATGAAGAGACTGAAAAGGGTTGAAAAATATGAAGAGCTTCAAAAGGAGTCAAAAATATGGGGACCATGAAATGGTCTGAAAAATAGGAGGAGCATGAAGCGTTGTTGAAAAACATGAAGAACCTGAAAAAGTGTGAAATATATGAAGAGCTTCAAAAGGTGTCAAAAAGATGAGGAGGATGAAACGGTCTGAAAAATAGGAGGAGACTGAAGCGGTGTTGAAAAACATGAAGAGCCTGAGAAGGTTTGAAAAAATGAAGAGCTTCAAAAGGTGTCAAAAATATGAGGAGCATGAGACGGTCTGAAAAATAGGAGGAGCATGAAGCTGTGTTGAAAAACATGAAGACCCTTAAAAGGTGTGCAAAATATGAAGAGCTTCAAAAGGTGTGAAATACATGAGGAGCATGAAACATTCTGAAATATAGGAGGAGCATGAAAAGGTGTTCAAAAACATGAAGAGCTTCAAAAGGTGTCAAAAGTATGACGAGCATGAAACGGTCTGAAAAATAGGAGGATCATGAAGCGGTGTAGAAAACCATGAACAGCCTGAAATGGTGTGAAAAATATGAAGAGCTACAAAACTGTCAAACATTTGAGGACCATGAAGCGGTCTGAAAAATAGGAGGATCAACAAGCGGTGTTCAAAAACATGAAGAGCCTGAAAAGGTGTGAAAAATATGAAGAGCTTCAAAAGGTGTCAAAATTATGAGGAGCATGAAACGGTCTGAAAAATAGGAGGAGCATGAAGCGGTGTTGAAAAACATGAAGAGCCTGAAAAGGTGTGAAAAATATGAAGAGCTTCAAAACGTGTCAAAAATATGAGGAACATGAAAGAGTCTGAAAAATAGGAGGAGCATGAAACGCTGTTCAAAATATGAAGGGCATGAAAAGGTGTGAAATATATGAAAAGCCTCAAAACGTGTCAAAAATATGAGGAGCATGAAACTGTCTGAAAAATAGGAGGAGCATGAAGCAATGTTGAAAAACATGAAGAGACTGAAAACGTGTGAATAATATGAAGAGCTTCAAAAGGTTTGAAATATATGAAGAGCTTCAGAAGGTGTCAAAAATGAGATGAGCATGAAACGGTTTGAAAAATAGGAGGAGCATGAAACGATCTGAAAAATAGGAGGAGAATGAATCGGTGTTGAAAACATAAAGAGCATGAAAAGGTGTGAAAAATATGAAGAGCTTCAAAAGGTGTCAAAAATATGAGGCGCATGAAACTGTCTGAAAAATAGGAGGAGCATGAAGCGGTGTTGAAAAACATGAAGAGCCATAAAAGGTGTGAAAAATATGAAGAGCTTCAAAAGGTGTCAAAAATATGAGGAGCATGAGACGGTCTGAAAAATAGGAGGAGCATGACGGGGTTCAAAAACATGAAGAGAATGAAAAGGTGTGAAAAATATGAAGAGTTTAAAAAGATGTGAAATATATGAAGAGCTTCAAAAGCTCTCAAAAATTAAATGAGCATGAAACGGTCTGAAAAATAGGAGGAGCATGAAACGGTGTTCAAAAACATGAAGAGCCTGAAAAGGTGTGAAAATATGAGAGCTTCAAAACGCGTGAAATACATGAGAAGCATGAAACGGTTTGAAAAATAGAAGGAGAATGAAGCTGTGTTGAAAAACATGAAGAGACTGAAAAGGTGTAAAAAATATGAAGAGCTTCAAAAGGTTTCAAAAAAATGAGGAGAATGAAACGGTTTGAAAAATAGGAGGATCATGAAGCGGTGTTGAGAAACATGAACAGCCTGAAAAGGTGTGAAAAATATGAAGAGCCTCAAAACGTGTCAAAAATATGAGGAGCATGAGACGGTCTGAAAAATAGGAGGAGCATGACGTGGTTCAAAAACATGAAGAGACTGAAAAGGTGTGAAAAATATGAAGAGTTTCAAAAGATGTGAAAAATATGAAGAGCTTCAAAACGTGTCA
Source organism: Dama dama (assembly GCF_033118175.1). Taxonomy (NCBI): domain Eukaryota; kingdom Metazoa; phylum Chordata; class Mammalia; order Artiodactyla; family Cervidae; genus Dama; species Dama dama. The sequence continues at coordinate 16,646 of NW_026870961.1, forward strand.
AATATATGAGGAACATGAAAGAGTCTGAAAAATAGGAGGAGCATGAAACGGTGTTCAAAATATGAAGGGCCTGAAAAGGTGTGAAATATATGAAAAGCCTCAAAACGTGTCAAAAATATGAGGAGCATGAATCTGTCTGAAAAATAGGAGGAGCATGAAGCGATGTTGAAAAACATGAAGAGACTGAAAACGTTTGAATAATAAGAAGAGCTTCAAAAGGTTTGAAAAATATGAAGAGATTCAAAAGGTGTGAAAAATATGAAGAGCTTCAGAAGGTGTCAAAAATGAGATGAGCATGAAACGGTTTGAAAAATAGGAGGAGCATGAAACGATCTGAAAAATAGGAGGAGAATGAATCGGTGTTAAAAACATAAAGAGCATGAAAAGGTGTGAAAAATATGAAGAGCTACAAAAGGTGTCAAAAATATGAGGCGCATGAAACGGTCTGAAAAATAAAAGGAGCATGAAGCGGTGTTCAAAAAAATGAAGAGCCTGAAAAGGTGTGAAAGATATGAAGGGCTTCAAAAGGTGTCAAAAATATTAGGAGCATGAAACGGTCTGAAAAATAGGAGGAGCATGACGGGGTTCAAAAACATGAAGAGCCTGAAAAGGTGTTAAAAATATGAAGAGTTTCAAAAGATGTGAAAAATATGAAGAGCTTCAAAACGTGTCAAAAATATGAGGAACATGAAAGAGTCTGAAAAATAGGAGGAGCATGAAACGGTGTTCAAAATATGAAGAGCCTGAAAAGGTGTGAAATATATGAAAAGCCTCAAAACGTGTCAAAAATATGAGGAGCATGAAACTGTCTGAAAAATAGGAGGAGCATGAAGCGATGTTGAAAAACATGAAGAGACTGAAAACGTGTGAATAATATGAAGAGCTTCAAAAGGTGTGAAAAATATGATGAGCTTCAAAAGCTGTCAAAAATGATATGAACATGAGACGGTCTGAAAAATAGGAGGAGCATTAGGCGGTTTGGAAAACATGAAGAGCTTGAAAAAGTGTGAAATATATGAAGAGCTTCTAAAGGTGTGAAAAATATGAGGAGCTTCAAAAGGTGTCAAAAATATGACGAGCATGAAATTGTCAGAAATATAGGAGGAGCATGAAACGGTGTTCAAAACATGAAGGGCCTGAAAAGGTGTGAAAAATATGAAGAGCTTCAAAAGGTGTCAAAAATATGAGGAGCATGAGACGGTCTGAAAAATAAAAGGAGCATGAAGCGATGTTCAAAAAAATGAAGAGCCTGAAAAGGTGTGAAAGATATGAAGGGCTTCAAAAGGTGTCAAAAATATTAGGAGCATGAAACGGTCTGAAAAATAGGAGGAACATAAATGGTGTTCAAAAACATGAAGGGCCTGAAAAGGTGTGAAATATATGAAGAGCCTCAAAACGTGTCAAAATATGAGGAGCATGAAACAGTCTGAAAAATAGGAGGAGCATGAAACAGTGTTGAAACACATGAAGAGACTGAACAGGTGTGAAAAATATGAAGAGATTCAAAAGGTGTGAAATACATGAGGAGCATGAAACGGTCTGAAAAATAGGAGGAGCATGAAGCGCTGTTCAAAAACATGAGGAGCCTGAAAAGGTGTGAAATATATGAAGAGATTCAAAAGGTGTGAAATAAATGAGGAGCATGAAACGGTCTGAAAAATAGGAGGAGCATGAAGCGGTGTTCAAAAACATGAGGAGCATGAAAAGGTGTGAAAAATATGAAGAGCTTCAAAAGGTGTCAAAAATATGAGGAGCATGAAACGGTCTGAAAAATATGAGGATCATGAAGCAGTTGTGAAAAATATGAAAAGCCTGAAAAGGTGTGAAAAATGAAGAGCTTCAAAAGTTGTCAAATATATGTGGAGCATGAAACGGTCTGAAAAATAGGAGGAGCTTGAAACCGTGTTCAAAAACATGAAGAGCCTGAAAAGCTGTGAAAAATATGAAGAGCATCAAAAGGTGTGAAAAATATGAAGAGCTTCAAAAGGTGTCAAAAATATGAAGAGCATGAAACGGTCTGAAAAAAAGGAGGAGCATGAAACGTTGTTCAAAAGATGAAGAGCTTGAATAGGTGTGAAAAGTATGAAGAGCTTCAAAAGGTGTGAAATATATGAAGAGCTTCAAAAGGTGTCAAAAATATGAGGAGCATGAAATGGTCTGAAAAAAAGGAGGAGCATGAAACGTTGTTCAAAAGAAGAAGAGCCTGAATAGGTGTGAAAAATATGAAGAGCATCAAAAGGTGTGAAAAATATGAGGAGCATGAAACGGTCTGAAAAATAGAAGGAGCATCAAGCTGTGATGAAAAATATGAAGAGCCTGAAAAGGTGTGAAAAATATGAAGAGCTTCAAAACTTGTCAAAAATATGAGGAACATGAAAGAGTCTGAAAAATAGGAGGAGCATGAAACGGTGCTCTAAATATGAAGGGACTGAAAAGGTGTGAAATATATGAAGAGCCTCAAAAAGTGTCAAAAATATGAGGAGCATGAAACGGTGTGAAATATAGGAGGAGCAAGAAGCGGTGTTGAAAAACATTAAGAGACTGAAAAGGTGTGGAAAATATGAGAGCGTCAAAAGGTGTGAAATACATGAGAAGCATGAAACGGTCTGAAAAATAGAAGGAGAATGAAGCTGTGTTGAAAAACATGAAGAGACTGACAAGGTGTAAAAAATATGAAGAGATTCAAAAGGTTTCAAAAAAATGAGGAGAATGAAACGGTCTGAAAAATAGGAGGATCATGAAGCGGTGTTTAAAAACATGAAGAGCCTGAAAAGGTGTGAAAAATATGAAGAGCTTCAAAAGGTGTCAAAATTATGAGGAACGTGAAACGGTCGGAAAAATAGGAGGAGCATGAAACGGTGTTCAAAAACATGAAGAGCCTGAAAAGGTGTGAAAAATATGACAGCTTCAAAACGTGTCAAAAATATGAGGAGCATGAAACGGTTTGAAAAATAGGAGGAGCATGAAGCGGTGTTGAAAAACATGAAGAGCCTGAAAACGTGTAAGAATACGAAGAGCTTCAAAACGTGTGAAAAATATGAAGAGCTTCAGAAGGTGTGAAATACATGAGGAGCATGAAACGGTCTGAAAAATAGAAGGAGCATGAAACCCTGTTCAAAAACATGAAGAGCCTGAAAAGGTGTGAAAAATATGAAGAGCTTCAAAAGGTGGCAAAAATAGGAGGAGCATGAAACGTTCTGAAAATTAGGAGGAGCATGAAGCGGTGTTGAAAAATATGTTGAGCGTGAAAAGGTGTGAAAAATATGAAGAGCTACAAAAGTTGTCAAAAATATAAGGAGCATGAAACGGTCTGAAAATTGGAGGAGCATGAAGTGGTGTTGAAAAACATGAAGAGCCTGAAAAGTTGTGAAATACATGAAGAGCTTCAAAAGGTTTCAAAAATATGAGGAGCATGAAACGGTCTGAAAAATAGGAGGAGCATGAAGCCGTTGTGAAAAACATGAAATGCCTGAAAAAGTGTGAAATATATGAACGGCTTAAAAAGGTGTGAAAAATACGAGGAGCTTCAACAGGTGTGAAAAATATGAGGAGCATGAAACGGTGTGAAAAATAGGAGGAGCATGAAACGGTGTTCAAAAACATGCAGAGCCTGAAAAGGTGTGAAAAATATGAAGAGCTTCAAAAGGTGTGAAAAATATGAGGAGCATGAAACGGTGTGAAAAATAGGAGGAGCATGATGCGGTGTTCAAAAAAATGAAGAGCCTGAAAATTTGTGAAATATATGAAGAGCGTCAAAAAGTGTGAAAAATATGAAGACCTTCAAAATGTGTCAAATATATGAGGAGCATGAAACGGTCTGAAAAATAGGAGGAGCATGAAACGGTGTTCAAATACATGAAGAGCCTGAAAAGGTGTGAAAAATATGAAGAGCTTCAAAAGGTGTGAAAAATATGAAGAGCTTCAAAAGCTGTAAAAAATGAGATGAGCATGAAACGGTGTGAAAAATAGGAGGAGCATGAAGTGGTGTTGAAAAACATGATGAGCCTGAGAAACTGTGAAATATATGAAGAGCTTCAAAAGGTGTGAAAAATATGAGCAGCTTCAAAAGGTGTCAAAAATATGAGGAGCATGAAATGGCCTGAAAAATAGGAGGAGCATGAAATGGTGTTCAAAAAGATGAAGAGCCTGAATAGGTGTGAAAAATATGAAGAGCTTCAAAAGGTGTGAAATACATGAGGAGCATGAAACGGTCTGAAAAATAGAAGGAGCATGAAGCTGTAGTGAAAAACTTGAAGAGGCTGAAAAGGTGTGAAAAATATGAAGAGCTTCAAAAGGATTCAAAAATATGAGGAGCATGAAACGGTCTGAAATTAGGAGGAGCATGAAACGGTGTTCAAAAACATGAAGAGCCTGAAAATGTGTGAAATATATGAAGAGATTCAAATGGTGTCAAAATTTTGAAGAGCTTCAAAGCTGTCAAAAATATGAGGAGCATGAAACGCTCTGAAAAATAGGAGGATCATGAAGCGGTGTTGAAAACCATGAAAAACTTGAAAAGGTGTGAAAAATATGAAGAGCTTCAAAAGTTGTCAAATATATGAGGAGAATGTTAAGATCTGAAAAATAGGAGGAGCATGAAGCCGTGCTGAAAAACATGAAGAGCCTGAAAAGGTGTGAAAAATATGAAGAGCTTCAAAAGGTGTGAAAAATATGAGGAGCATGAAACGGTCTGAAAAATAGGAGAAGCATGAAGCTTTGTTGAAAAACAGGAAGAGCCTGAAAACGTGGGAAATATATGAAGAGCTTCAAAAGGTGTCAAAAATATGAGGAGCATGAAACGGTCTGAAAAATATAAGGAGCATCAAGCTGTGTTGAAAAATATGAAGAGCCTGAAAAGGTGTGAAAAATATGAAGAGCTTCAAAACTTGTCAAAAATATGAGGAACATGAAAGAGTCTGAAAAATAGGAGGAGCATGAAACGGTGCTCAAAATATGAAGGGCCTGAAAAGGTGTGAAATATATGAAGAGCCTCAAAAAGTGTCAAAAATATGAGGAGCATGAAACGGTGTGAAATATAGGAGGAGCAAGAAGCGGTGTTGAAAAACATGAAGAGACTGAAAACGTGTGAATAATATGAAGAGCTTCAAAAGGTTTGAAAAATATGAAGAGATTCAAAAGGTGTGAAAAATATGAAGAGCTTCAAAGGTGTCAAAAATGAGATGAGCATGAAACGGTTTGAAAAGTAGGAGGAGCATGAAACGATCTGAAAAATAGGAGGAGCATAAATCGGGGTTCAAAAACATGAAGAGCCTGAAAAGGTGTGGAAAATATGAGAGCGTCAAAAGGTGTGAAATACATGAGAATCATGAAACGGTCTGAAAAATAGAAGGAGAAAGAAGCTGTGTTGAAAAACATGAAGAGACTGACAAGGTGTAAAAAATATGAAGAGCTTCAAAAGGTTTCAAAAAAATGAGGAGAATGAAACGGTCTGAAAAATAGGAGGATCATGAAGCGGTGTTTAAAAACATGAAGAGCCTGAAAAGGTGTGAAAAATATGAAGAGCTTCAAAAGGTGTCAAAATTATGAGGAACGTGAAACGGTCGGAAAAATAGGAGGAGCATGAAACGGTGTTCAAAAACATGAAGAGCCTGAAAAGGTGTGAAAAATATGACAGCTTCAAAACGTGTCAAAAATATGAGGAGCATGAAACGGTTTGAAAAATAGGAGGAGCATGAAGCGGTGTTGAAAAACATGAAGAGCCTGATAACGTGTAAGAATATGAAGAGCTTCAAAACGTGTGAAAAATATGAAGAGCTTCGGAAGGTGTGAAATACATGAGGAGCATGAAACGGTCTGAAAAACAGGAGGAGCATGAAACCCTGTTCAAAAACATGAAGAGCCTGAAAAGGTGTGAAATACATGAAGAGCTTCAAAAGGTTTCAAAAATATGACGAGCATGAAACGGTCTGAAAAATAGGAGGAGCATGAAGCCGTTGTGAAAAACATGAAATGCCTGAAAAAGTGTGAAATATATGAACGGCTTCAAAAGGTGTGAAAAATACGAGGAGCTTCAACAGGTGTGAAAAATATGACGAGCATGAAACGGTGTGAAAAATAGGAGGAGCATGAAACGGTGTTCAAAAACATGAAGAGCCTGAAAAGGTGTGAAAAATATGAAGAGCTTCAAAAGGTGTCAAAAATATGAGGAGCATGAAATGGTGTGAAAAATAGGAGGAGCATGATGCGGTGTTCAAAAAAATGAAGAGCCTGAAAAGGTGTGAAAAATATGAAGAGCTTCAAAAGGTGTCAAAAATATGAGGAGCCTGAAACGGTCTGAAAAATAGGAGGAGCATGAAGCGGTGTTCAAAAAAATGAAGAGATTGAACATGTGTGAAAAATATGAGGAGCTTCAAAAGGTGTAAAATTATGAGGAGCATGAAAAGGTCTGAAAAATAGGAGGACATAAAACGGTGTTCAAAAAAATGAAGGGCCTGAAAACGTGTGAAATATATGAAGAGCGTCAAAAAGTTTGAAAAATATGAAGACCTTCAAAATGTGTCAAATATATGAGGAGCATGAAACGGTCTGAAAAATAGGAGGAGCATGAAACGGTGTTCAAATACATGAAGAGCCTGAAAAGGTGTGAAAAATATGAAGAGCTTCAAAAGGTGTGAAAAATATGAAGAGCTTCAAAAGCTGTAAAAAATGAGATGAGCATGAAACGGTGTGAAAAATAGGAGGAGCATGAAGTGGTGTTGAAAAACATGATGAGCCTGAGAAACTGTGAAATATATGAAGAGCTTCAAAAGGTGTGAAAAATATGAGCAGCTTCAAAAGGTGTCAAAAATATGAGGAGCATGAAATGGCCTGAAAAATAGGAGGAGCATGAAATGTTGTTCAAAAAGATGAAGAGCCTGAATAGGTGTGAAAAATATGAAGAGCTTCAAAAGGTGTGAAATACATGAGGAGCATGAAACGGTCTGAAAAATAGAAGGAGCATGAAGCTGTAGTGAAAAACTTGAAGAGGGTGAAAAGGTGTGAAAATATGAAGAGATTCAAAAATATGAAAAATATGAAGAGCATCAAAAGGTGTGACAAATATGAAGAGCTTCAAAAGGTGTGAAAAATATGAAGAGCTTAAAATGGTGTCAAAATGAGATGAGCATGAAACGGTCTGAAAAACAGGAGGAGAATGAAGTGGTGTTGAAAATCATCAAGAGCCTGAAAAGGTGTGAAAAATATGAAGAGCTTCAAAAGGTGTGAAATACATGAGGAGCATTAAACGGTCTGAAAAAAAGGAGGAGCATGAAGCGGTTTTCAAAAACATGAAGAGTCTGAAAAGGTGTGAAAAATATGAAGAGCTTCAAAAAGTGTCAAAAATATGAGGAGCATGAAACGGTCTGAAAAATAGGAGGAGCATGAAGCGGTCTTGAAAAACATGAAGAGCCTGAAAACGTGTGAAAAATATGAAGAGCTTCAAAAGGTGTAAAAAATATGGGGAGCATGAAATGGTCTGCAAAAAAGGAGGAGCATGAAGTGGTGTTGAAAAACTTGAACAGCCAGAAAATGTGTGAAAAATATGAAAAGCTTCAAAAGGTAGTAAAAATATGCGGAGCATGAAACGGCCTGAAACATCGGAGGAGCATGAAACGGTGTTCAAAAACATGAAGAGCCTGAAAATGTGTGAGAAATATGAAGAGCTTCAGAATGTGTCAAAATATGAGGAGCATGAAACGGTCTAAAAAAGAGGAGGAGCATGAATCGGTGTTGAAAAACATGAAGAGCCTGAAAAGGTGTGAAAATTATGAAGAGCTTCAAAAGGTGTGAAATACATGAGGAGCATGAAACGATCTGAAAAATAGGAGGAGCATGAAGCGTTGTTGAAAAACATGAAGAGCCTGAAAAGGTGTGAAAAATATGAAAAGCTTCAAAAATATAAAAAATATGAAGAGCTTCAAAAGGTGTGAAAAATATGAAGAGCTTCAAAGGTGTGAAAAATATGAAGAGCTTAAAATGGTGTCAAAATGAGATGAGCATGAAACTGTCTGAAAAATAGGAGGAGCATGAAACGGTCTGAAAAAGAGGAGGAGCATGAAGTGGTGTTGAAAAACATGTTGAGCGTGAAAAGGTGTGAAAAATATGAAGAGCTACAAAAGTTGTCAAAAATATAAGGAGCATGAAACGGTCTGAAAATTGGAGGAGCATGAAGTGGTGTTGAAAAACATGAAGAGCCTGAAAAGTTGTGAAATACATGAAGAGCTTCAAAAGGTTTCAAAAATATGAGGAGCATGAAACGGTCTGAAAAATAGGAGGAGCATGAAGCCGTTGTGAAAAACATGAAATGCCTGAAAAAGTGTGAAATATATGAACGGCTTAAAAAGGTGTGAAAAATACGAGGAGCTTCAACAGGTGTGAAAAATATGAGGAGCATGAAACGGTGTGAAAAATAGGAGGAGCATGAAACGGTGTTCAAAAACATGCAGAGCCTGAAAAGGTGTGAAAAATATGAAGAGCTTCAAAAGGTGTGAAAAATATGAGGAGCATGAAACGGTGTGAAAAATAGGAGGAGCATGATGCGGTGTTCAAAAAAATGAAGAGCCTGAAGATTTGTGAAATATATGAAGAGCGTCAAAAAGTGTGAAAAATATGAAGACCTTCAAAATGTGTCAAATATATGAGGAGCATGAAACGGTCTGAAAAATAGGAGGAGCATGAAACGGTGTTCAAATACATGAAGAGCCTGAAAAGGTGTGAAAAATATGAAGAGCTTCAAAAGGTGTGAAAAATATGAAGAGCTTCAAAAGCTGTAAAAAATGAGATGAGCATGAAACGGTGTGAAAAATAGGAGGAGCATGAAGTGGTGTTGAAAAACATGATGAGCCTGAGAAACTGTGAAATATATGAAGAGCTTCAAAAGGTGTGAAAAATATGAGCAGCTTCAAAAGGTGTCAAAAATATGAGGAGCATGAAATGGCCTGAAAAATAGGAGGAGCATGAAATGGTGTTCAAAAAGATGAAGAGCCTGAATAGGTGTGAAAAATATGAAGAGCTTCAAAAGGTGTGAAATACATGAGGAGCATGAAACGGTCTGAAAAATAGAAGGAGCATGAAGCTGTAGTGAAAAACTTGAAGAGGCTGAAAAGGTGTGAAAAATATGAAGAGCTTCAAAAGGATTCAAAAATATGAGGAGCATGAAACGGTCTGAAATTAGGAGGAGCATGAAACGGTGTTCAAAAACATGAAGAGCCTGAAAATGTGTGAAATATATGAAGAGATTCAAATGGTGTCAAAATTTTGAAGAGCTTCAAAGCTGTCAAAAATATGAGGAGCATGAAACACTCTGAAAAATAGGAGGATCATGAAGCGGTGTTGAAAACCATGAAAAACTTGAAAAGGTGTGAAAAATATGAAGAGCTTCAAAAGGTGTCAAAAATATGAGGAGCATGAAACTGTCTGGAAAATAGGAGGAGCATGAAACCGTGTTCAAAAACATGAAGAGCCTGAAAAGGTGTGAAAAATATTAAGAACTTCAAAAGGTATGAAATACATGAGGAGCATGAAACGGTCTGAAAAATAGGAGGAGCATGAAGCGGTGTTGAAAAACATGAAGAGCCTGAAAAGGTGTGAAAAATATGAAGAGCTTCAAAAGTTGTCAAATATATGAGGAGAATGTTAAGATCTGAAAAATAGGAGGAGCATGAAGCCGTGTTGAAAAACATGAAGAGCCTGAAAAGGTGTGAAAAATATGAAGAGCTTCAAAAGGTGTGAAAAATATGAGGAGCATGAAACGGTCTGAAAAATAGGAGAAGCATGAAGCTTTGTTGAAAAACAGGAAGAGCCTGAAAACGTGGGAAATATATGAAGAGCTTCAAAAGGTGTCAAAAATATGAGGAGCATGAAACGGTCTGAAAAATATAAGGAGCATCAAGCTGTGTTGAAAAATATGAAGAGCCTTAAAAGGTGTGAAAAATATGAAGAGCTTCAAAACTTGTCAAAAATATGAGGAACATGAAAGAGTCTGAAAAATAGGAGGAGCATGAAACGGTGCTCAAAATATGAAGGGCCTGAAAAGGTGTGAAATATATGAAGAGCCTCAAAAAGTGTCAAAAATATGAGGAGCATGAAACGGTGTGAAATATAGGAGGAGCAAGAAGCGGTGTTGAAAAACATGAAGAGACTGAAAACGTGTGAATAATATGAAGAGCTTCAAAAGGTTTGAAAAATATGAAGAGATTCAAAAGGTGTGAAAAATATGAAGAGCTTCAAAGGTGTCAAAAATGAGATGAGCATGAAACGGTTTGAAAAGTAGGAGGAGCATGAAACGATCTGAAAAATAGGAGGAGCATAAATCGGGGTTCAAAAACATGAAGAGCCTGAAAAGGTGTGGAAAATATGAGAGCGTCAAAAGGTGTGAAATACATGAGAATCATGAAACGGTCTGAAAAATAGAAGGAGAAAGAAGCTGTGTTGAAAAACATGAAGAGACTGACAAGGTGTAAAAAATATGAAGAGCTTCAAAAGGTTTCAAAAAAATGAGGAGAATGAAACGGTCTGAAAAATAGGAGGATCATGAAGCGGTGTTTAAAAACATGAAGAGCCTGAAAAGGTGTGAAAAATATGAAGAGCTTCAAAAGGTGTCAAAATTATGAGGAACGTGAAACGGTCGGAAAAATAGGAGGAGCATGAAACGGTGTTCAAAAACATGAAGAGCCTGAAAAGGTGTGAAAAATATGACAGCTTCAAAACGTGTCAAAAATATGAGGAGCATGAAACGGTTTGAAAAATAGGAGGAGCATGAAGCGGTGTTGAAAAACATGAAGAGCCTGATAACGTGTAAGAATATGAAGAGCTTCAAAACGTGTGAAAAATATGAAGAGCTTCGGAAGGTGTGAAATACATGAGGAGCATGAAACGGTCTGAAAAATAGGAGGAGCATGAAACCCTGTTCAAAAACATGAAGAGCCTGAAAAGGTGTGAAATACATGAAGAGCTTCAAAAGGTTTCAAAAATATGACGAGCATGAAACGGTCTGAAAAATAGGAGGAGCATGAAGCCGTTGTGAAAAACATGAAATGCCTGAAAAAGTGTGAAATATATGAACGGCTTCAAAAGGTGTGAAAAATACGAGGAGCTTCAACAGGTGTGAAAAATATGACGAGCATGAAACGGTGTGAAAAATAGGAGGAGCATGAAACGGTGTTCAAAAACATGAAGAGCCTGAAAAGGTGTGAAAAATATGAAGAGCTTCAAAAGGTGTCAAAAATATGAGGAGCATGAAACGGTGTGAAAAATAGGAGGAGCATGATGCGGTGTTCAAAAAAATGAAGAGCCTGAAAAGGTGTGAAAAATATGAAGAGCTTCAAAAGGTGTCAAAAATATGAGGAGCCTGAAACGGTCTGAAAAATAGGAGGAGCATGAAGCGGTGTTCAAAAAAATGAAGAGATTGAACATGTGTGAAAAATATGAGGAGCTTCAAAAGGTGTAAAATTATGAGGAGCATGAAAAGGTCTGAAAAATAGGAGGACATAAAACGGTGTTCAAAAAAATGAAGGGCCTGAAAACGTGTGAAATATATGAAGAGCGTCAAAAAGTTTGAAAAATATGAAGACCTTCAAAATGTGTCAAATATATGAGGAGCATGAAACGGTCTGAAAAATAGGAGGAGCATGAAACGGTGTTCAAATACATGAAGAGCCTGAAAAGGTGTGAAAAATATGAAGAGCTTCAAAAGGTGTGAAAAATATGAAGAGCTTCAAAAGCTGTAAAAAATGAGATGAGCATGAAACGGTGTGAAAAATAGGAGGAGCATGAAGTGGTGTTGAAAAACATGATGAGCCTGAGAAACTGTGAAATATATGAAGAGCTTCAAAAGGTGTGAAAAATATGAGCAGCTTCAAAAGGTGTCAAAAATATGAGGAGCATGAAATGGCCTGAAAAATAGGAGGAGCATGAAATGGTGTTCAAAAAGATGAAGAGCCTGAATAGGTGTGAAAAATATGAAGAGCTTCAAAAGGTGTGAAATACATGAGGAGCATGAAATGGTCTGAAAAATAGAAGGAGCATGAAGCTGTAGTGAAAAACTTGAAGAGGGTGAAAAGGTGTGAAAATATGAAGAGATTCAAAAATATGAAAAATATGAAGAGCATCAAAAGGTGTGACAAATATGAAGAGCTTCAAAAGGTGTGAAAAATATGAAGAGCTTAAAATGGTGTCAAAATGAGATGAGCATGAAACGGTCTGAAAAACAGGAGGAGAATGAAGTGGTGTTGAAAATCATCAAGAGCCTGAAAAGGTGTGAAAAATATGAAGAGCTTCAAAAGGTGTGAAATACATGAGGAGCATTAAACGGTCTGAAAAAAAGGAGGAGCATGAAGCGGTTTTCAAAAACATGAAGAGTCTGAAAAGGTGTGAAAAATATGAAGAGCTTCAAAAAGTGTCAAAAATATGAGGAGCATGAAACGGTCTGAAAAATAGGAGGAGCATGAAGCGGTCTTGAAAAACATGAAGAGCCTGAAAACGTGTGAAAAATATGAAGAGCTTCAAAAGGTGTAAAAAATATGGGGAGCATGAAATGGTCTGCAAAAAAGGAGGCGCATGAAGTGGTGTTGAAAAACTTGAACAGCCAGAAAATGTGTGAAAAATATGAAAAGCTTCAAAAGGTAGTAAAAATATGCGGAGCATGAAACGGTCTGAAAAATCGGAGGAGCATGAAACGGTGTTCAAAAACATGAAGAGCCTGAAAATGTGTGAGAAATATGAAGAGCTTCAAAATGTGTCAAAATATGAGGAGCATGAAACGGTCTAAAAAAGAGGAGGAGCATGAATCGGTGTTGAAAAACATGAAGAGCCTGAAAAGGTGTGAAAATTATGAAGAGCTTCAAAAGGTGTGAAATACATGAGGAGCATGAAACGATCTGAAAAATAGGAGGAGCATGAAGCGTTGTTGAAAAACATGAAGAGCCTGAAAAGGTGTGAAAAATATGAAAAGCTTCAAAAATATAAAAAATATGAAGAGCTTCAAAAGGTGTGAAAAATATGAAGAGCTTCAAAGGTGTGAAAAATATGAAGAGCTTAAAATGGTGTCAAAATGAGATGAGCATGAAACTGTCTGAAAAATAGGAGGAGCATGAAACGGTCTGAAAAAGAGGAGGAGCATGAAGTGGTGTTCAAAAACATGAAGAGCCTGAAAAGGTGTGAAAAATATGAAGAGCTGCAAAAATATGAAAAATATGAAGAGCTTCAAAAGGTGTGAAAAATATGAAGAGCTTCAAAAGGTGTGAAAAATATGAAGAGCTTAAAATGGTGTTAAAATGAGATGAGCATGAAACGGTCTGAAAAACAGGAGGAGAATGAAGTGGTGTTGAAAATCATCAAGAGCCTGAAAAGGTGTGAAAAATATGAAGAGCTTCAAAAGGTGTGAAATACATGAGGAGCATTAAACGGTCTGAAAAAAAGGAGGAGCATGAAGCGGTTTTCAAAAACATGAAGAGTCTGAAAAGGTGTGAAAAATATGAAGAGCTTCAAAAAGTGTCAAAAATATGAGGAGCATAAAACTGTCTGAAAAATAGGAGGAGCATGAAAGTGTGTTGAAAAACATGAAGAGTCTGAAAAGGTGTGAAAAATATGAAGAGCTTCAAAAAGTGTCAAAAATATGAGGAGCATGAAACGGTCTGTAAAATAGGAGGAGCATGAAAGTGTGTTGAAAAATATGAAGAGCCTGAAAAGGTGTGAAACATACGAAGAGCTTCAAAAGGTGTGAATTATACGAGGAGCATGAAAAGTTCTGAAAAATAGGAGAACCATGAAGAGGTGTTCAAAAACATGAAGAGCCTGAAAAGGTGTGAAAAATATGAAGAGCTTCAAATGGGTCAAAAATGAGATGAGCATGAAAAGGTCTGAAAAATAAGAGGAGCATGAAGTGGTGTTGAAAAAAAAGAAGAGGCTGAAAAGGTGTGAAATATATGAAGACCTTCAAAAGGTGTCAAAAATATGAGGAGAATGAAACGTTCTGAATAATAGGAGGAGCATGAAGCAGTGTTGAAAAACATGAAGAGCCTGAAAACGTGTGAAAAATATGAAGAGGTTCAAAAGGTGTGAAAAATATGAAGAGCTTCAAATGTGTCAAAAATGAGATGAGCATGAAACGGTCTGAAAAATAAGAGGAGCATGAAGTGGAGTTGAAAAAAAAAGAAGAGCCTGAAAAGATGTGAATATAAGAAGACCTTCAAAATGTGTCAAAAATATGAGGAGAATGAAACGGTCTGAATAATAGGTGGAGCATGAAGCGGTGTTGAAAAACATGAAGAGCCTGAAAAGGTGTGAAAAATATGAAGAGCTTCAAAACGTGTGAAAAATATGAAGAGCTTCAAAAGGTATCAAAAATGAGATGAGAATGAAACGGTCTGAAAAATAGGGGGAGCATGAAACGGTGTTCAAAAACATGAAGAGCCTGAAAAGTTTTGAAAAATATAAAGAGCTTCAAAAGGTGTGAAAATTATGAGGAACATGAAACGGCCTGAAAAATAGAAGCAGCATGAAACGGTGTGGAAAACATGAAGAGCCTGACAGGTGTGAAAAATATGAAGAGCTTCAAAAGGCGTCAAAAATATGAAGAGCATGAAACGGTCTGAAAAATAGGAGGAGCATGAAACGGGGATCAAAAACATGAGAAGCCTGAAAAGATGTGAAAAATATGAAGAGCTTCAAAAGGTGTGAAATTCATGAGGAGCAGGAAACGTTCTGAAAAATATGAGAAGCATGAAGTGGTGTGGAAAAACATGAAGAGCATGAAAAGGTGTGAAAAATATGATGAGCTTCAAAAGGTGTTAAAAATATGATGAGCATGAAACGGTCTGAAAATTTGGAGGATCATGAGCGGTGTTCAAAAACATGAAGAGCCTGAAAAGGTTTGAACAATATGAAGAGCTTCAAAAGGTGTCAAAAATATGAGAAGCATGAAACGGTCTGAAAGATAGGAGGAGCATGAAGCGGTGTTCAAAATCATGAAGAGCCTGAAAAGGTGTGAAAAATATGAAGAGCTTCAAAAGGTGTCAAAAATATGAGGAGCATGAAACGTTCTGATAAATAGGAGGAGCATGAAACGGTGAGCAAAAACATGAGGAGCCTGAAAAGATGTGAAAAATATGAAGAGCTTCAAAAGTTGTGAAATACATGAGGAGCATGAAACGGGCTGAAAAATATGAGAAGCATGAAGTGGTGTGGAAAAACATGAAGAGCCTGAAAAGGTGTGCAAAATATGAAGAGCTTCAAATGGTGTCAAAAATATGAGGACCATGTAACGTTCTGAAAAATAGAAGGAGCATGAAACGGTGATCAAAAACATGAGGAGCCTGAAAAGGTGTGAAAAATATGAAGAGCTTCAAATGGTGTGAAATTCATGAGGAGCATGAAACGGTCTGAAAAATAGGAGAAGCATGAAGTGGTGTGGAAAAACATGAAGAGCCTGAGAAGGTGTGAAAAATCTGAAAAGCTTCAAAAGGTGTCAAAAATATGAAGAGCATGAAACGGTCTGAAAAATAGATGCGGCATGAAATGGTGTTGAAAAACATGAAGAGAGTGAAAACGTGTGAAAAATACGTAGAGCTTCAAAACGTGAGAAATACATGAGGAGCATGAAACGAGCTGAAAAAAAGAAGCATGAAATGGTGTGGAAAAACATGAAGAGTCTGAAAAGGTGTGAAAAATATGAAGAGCTTCAAAAGGAGTGAAATACATTAGGAGCATGAAACTCTCTGAAAAATAGGAGGAGCATGAAGCGCTGTTCAAAAACCTGAAGAGCCTAAAGAGTTGTGAAAAATATGAAAAGCTTCAAAAGGTGTCAAAAATGAGATGAGCATGAAACGGTCTGAAAAATGGGAGGACCATAAAACGGTGTTGAAAAACATGAAGAGCCTGAAAAGGTGTGAAAAATATGAAGAGTTTCAAAAGGTGTCAAAAATATGAGGAGCATGAAACGGTCTGAAAAATAGGAGGAGCATGAAGCTGTGTTCAAAAATATGAAGAGCCTGAAAAGGTGTGAAAAATATGAAGAGCTTCAAAAGGTGTGAAAAATATGAGAAGCATGAAACGGTCTGAAAAATAGAAGCAGCATGAAACGGTTTTGAAAAACATGAAGAGCCTGAAAAGGTGTGAAAAATATGAAGAGCTTCAAAAGGTGTGAAAAATATGAGGAGCATGAAACGGTCTGAAAAATAGGAGGAGCTTGAAGCGGTGTTCAAAAACATGAAGAGCCTGAAAAGGTGTTAAAAATATGAAGAGCGTATAAAGGTGTCAAAAATATGAGGAGCATGAAACGGTCTGGAATATAGGAGGAGCATGAAGCGGTGTTCAAAAACATGAAGAGCCTGAAAAGGTGTTAAAAATATGAAGAGCTTATAAAGGTGTCAAAAATATGAGGAGCATGAAACGGTCTGAAAAAGAGGAGTAGCATGAAGTGGTGTTGAATAAAATCAAGAGCCTGAAAAGGTGTGAAAAATATGAATAGCTTCAAAAGGGGTGAAATACATGAGGAGCATGAAACGGGCTGAAAAATAGGAGAAGCATGAAGTGGTTTTGAATAAAATCAAGAGCCTGAAAAGGTGTGAAAAATATGAAGAGCTTCAAAATGTGTGAAAAATATGAGGAGCATGAAACGGTCTGAAAAATAGGAGGAGCATGAAGCGGTGTTCAAAAACATGACGAGCCTGAAAAGGTGTGAAAAATATAAAAAGCTTCAAAAGGTGTCCAAATTATGAGGAGCATGAAACGGTCTGAAAAATAGGCGGAACATGAAACGGTGATCAAAAACATGAAGAGCCTGAAAAGGTGTGAAAAATATGAAGAGCTTCAAAAGGTGTGGAATACATGAGGAGCATGAAACGGTCTGAAAAATAGGAGAAGCATGAAGTGGTGTGGAAAAACATGAAGAGCCTGAAAAGGTGTGAAAAATATGAAAAGCTTCAAAAATATGAAAAATATGAAGAGCTTCAAAAGGTGTGAAAAATATGAAGAGCTTCAAAAGGTGTGAAAAATATGAAGAGCTTAAAATGGTGTCAAAATGAGATGAGCATGAAACGGTCTGAAAAATAGGAGGAGCATGAAACGGTCTGAAAAAGAGGAGGAGCATGAAGTGGTGTTCAAAAACATGAAGAGCCTGAAAAGGTGGGAAAAATATGAAGAGCTTCAAAAATATGAAAAATATGAAGAGCTTCAAAAGGTGTGAAAAATATGAAGAGCTTCAGAAGGTGTGAAAAATTTGAAGAGCTTAAAATGGTGTCAAAATGAGATGAGCATGAAACGGTCTGAAAAACAGGAGGAGAATGAAGCGGTGTTGAAAATCATCAAGAGCCTGAAAAGGTGTGAAAAATATGAAGAGCTTTAAAAGGTGTGAAATACATGAGGAGCATTAAACGGTCTGAAAAAAAGGAGGAGCATGAAGCGGTTTTAAAAATCATGAAGAGTCTGAAAATGTGTGAAAAATATGAAGAGCTTCAAAAAGTGGCAAAAGTATGAGGAGCATGAAACGGTCTGAAAAATAGGAGGAGCATGAAGCGGTCTTGAAAAACATGAAGAGCCTGAAAACGTGTGAAAAATATGAAGAGCTTCAAAAGGTGTAAAAAATATGGGGAGCATGAAACAGTCTGCAAAAAAGGAGGAGCATGAAGTGGTGTTGAAAAACTTGAACAGCCAGAAAATGTGTGAAAAATATAAAAAGCTTCAAAAGGTGTGAAATTCATGAGGAGCATGAACCGGTCTGAAAAATACGAGAAGCATGAAGTGGTGTGGAAAAACTTGAAGAGCCTGAAAAGGTGTGAAATATATGAAGACCTTCAAAAGGTGTCAAAAATATGAGGAGAATGAAACGTTCTGAATAATAGGAGGAGCATGAAGCGGTGTTGAAAAACATGAAGAGCCTGAAAACGTGTGAAAAATATGAAGAGCTTCATAAGGTGTGAAAAATATGACGAGCTTCAAATGTGTCAAAATTGAGATGAGAATGAAACGGTCTGAAAAATAAGAGGAGCATGAAGTGGAGTTTAAAAAAAAGAAGAGCCTGAAAAGGTGTGAAATATATGAAGACCTTCAAAAGGTGTCAAAAATATGAGGAGTATGAAACGATCTGAAAAATAGGAGGAGCATGAAGAGGTGTTGAAAAACATGAAGATCCTGAAAAGGTGTGAAAAATATGAAGAGATTCAAAAGGTGTCAAAAATATGAGGAGCATGAAACGGTGTTGAAAAACATGAAGAGCCTGAAAAGGTGTGAAAAATATGAACAGCTTCAAAAAGTGTCAAAAATATGAGGAGCATGAAACGTTCTGAAAAATAGGAGGAGCATGAAGCGGTGTTGAAAAACATGAAGAGCCTGAAAACGTGTGAAAAATATGAAGAGCTTCAAAAGGTGTGAAAAATATGAAGAGCTTCAAAAGGTGTGAAATAAATGAGGAGCAAGAAACGGGCTGAAAAATAGGAGGAGCATGAAGCGGTGCTGAAAAACATGAAGAGCCCGAAAAGATGTGAAAAATATGAAGAGCTTCAAAAGTTGTCAAATATATGAGGAGCATGAAACGGTCTGAAAAATAGGAGGGGCATGAAACGGTGTTCAAAAACATGAAGAACCTGAAAAGGTGTGAAAAATATGAAGAGCTTCAAAAGGTGTCAAAAATTAGATGAGCAAGAAAAGGTCTGAAAAATAGGAGGAGCATAAAGTGGTGTTGAAAAAATGAAGAGCCTGAAAGGTGTGAAATATATGAAGAGCTTCAAAAGGTGTGAAAAATATGAAGAGCTTCAAAAGGTGTCAAAAATATGAGGAGCATGAAACGGTCTGAAAAATAGGAGTAGCATGAAGCGGTGTTCAAAAACATGCAGAGCCTGAAAAGGTGTGAAAAATATGAAGAGCTTCAAATGGTGTCAAAAATATGAGGAGCATGAAACGGTCTGAAAAATAGGATTAGCATGAAGCGGAGTGGAAAAATATGAATAGCTTGAAAAGGTGTGAAAAATATGAAGAGCTTCAAAAGGTGTGAAAAATATGAGGAGCATGAAACGGTCTGCAAACCTGGAGGAGCATGAAGCAGTGTTGAAAAACATGAAAAGCCTGAAAAGGTGTGAAAAATATGAAGAGCTTCAAAAGGTGTCAAAAATATGAGGTGCATGAAACGGTCTGAAAAATAGGAGGAGCATGAAGTGGTATTGAAAAAAATGAAGAGCCTGAAAAAGGTGTGAAAATTATGAGGAGAATGAAACGGTCTGAAAAATAGGAGGAGCATGAAACGGTCTGAAAAATAGGAGGAGCATGAGCGGTGTTCAAAAACATGAAGAGCCTGAAAAGGTGTAAAAAATATGAAGAGCTTCAAAAGGTGTGAAATATATGAGGAGCATGAAACGGTCTGAAAAATAGGAGGAGCATGAAGCGGTGTTGAGAAACATAAGAGCCTGAAAAGGTGTGAAAAATATGAAGAGCTTCAAAAGGTGTCAATAATAAGAGGTGCATGGAACAGTCTAAAAAATAGGATGAGCATGAAACGGTCTGAAAAATTGGAGGAGCATGAAGCGGTGTTCAAAAACATGAAGAGCCAGAAATGGTGTGAAAAATATGAAGAGCTTCAAAAGGTGTCAAAAATATGAGGAGCATGAAACGGTCTCAAAAATAGGAGAAGCATGAAATGGTCTGAAAAATAGCAGGAGCATGAAACGGTCTGAAAAATTGGAGGAGCATGAAACGGTCTGAAAAATTGGAGGAGCATGAAGCGGTGTTCAAAAATACGGAGAGCCTGAAAAGTTAAGAAAAATATGAAGAGCTTCAAAGGTGTCAAAAATATGAGGAGCGTGAAACGGTCTGAAAAATAGGAGCAGCATGAAATGGTGTTCAGAAACATGTAGAGCCTGAAAAGGTGTGAAAAATATGAAGAGCTTCAAAAGGTGTCAAAAACATGAGGAGAATAAAACGGTCTGAAAAATAGGAGCAGCATGAAGCTGTGCTCAAATACATGAAGAGACTGAAAAGGTGTGAAAAATATGAAGAGCTTCAAAAGGTTTCAGTAATAAGAGGTGCATGAAACAGTCTGAAAAATACGATGAGCATGAAACGGTCTGAAAAATTGGAGGAGCATGAAGCAGTGTAAAAAAAACATGAAGAGCCTGAAAAGGTGTGACAAATATAAAGAGCTTCAAAAGGTGTGAAATATATGAGGAGCATGAATCGATCTTAAAAATAGGGGAGCATGAAACGGTGTGAAAAACACGAAGAGCATTAAAAGGTGTGAAAAATATGAAGAGCCTCAAAAGGTTTCAAAATATGAGGAGCATGAAACGGTCTGAAAAATAGGAGGAGCATGAAGCGGTGTAGAAAAACATGAAGAGCCTGAAAAGGTGTGAAAAATATGAAGAGCTTCAAAAGGTGTGAAAAATATGAGGAGCATGAAACGGTCTGAAAAATAGGAGGAGCATGAAGCGATGTTGAGAAACATGAAGAGCCTGAAAAGGTGTGAAAAATATGAAGAGCTTCAAAAGGTGTCAATAATAAGAGGTGCATGGAACAGTCTAAAAAATAGGATGAGCATGAAACGGTCTGAAAAATTGGAGGAGCATGAAGCGGTGTTCAAAAACATGAAGAGCCAGAAATGGTGTGAAAAATATGAAGAGCTTCAAAAGGTGTCAAAAATATGAGGAGCATGAAATGGTCCCAAAAATAGGAGAAGCATGAAACGGTCTGAAAAATAGCAGGAGCATGAAACGGTCTGAAAAATTGGAAGAGCATGAAACGGTCTGAAAAATTGGAGGATCATGAAGCGGTGTTCAAAAATACGGAGAGCCTGAAAAGGTAAGAAAAATATGAAGAGCTTCAAAAGGTGTGAAAAATATGAGGAGCATGAAACGGTCTGAAAAATAGGAGCAGCATGAAATGGTGTTCAGAAACATGTAGAGCCTGAAAAGGTGTGAAAAATATGAAGAGCTTGAAAATGTGTCAAAAATATGAGGAGCATGAAACGGTCTGAAATATAGGAGGAGCATGAAACGGTCTGAAAAATAGGAGCAGCATGCAACGGTGTTCAAAAACATGAAGAGCCTGAAAAGGTGTGAAAAATATGAAGAGCTTCAAAAGGTGTGAAAAATATGAGGAGAATGAAACGTTCTGAAAAATAGGAGGAGCATGAAGCTGTGCTCAAAAACAAGAAGAGCCTGAAAAGGGGTGAAAAATATGAAGAGCTTCAAAAGGTGTGAAAAATATGAGGAGCATGAAACGGTCTGAAAAATAGGAGGAGCATGAAGCGGTGTAGAAAAAGATGAAGAGCCTGAAAAGGTGTGAAAAATATGAAGACCTTCAAAAGGTGTGAAAAATATGAGGAGCATGAAACGGTCTGAAATATAGGAGGAGCATGAAGCTTTGTTGAGAAACATGAAGAGCCTGAAAAGGTGTGAAATATATGAAGAGCTTCAAAAGGTGTCAATAATAAGAGGTGCATGGAACAGTCTAAAAAATAGGATGAGCATGAAACGGTCTGAAAAATTGGAGGAGCATGAAATGGTGATCAAAAACATGAAGAGCCTGAAAAGGTGTGAAAAATATGAAGAGCTTCAAAAGGTGTGAAATACATGAGGAGCATGAAACGTGCTGAAAAAGAGGAGAAGCATGAAGAGGTGTGGAAAAACATGAAGAGCCTGAAAAGGTTTGAAAAATATGAAGAGCTTCAAAAGGTGTGAAATATATGAGGAGCATGAAACACTCTGAAAAATAGAAATAGCATGAAGCGGTGTTGAAAAACATGAAGAGCCTGAAAACGTGTGAAAATATGAAGAGCTTCAAAAATATGAAAAATATGAAGAGCTTCAAAAGGTGTGAAATTCATGAGGAGCATGAAATGGTCTGAAAAATAGGACAAGAATGAAGTGGTGTGGAAAAACATGAAGAGCCTGCAAAGGTGTGAAAAATATGAAGAGCTTCAAGAGTTGTCAAAAATATGAAGAGCATGAAACGGTCTGAAAAATAGAAGGATCATGAAGCGGTGATCAAAAACATGAAGAGCGTGAAAAGGTGTGAAAAATATGAAGAGCTTCAAAAGGTGTGAAATTCATGAGGATCATGAAACGGTCTGAAAAATAGGAGAAGCATGATGTGGTGTGATAAAACATGAAGAGCCTGTAAAGGTGTGAAAAATATGAAGAGCTTCAAAAGGTATCAAAAATATGAGGAGCATGAAACGGTCCGAAAAATAGGAGGAGCATGAAGCAGTGTTCAAAAACATGAAGATACTGAAAACGTGTGAAAAATATGAAGAGCTTCAAAAGGTGAGAAATACATGAGGAGCATGAAACGGTCTGAAAAATAGGAGGAGCATGAAGCGGTGTTCAAAAACATGAAAAGCCTGAAAAGGTGTGAAAAATATGAAGAGACTCAAAACGTGTCAAAAATGAGAAGAGCATGAAACTGTCTGAAAAATAGGAGTAGCATGAAGTGGTGTTGAAAAAAAAGAAGACACTGAAAAGTTGTGAAATATATGAAGAGCTTCTAACAGTGTCAAAAATTTGAGGAGAATGAAAGCATCTCAAAAAGAGGAGGAGCATGAAGCTGTGTTGAAAAACATGAAGAGCCTGAAAAGGTAAGAAAAATATGAAGAGCTTCAAAAAGTGTCAAAAATATGAGGAGAATGAAACGGTCTGAAAAATAGGAGCAGCATGAAATGGTGTTCAGAAACATGTAAAGCCTGAAAAGGTGTGAAAAATATGAAGAGCTTCAAAAGGTGTCAAAAACATGAGGAGCATAAAACGGTCTGAAAAATAGGAGCAGCATGAAGCTGTGCTCAAATACATGAAGAGACTGAAAAGGTGTGAAAAATATGAAGAGCTTCAAAAGGTGTCAATAATAAGAGGTGCATGAAACAGTCTGAAAAATAGGATGAGCATGAAACGGTCTGAAAAATTGGAGGAGCATGAAGCGGTGTAAAAAAAACATGAAGAGCCTGAAAAGGTGTGACAAATATAAAGAGCTTCAAAAGGTGTGAAAAATATGAGGAGCATGAATCGATCTGAAAAATAGGGTAGCATGAAACGGTGTGAAAAACACGAAGAGCATTAAAAGGTGTGAAAAATATGAAGAGCCTCAAAAGGTTTCAAAATATGAGGAGCATGAAACGGTCTGAAAAATAGGAGGAGCATGAAGCGGTGTTGAAAAACATGAAGAGCCTGAAAAGGTGTGAAAAATATGAAGAGCTTGAAAATGTGTCAAAAATATGAGGAGCATGAAACGGTCTGAAATATAGGAGGAGCATGAAACGGTCTGAAAAATAGGAGCAGCATGAAACGGTGTTCAAAAACATGAAGAGCCTGAAAAGGTGTGAAAAATATGAAGAGCTTCAAAAGGTGTGAAAAATATGAGGAGCATGAAACGGTCTGAAAAATAGGAGGAGCATGAAGCGGTGTTGAGAAACATGAAGAGCCTGAAAAGGTGTGAAAAATATGAAGAGCTTCAAAAGGTGTCAATAATAAGAGGTGCATGGAGCAGTCTAAAAAATAGGATGAGCATGAAACGGTCTGAAAAATTGGAGGAGCATGAAGCGGTGTTCAAAAACATGAAGAGCCAGAAATGGTGTGAAAAATATGAAGAGCTTCAAAAGGTGTCAAAAATATGAGGAGCATGAAACGGTCTCAAAAATAGGAGAAGCATGAAACGGTCTGAAAAATAGCAGGAGCATGAAACGGTCTGAAAAATTGGAGGAGCATGAAACGGTCTGAAAAATTGGAGGAGCATGAAGCGGTGTTCAAAAATACGGAGAGCCTGAAAAGTTAAGAAAAATATGAAGAGCTTCAAAAGGTGTCAAAAATATGAGGAGCATGAAACGGTCTGAAAAACAGGAGCAGCATGAAATGGTGTTCAGAAACATGTACAGCCTGAAAAGGTGTGAAAAATATGGAGAGCTTCAAAAGGTGTCAAAAACATGAAGAGCATAAAACGGTCTGAAAAATAGGAGCAGCATGAAGCTGTGCTCAAATACATGAAGAGACTGAAAAGGTGTGAAAAATATGAAGAGCTTCAAAAGGTGTCAATAATAAGAGGTGCATGAAACAGTCTGAAAAATAGGATGAGCATGAAACGGTCTGAAAAAGTGGAGGAGCATGAAGCGGTGTAAAAAAACATGAAGAGCCTGAAAAGGTGTGACAAATATAAAGAGCTTCAAAAGGTGTGAAAAATATGAGGAGCTTGAATCAATCTGAAAAATAGGGGAGCATGAAACGGTGTGAAAAACACGAAGAGCATTAAAAGGTGTGAAAAATATGAAGAGCCTGAAAAGGTTTCAAAATATGAGGAGCATGAAACGGTCTGAAAAATAGGAGGAGCATGAAGCGGTGTTGAAAAACATGAAGAGCCTGAAAAGGTGTGAAAAATATGAAGAGCTTGAAAATGTGTCAAAAATATGAGGAGCATGAAACGGTCTGAAATATAGGAGGAGCATGAAAAGGTCTGAAAAATAAAAGCAGCATGAAACGGTGTTCAAAATCATGAAGAGCCTGAAAAGGTGTGAAAAAAATGAAGAGCTTCAAAAGGTGTGAAAAATATGAGGAGAATGAAACGTTCTGAAAAATAGGAGGAGCATGAAGCTGTGCTCAAAAACATGAAGAGCCTGAAAAGGTGTGAAAAATATGAAGAGCTTCAAAAGGTGTGAAAAATATGAGGAGCATGAAATGGTCTGAAAAATAGGAGCTGCATGAAGCTGTGCTCAAATACATGAAGAGCCTGAAAAGGTGTGAAAAATATGAAGAGCTTGAAAATGTGTCAAAAATATGAGGAGCATGAAACGGTCTGAAAAATAGGAGGAGCATGAAGCGGTGTTGAAAATCATGAAGAGCCTGAAAAGGTGTGAACAATATGAAGAGCTTCAAAAGGTGTAAAAAATATGAGGAGCATGATACGTTCTCAAAAATAGGAGGAGCATGAATCATTGATCAAAAACATGAAGAGCTTCAAAAGGTGTGAAAAATGTGAAGAGTTTCAAAACGTGTCAAAAATATGAGGAGCATGAAACGGTCTGAAAGATAGAGGGGCATGAAGCGGTGTTGAAAAACATGAAGAGCTTCAAAAGGTGTGAAAAATACGAAGAGTTTCAAAAATGTGAAAAATATGAAGAGCTTCAAAAGGAGTGAAAAATATGAACAGCTTCAAAAGGTGTCAAAAATGAGACGAGCATGAAACGGTATGAAAAATAGGAGGAGAATGAAGCGGTGTTGAAAATCATGAAGAGCCTGAAAAGGTGTGAAAAATGTGAAGAGCTTCAAAAGGTGTCAAAAATATGAGGAGAATGAAACGGTCTGCAAAATAGGAGGAGCATGAAATGGTGTTCAAAAACATGAAGAGCATGAAAAGGTGTGAAAAATATGAAAAGCTTCAAAAGGTGTCAAATATATATGGAGCATGAAAAGGTCTGAAAATTAGGAGGAGCATGAAGCGGTGTTCAAAAATATGAAGAGCCTGAAAAGGTGTGAAATATATGAAGAGCTTCAAAAGGTGTCAAAAATATGAGGAGCATGATACGGTTTTAAAAATAGGAGGAGCATGAAGCGGTGTGGAAAAACATGAAGAGGCTGAAAACGTGTTAAAAATATGAAGAGCTTGAAAACATTTCAGAAATGAGAGGAGCATGAAACTGGCTGAAAAACAGGAGGAGCATGAAGCAGTGTTGAAAAACATGAAGAGCCTGAAAAGGTGTGAAAAATATGAAGAGCTTCAAAAGGTGTGAAAAATATGAAGAGCTTCAAAAGCTGTCAAAAATGAGATGAGCATGAAACTGTCTGAAAAATAGGAGGAGCATGAAGTGGTGTTCAAAAACATGAAGAGCCTGAAAAGGTGTGTAAAATATGAAGAGCTTCAAAATGTGTGAAATACATGAGGAACATGAAACGGTCTGAAAAATAGGAGGAGCATGTGGTGTTCAAAAACATGAAGAGCATGGAAAGGTGTGAAAAATATGAAGAGCTTCAAAAGGTGTCAAAAATATGAGGAGCAAGAAATGGTCTGAAAAATAGGAGGAGCATTAAACGGTGTTCAAACATATGAGGAGCAAGAAACGGTCTGAAAAATAGGAGGAGCATTAAACGGTGTTCAAAAAACATGAAGAGCCTGGAAAGGTGTGAAAAATATGAAGAGCTTCAAAAGGTGTCAAAAATATGAGGAGCATGAAACCGTCTTAAAAATAGGAGGAGCATGAAGTGGTGTTGAAAAAAATGAAGAGCCTGAAAAAGGAGTGAAAATTATGAGGAGAATGAAACGGTCTGAAAAATAGGAGGAGCATGAAACGGTCTGAAAAATAGGAGGAGCATGAAGTGGTGTTCAAAAACATGAAGAGCCTGAAAAGGTGTGAAATATATGAAGAGCTTCAAAAGGTGTCAAAAATATGTGGAGCACGAAACGGTGTGAAAAATAGGAGGAGCATGAAGTGGTGTTGAAAAATATGAAGAGCTTCTAAAATTGTCAAAAATATCAGGAGCATGAAACGGTCTGAAAAATAGGAGGAGCATTAAACGGTGTTCAAACATATGAGGAGTAAGAAACGGTCTGAAAAATAGGAGGAGCATTAAACGGTGTTCAAAAACATGAAGAGCCTGTAAAGGTGTGAAAAATATGAAGAGCTTCAAAAGGTGTCAAAAATATGAGGAGCATGAAACGGTCTTAAAAATAGGAGGAGCATGAAGTGGTGTTGAAAAAAATGAAGAGCCTGAAAAAGGTGTGAAAATTATGAGGAGAATGAAACGGTCTGAAAAATAGGAGGAGCATGAAACGGTCTGAAAAATAGGAGGAGCATGAAGTGGTGTTCAAAAACATGAAGAGCCTGAAAAGGTGTGAAATATATGAAGAGCTTCAAAAGGTGTCAAAAATATGTGGAGCACGAAACGGTGTGAAAAATAGGAGGAGCATGAAGCGGTGTTGAAAAACATGAAGAGCCTGAAAAGGTGTGAAAAATATGAAGAGCTTCAAAAGGTTTCAAAAATATGAGGAGCATGAAACGGTCTGAAAAATAGGAGGAGCATTGTAGCGTTGTTCAAAAACTTGAAGAGCCTGTAATGGTGTGAAAAATATGAAGAGCTTCAAAAGCTGTCAAAAATATGAGGAGCATGAAACGGTCTGAAAAATAGGAGGAGCATGAAGCGGTGTAGAAAAAAATGAAGAGCCTGAAAAGGTGTGAAAAATATGAAGAGCTTCAAAAGGTGTGAAAAATATGAGGAGCATGAAACGGTCTGAAAAATAGGAGGAGCATGAAGCGGTGTAGAAAAACATGAAGAGCCTGAAAAGGTGTGAAAAATATGAAGAGCTTCAAAAGGTGTGAAAAATATGAGGAGCATGAAACGGTCTGAAAAATAGGAGGAACATGAAGCGGTGTTGAGAAACATGAAGAGCCTGAAAAGGTGTGAAAAATATGAAGAGCTTCAAAAGGTGTCAATAATAAGAGGTGCATGGAACAGTCTAAAAAATAGGATGAGCATGAAACGGTCTTAAAAATAGGAGGAGCATGAAGTGGTGTTGAAAAAAATGAAGAGCCTGAAAAAGGTGTGAAAATTATGAGGAGAATGAAACGGTCTGAAAAATAGGAGGAGCATGAAACGGTCTGAAAAATAGGAGGAGCATGAAGTGGTGTTCAAAAACATGAAGAGCCTGAAAAGGTGTGAAATATATGAAGAGCTTCAAAAGGTGTCAAAAATATGTGGAGCACGAAACGGTGTGAAAAATAGGAGGAGCATGAAGCGGTGTTGAAAAACATGAAGAGCCTGAAAAGGTGTGAAAAATATGAAGAGCTTCAAAAGGTTTCAAAAATATGAGGAGCATGAAACGGTCTGAAAAATAGGAGGAGCATTGTAGCGTTGTTCAAAAACTTGAAGAGCCTGAAATGGTGTGAAAAATATGAAGAGCTTCAAAAGCTGTCAAAAATATGAGGAGCATGAAACGGTCTGAAAAATAGGAGGAGCATGAAGCGGTGTAGAAAAAAATGAAGAGCCTGAAAAGGTGTGAAAAATATGAAGAGCTTCAAAAGGTGTGAAAAATATGAGGAGCATGAAACGGTCTGAAAAATAGGAGGAGCATGAAGCGGTGTAGAAAAACATGAAGAGCCTGAAAAGGTGTGAAAAATATGAAGAGCTTCAAAAGGTGTGAAAAATATGAGGAGCATGAAACGGTCTGAAAAATAGGAGGAACATGAAGCGGTGTTGAGAAACATGAAGAGCCTGAAAAGGTGTGAAAAATATGAAGAGCTTCAAAAGGTGTCAATAATAAGAGGTGCATGGAACAGTCTAAAAATAGGATGAGCATGAAACGGTCTGAAAAATTGGAGGAGCATGAAGCGGTGTTGAGAAACATGAAGAGCCTGAAAAGGTGTGAAAAATATGAAGAGCTTCAAAATATGTCAAAATTATGAGGAGCCTGAAACGGTCTCAAAAATAGGAGGAGCATGAAACGGTCTGAAAAATAGGAGGAGCATGAAGCGGTGTAAAAAACATGAAGACCCTGAAAAGGTGTGAAAAATATGAAGAGCTTCAAAAGGTGTAAAAAATATGAGGATCATGAAACGGTCTGAAAAATAGGAGGAGCATGAAGCGGTGTTGAAAAACATGAAGAGTCTGAAAAGGTGTGAAAATTATGAAGAGCTTCAAAAGATTTCAAAAATATGAGGATCATGAAAATTTCTGAAGAATAGGAGGAGCATGAAGCGGTGTTGACAAACATGAAGAGCTTGAAATGGTGTGAAAAATATGAAGCGCTTCAAAATGTGTCAAAAATATGAGGAGCATGAAACGGTCTGAAAAATAGGAGGAGCATGAAGCGTTGTTGAAGAACATGAAGAGACTGAAAAGGTGTGAAAAATATGAAGCGCTTCAAAAGATGTCAAAATTATGAGGAGCATGAAACAGTCTGAAAAATAGGAGGAGCATGAATTGGTTTTGAAAAACATGAAGAGCCTGAAAACATGCGAAATATATGAAGCGCTTCAAAAGGTGTGAAATACATGAGGAGCATGAAACAGTCTAAAAAATAGGAGGAGCATGAAGCAGTGTTCAAAAACATGAAGAACCGGAAAAGGTGTGTAAAATATGAAGAGCTTCAAAAGGTGTGAAAATTATGAGGAGCATGAAACGGTCTGAAAAATAGGAGGAGCATGAAGCGGTGTTGAAAAACATGAAGAGTCTGAAAAGGTGGGTAAAATACGAAGAGCTTCAAAAGGTGTCAAAAATATGAGGAGCATGAAACGGTTTGAAAAATAGGAGGAGCATTAAACTGTGTTCAAAAACATGAAGAGCCTGAAATGGTGTGAAAAATATGAAGAGCTTCAAAAGGTGTCAAAAATAGGAGGAGCATGAAACGGTCTGAAAAATAGGAGGAGCATGAAGCGGTGTAAAAAACATGAAGACCCTGAAAAGGTGTGAAAAATATGAAGAGCTTCAAAAGGTGTAAAAAATATGAGGATCATGAAACGGTCTGAAAAATAGGAGGAGCATGAAGCGGTGTTCAAAAACATGAAGAGCCTGAAAAAGTGTGAAAAATATGAAGAGCTTCAAAAGGTGTCAAAAATATGAGGATCATGAAATGGTCTGAAAAATAGGAGGAGCATGAAGCGGTGTTGAAAAACATGAAGAGTCTGAAAAGGTGTGAAAATTATGAAGAGCTTCAAAAGATTTCAAAAATATGAGGATCATGAAAATTTCTGAAGAATAGGAGTAGCATGAAGTGGTGTTGACAAACATGAAGAGCTTGAAATGGTGTGAAAAATATGAAGCGCTTCCAAAAGTGTCAAAAATATGAGGAGCATGAAACGGTCTGAAAAATAGGAGGAGCATGAAGCGGTGTTGAAGAACATGAAGAGCCTGAAAAGGTGTGAAAAATATGAAGCGCTTCAAAAGATGTCAAAATTATGAGGAGCATGAAACAGTCTGAAAAATAGGAGGAGCATGAATTGGTTTTGAAAAACATGAAGAGCCTGAAAACATGCGAAATATATGAAGCGCTTCAAAAGGTGTGAAATACATGAGGAGCATGAAACAGTCTAAAAAATAGGAGGAGCATGAAGCAGTGTTCAAAAACATGAAGAACCGGAAAAGGTGTGTAAAATATGAAGAGCTTCAAAAGGTGTGAAAATTATGAGGAGCATGAAAGGGTCTGAAAAATAGGAGGAGCATGAAGCGGTGTTGAAAAACATGAAGAGCCTGAAAAGGTGGGTAAAATATGAAGAGCTTCAAAAGTTGTCAAAAATATGAGGAGCATGAAACGGTCTGAAAAATAGGAGGAGCATTAAACGGTGTTCAAAAACATGAAGAGCCTGAAATGGTGTGAAAAATATGAAGAGCTTCACAAGGTTGGAAATACAGGAGGAGCATGAAACGGTCTGAAAAATAGGAGGAGCATGAAGCGGTGTTGTAAACATGAACTGCCTGAAAAGGTGGGTAAACTATGAAGAGCTTCAAAAGGTGTCAAAAATATGAGGAGCATGAAACGGTGTGAAAAATAGGAGGACCACAAGTGGTGTTCAAAAACATGAATAGCCTGAAAAACTGTGAAATAATGTCAAGCTTCAAAAGGTGTGAAAAATATGAGGAGCAGGAAACGGTCTGAAAAATAGGAGGACCACAAGTGGTGTTCAAAAACATGAATAGCCTGGAAAGCTGTGAAATTATGTCAAGCTTCAAAAGGTGTGAAAAATATGAGGAGCAGGAAACGGTGTGAAAAATAGGAGGAGCATGAAGCGGTGTTAAAGAACATGAAGAGCCTGAAAGGTGTGAAATATATGAAGAGCTTCAAAAGGTGTCAAAAATATGAGGGGCATGAAACAGTCTGAAAAATAGGAGGAGCATGAAACGGTGTTTAAAAACATGAAGAGCTTCAAAAGGTGTGAAAAATATAAAGAGCTTCAAAAGGTGTCAAAAATATGAGGAGCAGGAAACGGTCTGAAAAATAGGAGGAGCATGAAGTGGTGTAGAAAAACATGAAGACCCTGAAAAGGTGTGAAAAATATGAAGAGCTTCAAAAGGTGTCAAAATATGAGGAGCATGAAACTGTCTGAAATGTAGGAGGAGCATATAAATGTGTTAAAAGACATGAAGAGCTTCAAAAGGTGAGAAACATATGAGGAGTGGAAAACGATCAGAAAAATAGGAGGAGCATGAGACGGTGTTAAAAAACATGAAGAGCTTCAAAAGATGTGAAACATATGAAGAGCTTCAAAAGGTGTCAAAAATATGAGGAGCATGACACGGTCTGAAAAATAGGAGGAGAATGAAGCGGTGTTGAAACACATGAAGAGACTGAAAATGTGTGCCAAATATGAAGAGCTTCAAAAGGTGTCAAAAATATGAGGGGCATGAAACGGTCTGAAAAATTGGAGGAGCAAGAAACGGAGTTCAAAAACTTGAAGAGCCAGAAAAGGTGTGAAAAATATGAAGAGCTACAAAAGTTGTCAAATATATGAGGAGCATGACACGGTCTGAAAAATAGGAGGAGCATGAAGCGGAGTTCAAAAACTTGAAGAGCCAGAAAAGGTGTGAAAAATATGAAGAGCTTCAAAAGGTGTCAAAAATATAAGGAGCATGAAACGGTCTGAAATATAGTAGCAGCATGAAGCGGTGTTGAAAAACATGAAGAGCCTGAAAAGGTGTGAAAAATATGAAGAGCTTCAAAAGGTGTGAAAAATATGAAGAGCTTCAAAAGGTATCAAAATATGAGGAGCATGAAACTGTCTGAAATATAGTAGCAGCATGAAGCGGTGTTGAAAAACATGAAGAGCCTGAAAAGGTGTGAAAAATATGAAGAGCTTCAAAAGGTGTGAAAAATATGAAGAGCTTCAAAAGGTGTCAAAAATATGAGGAGAATGAAACGGTCTCAAAAATAGGAGGAGAAAGAAGCGGTGTTGAAAAACATGAAGAGCCTGAAAAAGTGTGAAAAATATGAAGAGCTTCAAAACGTGTCAAAATATGAGGAGCATGAAACGGTCTGAAAAATAGGAGGAGAAAGAAGCGGTGTTGAAAAACATGAAGAGCCTGAAAAGGGGTGAAAAATATGAAAAGCTTAAAAAGGTGTCAAAATTATGAGGAGCATTAAACGGTCTGAAAAATAGGAGGAGCATGAAGCTGTGTTCAACAACATGAAGAGAAAGAAAAGGTGCGAAAACTATGAAGAGCCTGAAAAGGTGTGAAAATTATGAAGAGCTTCAAAAGGTGTCAAAAATGAGATGAGCATGAAACGGTCTGAAAAATAGGAGGAGCTTTAAGCGGTGTTGAAAATCATGAAGAGCCTGAAAAGGTTTGAAAAATATGAAGAGCTTCAAAAATGTGAAAAATACGAAGAGCTTCAAATGGTCTCAAAAATTAGATGAGCATGAAACGGTCTGAAAAATAGGAGGAGCATTAAATGGTGTGGAAAAACATGAAGAGCCTGAAAAGGTGTGGAAAAATAGGAAGAGCTTCAAAATGTGTCAAATATATGAGGAGAATAAAACGGTCTGAAAAATAGGAGGAGCATGAAACGGTCTGAAAAATAGGAAGAGCATGAAACGGTCTGAAAAATAGGAGGAGCATGAAGCTGTGTTGAAAAACATGAAGAGCCTGAAAAGGTGTGCAAAATATGAAGAGCTTCAAAAGGTGTAAAAAATGAGATGAGCATGAAACGGTCTGAAAAATAGGAGGAGCATGAAGCTGTGTTCAAAAACATGAAGAGCCAGAAAAGGTGTGAAAAATATAAAGAGCTTCAAAAAGTGTCAAAAATATGAGGAGCAAGAAACGGTCGGAAAATAGGAGGAGCATGAAACGATCTGAAAAATAGGAGGAGCATGAAGCTGTGTTCAAAAACATGAAGAGCCTGAAAAGGTGTGAAAAATATGAAGAGCTTCAAAAGGTGTAAAAAATTTGAGCAGCATGAAACGGTCTGAAAAATAGGAGGAGCATGAAGTGGAGCTCAAAAATATGAAGTGCCTGAAAAGGTGTGCAAAATATGAAGAACTTCAAAAGCTGTAAAAAATGAGATGAGCATGAAACAATCTGAAAAATAGGAAGAGCATGAACTGGTGCTGAAAAACCTGAAGAGCCTGAAAAGGTGTGAAAAATATGAAGAGCTTCAAAAGGTGTTAAAAATATGAGGAGCATGAAACGGTCTGAAAAATAGGAAGAGCATGGATCGGTGTTCAAAAACATGAAGAGCCTGAAAAGGTGTGAAAAATATGAAGAGCTTCAAAAAGTGTCAAATATAAGAGGAGAAAGAAACGGTCTGAAAAAAAGGAGGAGCATGAAGTGGTGTTCAAAAACATGAAGAGCCTGAAAAGGTGTGAAAAATATGAAGAGCTTCAAAAGCTGTCAAAAATGAGATGAGCATGAAACGGTCTGAAAAAAAGGAGGAGCATGAAGCGTTGTTGAAAATCTTGAAGAGCTTGAAAAGGTGTGAAAAATATGAAGAGCTTCAAAAGGTTTCAAAAATATGAGGATCATGAAACGGTCTGAAAAATAGGAGCAACATGAAACGGTCTGAAAAATAAGAGGAGCATGAAATGGTGTTGAAAAACAGGAAGAGCCTGAAAATGTGAGAAAAATATGAACAGCTTCAAAAGGTTTCAAAAATATGAGGAGCATGAAACTTTCTGAAAAAGAGGAGGAGCATGAACCGGTGTTGAAAAACATGAAGAAGCTGAAAAGGTGTGAAAAATATGAAGAGGTTTAAAAGGTGTCAAAAATATGAGGAGCATGAAATTTTCTGAAAAATAGGAGGATCATGAAACCGTGTTCAAAAACATGAAGATCCTGAAAAGGTGTGAAAAATATGAAGAGCCTTAAAAAATGTCAAAATTATGAGGAGTATGAAATGGTCTGTAAAATAGCAGGAGCATGAAGCGGTGTTGAAAAACATGAAGAGCCTGAAAAGGTGTGAAAAATATGAGGAGCTTCAAAAGGTGTGAAA
The DNA here is from genome assembly GCF_033118175.1 of Dama dama. Lineage (NCBI taxonomy): Eukaryota > Metazoa > Chordata > Mammalia > Artiodactyla > Cervidae > Dama > Dama dama. The sequence continues at coordinate 50,519 of NW_026870961.1, forward strand.
AATATGAAGAGCTTCAAAAGGTGTCAAAAATATGACGAGAATGAAATGGTCTGAAAAATAGGCGGAGCCTGAAACGGTGTTCAAAAACATGAAGAGCCTGAAAAGGTGTGAAAAATATGAAGAGCTTCAAAACGTGTCAAAATATGAGGAGCATCAAACGGTCTGAAAAATAGGAGGAGCATCAAGTGGTGTTGAAAAACATGAAGAGCCTGAAAAGGTGTGAAAAATATGAAGAGCTTCAAAAGCTGTCAAATGAGATGAGCATAAAACGGTCTGAAAAATAGCAGGAGCATGAAGCAGTGTTCAAAAACATGAAGAGCCTGAAAAGGGCTGAAAAATATGAAGAGCTTAAAAAGGTGTCAAAATTATGAGGAGCATTAAACGGTCTGAAAAATAGGAGGAGCATGAAGCTGTGTTCAACAACATGAAGAGACTGAAAAGGTGTGAAAAATATGAAGAGCCTGAAAAGATGTGAAAATTATGAAGAGCTTCAAACGGTGTCAAAAATGAGATGAGCACGAAACGGTCTGACAAAAAAAGGAGCATTAAGTGGTGTTGAAAATCGTGAAGAGCATGAGAAGGGGTGAAAAATATGAAGCTTCAAAAGGTGTCAAAAATATGAGGAGCATGAAACGGTCTGAATAAAAGGAGAAGCATGAAACGGTGTTAAAAATATGAAGAGCCTGAAAAAGTGTGAAAAATATAAAGAGCTTCAAAAGCTGTGAAAAATATGAAGATCTTCAAAAGGTGTCAAAAATGAGATGAGCAAGAAACGGTCTGAAATATAGGAGGAGCACGAAGTGGTGTTGAAAAACATGAAGAGGCTGAAAAGGTGTGAAATATATGAAGAGCTTCAAAAAGTGTCAAAAATATGAGGAGCATGAAATGGTCTGAAAAATAGGAAGAACATGAAGCGGTGTTGAAAAACATGAAGAGCCTGAAAAGGTGTGAAAAACATGAAGAGCCTGAAAAGGTGTGAAAAACATGAACAGCTTAAAAAGGTGTCAAAAATATTAGGAGCAGGAAACGGTGTTAAAAATAAAAGCAGGCTAAAACGGTGATCAAAAACATGAAGAGCCTGAAAAGCTGTGAAAAATATGAAGAGCTTAAAAAGGTGTGAAATACATGAGGAGCATGAAACGGCCTGAAAAATAGGAATGCATGAAGCTGGGCTCAAAAACATGAAGAGCCTGAAAAGGTGTGAAAAATGTGAAGAGCTTCAACAGGTGTCAAAAACATGAGGAGAATGAAACGGTCTGAAAAATAGGAGGAGGATGAAGCTGTGTTCAAAAACATGAAGAGCCAGAAAAGGTGTGAAAAATATGAAGAGCTTCAAAAAGTGTCAAAAATATGAGGAGCAAGAAACGGTCTGAAAAATAGGAGGAGCATGAAGTGGAGCTGAAAAATATGAAGAGCCTGAAAAGGTGTGCAAAATATGACGAGCTTCAAAAGGTGTAAAAAATGAGATGAGCATGTAACGGTCTGAAAAATAGGAGGAGCATGAAATGGTGCTGAAAAACATTAAGAGCCTGAAAATGTGTGCAAAATATGAAGAACTTCAAAAGGTGTAAAAAATGAGATGAGCATGAAACGGTCTGAAAAATAGGAGCAGCATGAACTGGTGCTAAAAAACATGAAGAGCCTGAAAAGGTGTGCAAAATATGAAGAGCTTCAAAAGGTGTAAAAAATGAGAGCAGCATGAAACGGTCTGAAAAATAAGAGGAGCATAAAGTGGAGCTGAAAAACATGAAGAGCCTGAAAAGTTGTGAAAAATATGAAGAGCTTCAAAAGGTGTCAAGAACATGAGGAGCATGAAACGGTCTGAAAAATAGGAGGAGCATGAACTGGTGCTGAAAAACATGAAAGCCTGAAAAGGTTTGAAAAATATGAAGAGCTTCAAAAAGTGTGAAAAATATGAGGAGCATGAAACGGTCTGAAAAATAGGAGAAGCATGAAGCGGTGTTCAAAATCATGAAGTGCCTGAAAAGGTTTGAGAAATATGAAGAGCTTCAAAAGCTGTGAAAAATATGAAGAGCTTCAAAGGTATCAAAAATGAGATGAGCATGACACGGTCTGAAAAATAAGAGGAGCATGAAGATTTGTTCAAAAAGATGAAGAGCCTGAAAAGGTGTGAAAAATATGAAAAGCTTCTAAAGGTGTCAAAAATATGAAGAGCATGAAACGGTCTGAAAAATAGGAGGAGCATGAAGCGTTGTTGAAAAAATGAAGAGCCTAAAAAGGTGTGAAAAATATGAAGAGCTTCAAAAGGTGTGAAATATATGAAGAGCTTCAAAAGGTGTCAAAAATGAGATTAGCATGAAACGGTCTGAAAAAAAAACGAGGAGCATGAAGCACTGTTCAAAAACATGAATAGCCTGAAAAGGAGTGAAAAATTTGAAAAGCTTCTAAAGGTGTTAACAATATGAGGAGCATGAAACGGTCTGAAAAATATGAGGAGGATGAAGCGGTGTTCAAAAACATGAAGAGCCTGAAAAGATGTGAAAAATATGAAGAGATTTAAAATGTGTGAAAAATATGAGGAGCATGAAACGTTCTGAAAAATAGGAGGAGCATGAAGCGGTGTTCAAAAACATGAAGAGACTGAAAAGGTGTGAAAAATATGAAGACTCTCAAAAAATATCAAAAATATGAGGAGTATGAAACGGTCTGAAAAATTGGAGGGGCATGAAGCGGTGTTGAAAAACACGAAGAGACTGAAAATAAGTGAAAAATATGAATAGCTTCAAAAATGTGAAAAATATGAAGAACTTCAAAAGGTGTGAAAAATATGAAGAGCTTCAAAAGGTGTCTAAAATGAGATGAGCATGAAACAGTCTGAAAAATAGGAGGAGCATAAAGCGGTGTTGAAAATCATGAAGACCCTGAAAAGGTGTGAAAAATATGAAGAGCTTCAAAAGATGTGAAAAACATGAAGAGCTTCAAAAGGTGTCAAAATGAGATGAGCATGAAACGGTCTGAACAACAGGAGGAGGATGAAGCGGTGTTGAAAAACATGAAGAGCCTGAAAAGGTGTGAAAAATATGAAAAGCTTCTAAAGGTGTTCAAAAATATGAGGAGAATGAAACGGTCTGAAATATAGGAGGAGCATGAAGTGGTATTGAAAAACATGAAGGGCCTGAAAAGGTGTCAAAAATATGAAGAGCTTCAAATGGTGTCAAAATATGAGGAGCATGAAACGGTCTGAATACTAGGAAGTGGCTGAAGTGATATTGAAAAACATGAAGAGCCTGAAAAGGTGTGAAAAACTGAAGAGCTTCAAAAGGTGTGAAATACATGAGGAGCATGAAACGGTCTGAAACATAGGAGGAGCATGAAGCGGTGTTTAAAAACATGAAGAGCCTGAAAAGGGGTGAAAAATATGAAGAGCTTCAAAAGGTGTGAAAAATATGAGGACCATGAATCGGTCTGAAAAATAGGAGGAGCATGAAGTGGTGTTGAAACACATGAAGAGCCAGAAAACATGTGAAAAATATGAAGAGTTTCAAAAGGTGTGAAAAATATGAACAGCTTCAAAAGGTGTATAAAATGAGATGAGCATGAACCGGTGTGAAAAATAGGAGGATCATGAACTGGTGTTGAAAAACATGAAGAGGCTGAAAAGGTGTGAAAAATATGAAGAGCTTCAAAAGGTGTGAAAAATATGAAGAGCTTCAAAAGGTGTCAAAAATATGAGGAGCATGAAACGGTCTGAAAAATAGGATGAGCATGAAGCGGTGTTGAAAAACATGAAGAGTCTGAAAAGGTGTGAAAAATATGAAGAGCTTCAAAAGGTGTCTATAATAAAGTGGAGCATGAAACAGTCTGAAAAATAGGAGGAGCAGGAAGCGGTGTTGAAAAACATGAAGAGCCTGAAAAGCTGTGAAAAGTATAAAGAGCTTCAAAACGTGTCAAAAATATGACGACCATGAAACGGTCTGAAAAATAGGAGGAGGCTGAAGTGGTGTTGAAAAACATGACGAGCTTGAAAACGTGGAAAAATACGAAGAGTTTCAAATGGTGTGAAAAATATGAAGAGTTTTAAAAGGTGTCAAAAAAGAAATGAGCATAAAACAGTCTGAAAAATAGGAGGAGCATGAAGTGGTGTTCAAAAAAATGAAGAGCGTGAAAAGGTGTGAATAATATGAAGAGCTTCAAAAGGTGTCAAAAATATGAGGAGCATGAAACAGTTTGAAAAATAGGAGGAGCATGAAGCGGTGTTCAAACAAATGAAGAGCCTGAAACGGTGTGAAATATATGAAGAGCTTCAAAGGTGTCAAAAATATGAGGAGCATGAAACAGTCTGAAAAATAGGCGGAGCATGAACCGGTGTTCAAAAACGTGAAGAGCCTGAAAAGTTGTGAAAAATATGAAGAGCTTGAAAAGGTGTCAAATATATGAGAGGCATGAAACGGTCTGAAAAATGGGACGAGCATGAAACGGTCTTCAAAATCATGAAGAGCCTGAAAAGGTGTGAAAAATATGAGGAGCTTCAAAAGGTGTAAAAAATAAGAGGAGCATGAAGCGGTGTTCAAAACATGAAGAGCCTGAAAAGGTATGAAAAATTTGAAGAGCTTCAAAAGGTTTCAAAATATGAGAAGCATGAAACGGTCTGAAAAATAGGAGGAACATGAAACGGTGTTGAAAAACATGAAGAGGCTGAAAAGGTGTGAAAAATATGAAGAGCCTCAAAACGTGTCAAAAATATGAGGAGCATGAAACGGTCTGAAAAAAAGGAGGAGCATGAAGCGGTGTTGAAAAATATGAAGAGCCTGAAAAAGTGTGAAAAATATGAAGAGATTCAAAAGGTGTGAAAAATATGAAGAGCTTCCAAATGTGTCAAAAATGAGATGAGCATGAAGCGGTCTGAAAAATAGGAGGAGTATGAAGTGGCGTTGAAAACACAAAGAGCCTGAAAAGATGTGAAATATATGAAGAGATTCAAAAGGTGTAAAATATATGAAGAGTGTCGAAAAGTGTCAAAAATATGAGAAGCATGAAACGGTCTGTAAAATAGGATGAGCATGAAGAGGTGTGGAAAAACATGAAGAGCCTGAAAACATGTGAAAAATATGAAGAGCTTCAAAAGGTGTGAAAAATATGAAGAGCTACAAAAGGTGTGAAAAATATGAGGAGCATGAAACGGTCTGAGAAAAAGGAGGAGCATGAATCAGTGTTGAAAAACATGAAGAGCATGAAAAGGTGTGAAAAATATGAAGAGCTTCAAAAGGTGTCAAAAATATGAGGAGCAAGAAACGGCCTGAAAAATAGGAGGATCATGAAGCGGTGTTGAAAAACCTGAAGAGCCTGAAAAGGTGTGAAAAATATGAAGAGCTTCAAAAGGTGTCAAAAATATGAGGAGCATGAAATGGTCTGAAAAATAGGAGGAACATGAACGTGTGTTGAAAAACCTGAAGAGCCTGAAAAGGTTGGAAATATATGAAGAGCTTCAAAAGATATCAAAAATAGGAGGAGCATGAAACGGTGTGAAAAATAGGAGGAGCATGACGCGGTGTTGAAAAAATGAATAGCCTGAAAAGGTGTGAAATATATGAAGATCTACAAAAGGTGTCAAAAATATGAGGAGCATGAAACAGTCTAAAAAATAGGAGGAGCATGAAGCAATTTTCAAAAACATGAAAGGCCTGAAAAGGTGTGAAAAATATGAAGAGCTTCAAAAGTTGTCAAAAATATGAGGAGCATGAAACGGTCTGAAATATAGGAGGAGCATGAAGCCGTGTTCAAAAACATGAAGAGCCTGAAAAGTTGTGAAAAATATGAAGAGCTTCAAAAGGTGTCAAAATATGAGGAGCATGAAACGGCCTGAAAAATAGGAGGAGCATGAAACGGTCTGAAAAATAGGAGGAACATGAAGCGGTGTTGAAAAACCTGAAGAGCCTGAAAAGGTGTGAAATATATGAAGAGCTTCAAAAGGTGTCAAAAATAGGAGGAGCATGAAACGGTCTGAAAAATAGGAGGAGCATGAAGCGGTGTTGAAAAACATGAATAGCCTGAAAAGGTGTGAAATGTATGAAGAGCTACAAAAGGTGTCAAAAATATGATGAGCATGAAACGGTCTGAAAAATAGGAGGAGCATGAAGCAGTGCTGAGAAACATGAAGAGCCTGAAAAGGTGTGAAAAATATGAAGAGCTTCAAAAGGTGTCAAATATATGAGGAGCATGAAACGGTCTAAAAAATAGAGGGGAATGAAGCGCTGTTGAAAAACATGAAGAGCATTAAAAGGTGTGAAAAATATGAAGAGTTTCAAAAGATGTCAAAATATGAGGAGCTTTAAACGGTCTGAAAAATAGGAGGAGCATGAAACGGTCTAAAAAATAGGAGGAGTAAGAATCGGTGTTCAAAAACATGAAGAGCCTGAAAAAGTGTGAAAATATGAAGAGCTTCAAAAGGTGTGAAATACATCAGAGAAATGAAACTATCTGAAAAATAGGAGGAGCATGAAGCCGTGTTGAAAAACATGAAGAGCCTGAAAAGGTGTGAAAAATATGAAGAGCTTCTAAAGGTGTCAAAAATATGAGGTCAATGAAACGGTCTGGAAAATAGGAGGAGCATGAAGTGGTGTTGAATATGATGAAGAGCCTGAAAAGGTGTGAAATATATGAGGAACTTGAAAATGTGTCAAAAATATGAGGAGCATGAAACGATCTGAAAAATAGGAGGTACATGAAGTGGTGTTGAAAAATATCAAGAGCCTGAAAAGGTGTGAAAAATATGAAGAGCTTCAAAAGGTGTCAAAAACGACATGAGCTTGAAACGGTCTGAAAAATTGGAGGAGAATGAAGCGATGTTGAAAAACATGAAGAGCCTGAAAAAGTGTGAAAAATATGAAGAGCTTCAAAAGGTGTTAAATATATGAGGAGCAAGAAACGGTTTCAAAAATAGAAGGAGCATGAAGCGGTGTTCAAAACCATGAAGACCCTGAAAAGGTGTGAAAAATATGAAGAGGTTCAAAAATGTGAAAAATATGAAGAGCTTCAAAGGTGTCAAATATATGAAGAGCTTCAAACGGTGTCCAAATTATGAGGAGCATGAAACGGTCTGAAAAATAGGAGGAGCATGAACCGGGGTTGAAAAACATGAAGAGCCTGAGAACGTGTGAAAAATATGAAGAGCTTCAAAGGTGTCAAATATATGAAGAGCTTCAAAGGGTGTTAAACACATGAGGAGCATGAAACTGTCTGAAAAATAGGAGGAGCATGAAGCTGGGCTCATACTCATGAAGAGACTGAAAAGGTGTCAAAAATATGAAGAGCTTCAAAAGGTGTCAAAAATATGAGGAGCATGAAACGGTCTGAAAAAAAGGAGGAGCATGAAATGGTGTTGAAAAACATGAACAGTCTGAAACATGTCAAAAATATGAAGAGCTTCAAAAGGTGTGAAAAATATGAAGAGCTTCAAAAGGTGTCAAAAATATGAGCAGCAAGAATCGGTCTGAAATATAGGAGGAGCATGAAACGGTGTTCAAAAACATGAAGAGCCTGAAAAGTTGTGAAAAATATGAAGAGCTTCAAAAGGTGTGAAATATATCAAGAACTTCAAAAGGTTTCAAAAATGATATGAGCATTAAACGGTCTGAAAAATAGGAGGAGCATGAAGTGGTGTTGAAAAACATGAAGAGCCTGAAAAAGTGTGAAATATATGAAGAGTTTCAAAGGGTGTAAAAAATATGAGGAGCTTCAAAAGGTGTCAAAAATATGAGGAACATGAAACGGTCTGAAAAAGAGGAGGAGCATGAAGCGGTGTTGAAAAACATGAAGAACCTGAAAAGGTGTCAAAAATATGAAGAGCTTCAACAGGTGTCAAAAATATGAGGAGCATGTAACGGTCTGAAAAATAGGAGGAGCATGAAGGGTGGTCAAAAAAATGAAGAGTCTGAAAAGGAGTGAAAAATATGAAGAGGTTCAAAAGGTGACAAAAATAAGAGGAGCATGAAACGGTCTGAAAAGTAGGAGGAGCATGAAGCGGTGTTGAAAAACATGAAGAACCTGAAAAGGTGTGAAAAATATGAAGAGCTTCAAATGGGGTCAAAAATATGAGGAGCATGAAACGGTCTGAAAAATAGGAGGAGCATGAAACGGTGTTCCAACACATGAATAGCCTGAAAAGGTGTGAAAAATATGAAGAGTATCAACAGGTGTGAAAAATATGAGGAGCATGAAACGTCTGAAAAATAGGAGGAGCATGAAGCGGTGTTCAAAAACATGAAGAGCCTGAAAAGGTGTGAAAATATGAAGAGCTTCAAAAGGTGTCAAAAATATGAGAAGCATGAAACGGTCTGAAAAATAGGAGGAACATGAAGTGTTGTTGAAAAACATGAAGAGCCTGAAAAATTGTGATATATATGAAGAGCTTCAAAAGGTCTGAAAAATATGAGGAGCAGGAAACGGTCTGAAAAATATGAGGAGCATGAAACGGTGTTGAAAAACATGAAGAGCTTCAAATGGTGTGAAAATGTGAAGAGCTTCAAAATGTGTCAAAAATATGAGGAGCCTGAAAAGGTCTGAAAAATAATAGGAACAGGAAACGGTGTTGAAAAACAGGAAGAGCCTGAAAAGGTGTGAAAAATATGAAGAGCTTCAAATTGTGTCAAAAATATGAGGAGCATGAAACGGTCTGAAAAATACGAGGAGCATGAAGTCGTGTTGAAAAATATGAAGAACCTGAAAAGGTGTGAAAAAAAATGAAGAGCTTCTAAAGGAGTCAAAAATATGTGCAGGATGAAACTTTCTGTAAAATAGGATGATCATGAAACGGTTTTGAAAAAGATGAAGAGCATGAAAAAGTGTGAAATATATGACGAGCTTCAAAAGGTGTGGAAAATAAGAGGAGCAGGAAACGGTATGAAAAATAGGAGAAGCATGAAGGGGTGTTCAAAAACATGAAGAGCCTGAAAAGGTGTGAAAAATATGAAGAGCTTCAAAAGGTGTGAAATATATGAGGAACAGGAAGCGGTATGAAAAATAGGAGGAGCATGAAGGGTGGTCCAAAAAATGAAGAGACTGAAAAGGTGTGAAAAATATGAAGAACTTCAAAAGGTGTCAAAAATATGAGAAGCAGGAAACAGTCTGAAAAATAGAAGGAGCATGAAGCGGTGTTCAAAAACATGAAGAGCCTGAAAAGGTGTGAAAAATATGAAGACCTTCAAAAGGCGTCAAAAATATGAGGATCTTGAAACTGTCTGAACAATAGGAGGATTATGAATCGGTGTTACAAAACATGAAGAGGCTGAAAAGGTGTGAAAAATATGAAGAGCTTCAAAAAGTGTGAAATACATGAGGAGGATTAAACGGTTTGAAAAATAGGAGGAGCATGAAGGGGTGTTGAAAAACATGAAGAGCGTGAAAAGGTGTGAAAAATATGAAGAGCTTAAAAGGTGTCAAAATTATGAGGAGTATGAAACGGTCTGAAAATAGGAGGAGCATGAATCCATGTTCAAAAACATGAAGAGCCTGAAAAGTGTGAAATATATGAAGAGCTTCAAATGGTGTCAAAAATATGAGGAGAATGAAACGGTCTGCAAAATAGGAGGAGCATGAAATGGTGTTCAAAAACATGAAGAGCCTGAAAAGTTGTGAAAAATATGAAGACCTTCAAAAGGAGTGAAAACATGAGGTGCATTAAACGGTCTGATAAATAGGAGGAGCATGAAGCGGTGTTGAAAAACATGAAGAGCCTCAAAACGTGTGAAAAATATGAAGAGATTCAAAAGGTGTGAAAAATATGAAGAGCTGCAAAAGGTGTCAAAAATTCATAAGCATGAAACGGTCTGAAAAATAGGAGGAGCATGAAGTGGTGTTGAAAAAAATGAAGAGCCTGAAAAGGTGTGAAAAATATGAAGAGCTTCAAAAGGTGTGAAAAACATGAGGTGCATTAAACGGTCTGAAAATAGGAGGAGCATGAAGCCATGTTCAAAATCATGAAGAGCCTGAAAAGGTGTGAAAAGTATGAAGAGCTTCAAATGGTGTCAAAAATATGAGGAGCATGAAACGGTCTGAAAAATAGGAGGAACATGAAGCGGTGTTCAAAAACATGAAGAGACTGAAAAAGTGTGAAAAATATGAAGAGCTTCAAAACGTGTCAAAAATATGAGGATCTTGAAACTGTCTGAACAATAGGAGGATTATGAAACGGTGTTACAAAACATGAAGGGCCTGAATAGGTGTGAAAAATATGAAGAGCTTCAAAAAGTGTGAAATACATGAGGAGGATTAAACGGTCTGAAAAATAGGAGGAGCATGAAGCGGTGTTCAAAAACATGAAGATCGTGAAAAGGTGTGAAAAATATGAAGACCTTCAAAAGGTGTCAAAAATATGAGGATCTTGAAACTGTCTGAACAATAGGAGGATTATGAAACGGTGTTACAAAACATGAAGGGCCTGAATAGGTGTGAAAAATATGAAGAGCTTCAAAAAGTGTGAAATACATGAGGAGGATTAAACGGTCTGAAAAATAGGAGGAGCATGAAGCGATGTTGAAAAACATGAAGAGCCTGAAAAGATGTGAAAAATATGAAAAGCTTCAAAAGGTGTGAAAAATATGAAGAACTTCAAAAGGTGTCAAAAATTAGATGAGCATGAAACGGTCTGAAAAATAGGAGGAACATGAAGCGGTGTTCAAAAACATGAAGAGACTGAAAAGGTGTGAAAAATATGAAGAGCTTCAAAACGTGTCAAAAATATGAGGAGCAAGAAACGTTCTGAAAAATAGGAGGAGCATGAAGCAGTGTTGAAAAACATGAAGAGCCTGAAAAGGTGTGAAAAGTATGAAGAGCTTCAAAAGGTGTGAAAAATATGAGGTGCATTAAAAGGTCTGAAAATAGGAGGAGCATGAAGCCATGTTCAAAATCATGAAGAGCCTGAAAAGGTGTGAAATATATGAAGAGCTTCAAAGGGTTTCAAAAAGATGAGGAACATGAAACGGTTTTGAAAAACATGAAGAGCCTGAAAAGGTGTGAAATATATGAAGAGCTTCAAAGGGTGTCAAAAATATGAGGAGCATGAAACGGTCTGAAAAATAGGAGGAGCATGAAATGTTGTTCAAAAACATGAAGGGCTTGAAATGATGTGAAAAATATGAAGACTAACAAAAGGTGTCAAAATTATGAGGGGCATGAAACGGTCTGAAAAATAGGAGGAGCATCAAACGGTGTTGAAAAATATGAATAGCCTGAATAGGTGTGAAAAATATGAAGAGCTTCAAAAGTGTCACAAATAGGAGGAGCATGAAACGGTGTTCAAAAACATGAAGAGCCAGTAAAGGTGTGAAAAATATGAACAGCTTCCAAATGTGACAAAAATAAGATGAGCATGAAACGGTCTGTAAAATAGGAGGAGCATGAAGCGGTGTTGAAAAACATGAAGAGCCTGAAAAGGTGTGAAATATATGAAGAGGTTCAAAAGGTGTCAAAAATGCGAGGAGCATGAAACCATTGAAATATAGGAGGAGCATGAACTGGTGTTGAAAAACATTAATAGCCTGAAAAGGTGTGAAATATATGAAGAGTTTCAAAAGGTGTCAAAAATATGAGGAGCATGAAACGGTCTGAAAAAAAGGAGGAGCATGAAGTGGTGTTGAAAATCATGAAGTCCCTGAAAATGTGTAAAAAATATGAAGAGCTTGAAAAGGTGTCAAAAATATGAGGAGCATGAAACGGTCAAAAAATAGGCCGAACATGAGACGGCGTTGAAAATCAGGAAGAGCATGAAAAGGTGTGAAAAATATGAGGTGTTTTAAAAGGTGTCAAAAATCTGAGGAGCATGAAACGGTGTTGAAAAAAATGAAAATCATGAAAAGGTGTGAAAAATATGAAGAGCTTCAAAAGGTGTCACATATATGATGAACATGAAACGGTCTGAAAAATAAGAGGAGCATGAAACAGTCTGAAAAAAAGTAAGAGTATGAAACTGTGTTGAAAAACATGAAGAGCTTCAAAAGGTGTGAAATACTTGAGGAGCATGAAACGGTCTGAAAAGTAGGAGGAGCATTAAGCGATGTTCAAAAACATGAAGAGCCTAAAAAGGTGTGAAAATTATGAAGAGCTTCAAAAGTTGTCAAAAATATTAGGAGCATGAAACGTTCTGAAAAATAGGAGCAGCATGAAACGGTGTTGAAAAACATGGAAAGCGTGAAAATGTGTGAAAAATATGAAGAGCTTCAAAATGTGTAAAAAATAGGAGGAGCATGACACGGTGTTCAAAAACATGAAGAGCCTGAAAAGGTGTGAAAAATATGAAGAGCTTCAAAAGGTGTCAAAAATATGAGGAGCATGAAACGGTCTGGAAAATAGGAGGAGCATGAAGCAGTGTTCAAAAATATGAAGAGCCTGAAAAGGTGTGAAAAATATGACTAACTTCAAAAGGTGTCAAAAATATGAAGAGCTTCAAAAGGTGTCATAATATGAAGAGCATGAAACAGTCTGAAAAATAGGAGGAGCATGAAATGGTGTTGAAACAATGAAGAGCCTGATAAGGTGTGAAAAATATGAAGAGCTTCAAAAGGTGTCAAAAATATGAGGAGCATGAAACGGTCTGAAAAACTGGAGGAGCATGAAGCGGTGTGGACAAACATGAAGAGCCTGAAAGGCAGTGAAAAATATTAAGTAAGAGCTTCTAAAGGTGTCAAAGTATGAGGAGCATGAAACGGTCAGAAAAATAGGAGGAGCATGAAGCGGTTTTCAAAAATATGAAGAGCCTGAAAATGTGTGAAAAATATGAAGAGCTTCAATAGGTGTGAAAAATATGAGGAGCATGAAATGTTCTGAAAAATAGGAGGAGAATGAAGTGGTGTTGTAAAACATGAAGAGCCTGAAAAGGTGTGAAAAATATGAAGAGCTTCAAAAGGTGTCAAAAATATGAGGAGCATGAAGCGCTGTTTAAAAACATGAAGAGCCTGAAAAAGTGTGAAAAATATGAAGAGCTTATAACGGTGTCAAATATAGGAGGAACATGAAACAGTGTTCAAAATCATGAAGAGCCTGAAAAGGTGTGAAAAATATGAAGAGCTTCAAAAGGTGCCAAAAATATGTGGAGCATGAAACGGTCTGAAAAATAGGAGGAGCATGAAGCGGTGTTCAAAAACATGAAGAGCCTGAAAAGGTGTGAAAAATATAAAGAGATTCAAAAGGTGTGAAAAATATGAGGAGCATTAAACGGTCTGAAAAATACGAGGAGCATGAAGCGGTGTTGAAAAACATGAAGAGCCTGAAAAGCGGTGAAAAATATGAAGAGCTTCAAAAGGTTTCAAAAAGATGAGGAACATGAAACGGTTTTGAAAAACATGAAGAGCCTGAAAAGGTGTGAAATATATGAAGAGCTTCAAAGGGTGTCAAAAATATGAGGAGCATGAAACGGTCTGAAAAATAGGAGGAGCATGAAATGTTGTTCAAAAACATGAAGGGCTTGAAATGATGTGAAAAATATGAAGACTAACAAAAGGTGTCAAAATTATGAGGGGCATGAAACGGTCTGAAAAATAGGAGGAGCATCAAACGGTGTTGAAAAATATGAATAGCCTGAATAGGTGTGAAAAATATGAAGAGCTTCAAAAGTGTCACCAATAGGAGGAGCATGAAACGGTGTTCAAAAACATGAAGAGCCAGTAAAGGTGTGAAAAATATGAACAGCTTCCAAATGTGACAAAAATAAGATGAGCATGAAACGGTCTGTAAAATAGGAGGAGCATGAAGCGGTGTTGAAAAACATGAAGAGCCTGAAAAGGTGTGAAATATATGAAGAGGTTCAAAAGGTGTCAAAAATGCGAGGAGCATGAAACCATTGAAATATAGGAGGAGCATGAACTGGTGTTGAAAAACATTAATAGCCTGAAAAGGTGTGAAATATATGAAGAGTTTCAAAAGGTGTCAAAAATATGAGGAGCATGAAACGGTCTGAAAAAAAGGAGGAGCATGAAGTGGTGTTGAAAATCATGAAGTCCCTGAAAATGTGTAAAAAATATGAAGAGCTTGAAAAGGTGTCAAAAATATGAGGAGCATGAAACGGTCAAAAAATAGGCCGAACATGAGACGGCGTTGAAAATCAGGAAGAGCATGAAAAGGTGTGAAAAATATGAGGTGTTTTAAAAGGTGTCAAAAATCTGAGGAGCATGAAACGGTGTTGAAAAAAATGAAAATCATGAAAAGGTGTGAAAAATATGAAGAGCTTCAAAAGGTGTCACATATATGATGAACATGAAACGGTCTGAAAAATAAGAGGAGCATGAAACAGTCTGAAAAAAAGTAAGAGTATGAAACTGTGTTGAAAAACATGAAGAGCTTCAAAAGGTATGAAATACTTGAGGAGCATGAAACGGTCTGAAAAGTAGGAGGAGCATTAAGCGATGTTCAAAAATATGAAGAGATTAAAAAGGTGTGAAAATTATGAAGAGCTTCAAAAGTTGTCAAAAATATTAGGAGCATGAAACGTTCTGAAAAATAGGAGCAGCATGAAACGGTGTTGAAAAACATGGAAAGCGTGAAAATGTGTGAAAAATATGAAGAGCTTCAAAATGTGTAAAAAATAGGAGGAGCATGACACGGTGTTCAAAAACATGAAGAGCCTGAAAAGGTGTGAAAAATATGAAGAGCTTCAAAAGGTGTCAAAAATATGAGGAGCATGAAACGGTCTGGAAAATAGGAGGAGCATGAAGCAGTGTTCAAAAATATGAAGAGCCTGAAAAGGTGTGAAAAATATGAAGAGCTTCAAAAAGTGTCAAAAATATGAGGAGCATGAAAGGGTCTGAAAAATAGAGGGAACATGAAGCGGTGTTGAAATACTTGAAGAGCTTGAAAAGGTGTGAAAAATATGCAGAGCCTGAAAAGAGTGAAATATATGAAGAGCTACAAAAGGTGTCAAAAATATGAGGAGCATGAAACGATCTGAAAAATAGGTGGGTCATGAAGCGGTGTTGAAAAACTTGAAGAGCCTGAAAAGGTGTTAAAAATATTAGGAGCATGAAACGGTCTGAAAAATAGGAGGAGCATGAAGCGGTGTTGAAAAACATGACGAGAATGAAAAAGTGTGAAATATATGAAGAGCTTCAAAAGGTGTTAAAATTTGAGGAGCATGAAACGGTCTGAAAGATAGGAGGAGCATGAAGCGGTGTGGAAAAACATAAAGAGCCTGAAAAGGTGTTAAAAATATTAGGAGCCTGAAACGGTCTGAAAAATAGGAGGCGCATAAAGTGGTGTTGAAAAACTTGAAAAGCCTGAAAAGGTGTGAAAAACATGAAGAGCTTCAAGAAGTGTCAAAAATATGAGGAGCATGAAACGGTCTGAAAAATAGGAGGAGCATGAAACGGCGTTGAAAAACATGAAGAACCTGAAAAGAGTGAAATATATGAAGAGCTTCAAAAGGTGTCAAAAATATGAGGAGCATGAAACGGCCAGAAAAATAGGAGGAGCATGAAGCGGGGTTGAAAAACATGAAGAGCCTGAAAAGTTGTGTAATATATGAAGAGCTTCAAAAGATGTGAAAAATATGAGGAGAATGATACGGGCTGAAAAGAAGGAGGAGCATGAAGCGGTGTTGAAAAACATGAACAGCCTGAAAAGGTGTGAAAAACATGAAGAGCTTCAAAAGGTGTCAAAAATATGAGGAGCATGAATCGGCCAGAAAAATAGGAGGAGCATGAAACGGTCAGAAAAATAGGAGGAGCATGAAGCGGTGTTCAGAAATATGAAGCGCCTGAAAAGGTGGGAAAGATATGAAGAGCATGATACGGTCTGAAAAATAGGTGGAGCATGAAGCGGTGTTCACATGAAGAGCCTGAAAAGGTGTGAAAAATATGAAGATCTTAAAAAAGTGTCAAAAATATGAGGAGCATGAAACGGTGTTGAAAAACATGAAGAGCCTGAAAAGTTGTGTAATATATGAAGAGCTTCAAAAGATGTGAAAAATATGAGGAGAATGATACGGGCTGAAAAAAAGGAGGAGCATGACGCGGTGTTGAAAAACATGAACAGCCTGAAAAGGTGTAAAAAACATGAAGAGCTTCAAAGGTGTTAAAATTTGAGGAGCATGATACGGTCTGAAAAATAGGAGGAGCATGAAGCGGTGTTGAAATACTTGAAGAGCCTGAAAAGGTGTGAAAAATATGAAGAGCCTAAAAGGAGTGAAATATATGAAGAGCTTCAAAAGGTGTCAAAAATATGACGAGCATGAAACGATCTGAAAAAAAGGTGGGTCATGAGGCGGTGTTGAAAAACTTGAAGAGCCTGAAAAGGTGTTAAAATTATTAAGAGCATGAAACGGTCTGAAAAATAGGTGGAGCGTGAAGCGGTGCTGAAAAACATGACGAGACTGAAAAAGTGTGAAATATATGAAGAGCTTCAAAAGGTGTTAAAATTTGAGGAGCATGATATGGTCTGAAAGATAGGAGGAGCATGAAGCGGTGTTGAAAAAGATGAAGAGCCTGAAAAGGTAATAAAAATATTAGGAGCATGAAACGGTTTGAAAAATAGGTGGAGCATGAAGTGGTGTTGAAAAACTTGAAGAGCCTGAAAAGGTGTTAAAAATATTAGGAGCCTGAAACGGTTTGAAAAATAGGAGGCGCATAAAGCGGTGTTGAAAAACTTGAAAAGCCTGAAAAAGTGTGAAAAACATGAAGAGCTTCAAAAAGTGTCAAAAATATGAGGAGCATGAAACGGTCTGAAAAATAGGAGGAGCATGAAACGGTGTTGAAAAACATGAAGAGCCTGAAAAGAGTGAAATATATGAAGAGCTTCAAAAGGTGTCAAAAATATGAGGAACATGAAACGGTCTGAAAAATAGGAGGAGCATGAAGCGGGGTTGAAAAACATGAAGAGCCTGAAAAGTTGTGTAATATATGAAGAGCTTCAAAAGATGTGAAAAATATGAGGAGAATGATACGGGCTGAAAAGAAGGAGGAGCATGAAGCGGTGTTGAAAAACATGAACAGCCTGAAAAGTTGTGAAAAACATGAAGAGCTTCAAAAGGTGTCAAAAATATGAGGAGCATGAAACGGCCAGAAAAATAGGAGGAGCATGAAGCGGTGTTCAGAAATATGAAGCGCCTGAAAAGGTGGGAAAAATATGAGGAGCATGAAACGGTTTGAAAAATAGGTGGAGCATGAAGTGGGGTTGAAAAACTTGAAGAGCCTGAAAAGGTGTTAACAATATTAGGAACCTGAAATGGTCTGAAAAATAGGAGGCGCATAAAGCGGTGTTGAAAAACTTGAAAAGCCTGAAAAGGTGTGAAAAACATGAAGAGCTTCAAGAAGTGTCAAAAATATGAGGAGCATGAAACGGTCTGAAAAATAGGAGGAGCATGAAGTGGTGTTGAAAACATGAAGAGCCTGAAAAGGTATGAAAAATATGAAGAGCTACAAAAGGGGTCAAAAATATGAGGAGCATGAAACGGTCTGAAAAATAGGAGGAGCATGAAATGGTGTTCAAAAACATGACAGCCTGAAAAGGTGTGAAAAACATGAAGCGCTTGAAAACGTGTGAAAAATATGAGGACCATGAAACCGTCTGAAAAATAGGAGGAGCATGAAACGGTGTTGAAAACAAAAAGAGCCTGAAAAGCTGTGAAAGATATGAAGAGCTTCAAAAGGTGTCATAAATATGACGAGCATGAAACGGTCTGAAAAAAAGGAGGAACATGAGGCGTTGTTGAAAAATATTAAGAGCCTGAAAAGGTGTGAAAAATATGAAGAGCTTAAAAAAGTGTCAAATATATGAGGAGCATGAAACGGTCTGAAAAATAGGAGGAGCATGAAGTGGTGTTGAAAAACATGAAGAGCCTGAAATGAGTGAAATATATGAAGAGCTTCAAAAGGTGTCAAAAATATGAGGAGCATGAAACGGTCTGAAAAATAGGAGGAGCATGAAGTGGTGTTGAAAAACATGAAGAGCCTGAAATGAGTGAAATATATGAAGAGCTTCAAAAGGTGTCAAAATTATGAGGAGCATGAAACGGTCTGAAAAATAGGAGGAGCATGAAGCGGTGTTGAAAAACATGAAGAGCCTGAAAAGTTGTGAAAACTATTAAGAGCTTCAAAAGGTGTCAAAAATATGAGGAGCATGAAACGGTCTGAAAAATAGGAGGAGCATGAAACGGTGTTGAAAAATATGAAGAGCCTGAAAAGGTGTGCAATATATATATAGGTTCAGAGCGTGTCAAAAATATGAGGAGCATGAAACGATCTGAAAAATAGGAGAAGATTGAAGCGGTGTGGAAAAACATGAAGAGTCTGAAAAGTTGTGAACAATATGAAGAGCTTCAAAAATATGAAAAATATGAAGAGCTTCAAAAGGTGTGAAAAATATGAAGAGCTTCAAAAGGTGTCAAACATATGAGGAGAATGAAACGGTCTGCAAAATAGGAGGAGCATGAAATGGTGTTCAAAAACATGAAGAGCCTGAAATCGTGTGAAAAATATGAAGAGCTTCAAAAGGTGTGAAAAATATGAGGAGCATGAAACGGTCTGAAAAATAGGAGGAGCATGAAGCGGTGTTCAAAAATATGAAGAGCCTGAAAAGGTGTGAAAAATATGAAGAGCTTCAAAACGTGTCAAAAATATTAGGAGCATGAAACGGTCTGCAAAATAGGAGGAGCATGAAACGGTTATGAAATATATGAAGAGCCTGAAAAGATGTGAGATTATGAAGAGGTTCAAAATGTGTCAAAAATATAAGGAGCATGAAACGGTCTGACAAGTAGGAGGAGCATGAAATGTTGTTGAAAACATGAAGAGCATGAAAAGGTGTAAAAATATGAAGAACTTCAAAAGGTGTCAAAAATAGGAGGAGCATGAAATGGTGTGAAAAATATGAAGAGCTTCAAAAGGTGTCAAAAATTTGAGAAGCATGAAACGGTCTGAAAAATATAGGAGGAGCATGAAGCGGTGTTCAAAAACATGAAAAGCTTAAAAAGGTGTGAAATATATGAAGAGCTTCAAAAGTTGTGAAATATAGGAGGAGCATGAAGCGGTGTTCAAAAACATGAAGAGCCTTAAAAGTGGTGAAATATATGAAGAGCTTCAAAAGGTGTCAAAAATATGAGGAGCATGAAATAGTCTGAAAAATAGGAGGAGCATGAAATCTTGTTGAAAAACATGAAGAGCATGAAAAGATGTGAAAAATATGAATAGCTTCTAAAGGTGTCAAAAATAAGAGGAGCATGAAACATTCTGAAAATAGGAGGAGCATGAAACGGTGTTGAAAAGCATGAAGAGCCTGAAAATGTGTGAAAAATATGGAGAGCTTCAAAAGGTGTCAAAAATATAGCAGCATGAAACAGTCTGAAAATACGAGGAGCATGAAACAGTGTTGAAAATCATGAAGAGCCTGAAAAGGTGTGAAAAATATGAAGAGATTCAAAGGGGAAAAAATATGAGGAGCATGAAACGGTCTGAACAATAGGACGAGCATGAAACAGTGTTGAAAAACATGAAGAGCCTGAAATTTTGTGAATAATATGAAGAGCTTCAAAAGGTGTCAAATATATGAAGAGCATGAAACGTTTTGAAAAATATGAGTAGCATGAAGCGGTGTTCAAAAACGTGAAGAGCCTGAGAAGGTGTGAAAAATATGAAGAGCTTCAATGGTGTCAAAAATATGAGGAGCATGAAACGGGCTGAAAAATAGGTGGAGCATGAAACGGTGTTGAAAAACATCAAGAGCCTGACAAGGTGTGAAAAATATGAAGAGCTTCAAAAAGTGTCAAATATATGAGGAGCATGAAACGGTCTGAAAAATAGGAGGAGCATGAAGTGGTGTTGAAAAACATGAAGAGCCTGAAATGAGTGAAATATATGAAGAGCTTCAAAAGGTGTCAAAATTATGAGGAGCATGAAACGGTCTGAAAAATATGAGGAGCATGAAGCGGTGTTGAAAAACATGAAGAGCCTGAAAAGTTGTGAAAACTATTAAGAGCTTCAAAAGATGTCAAAAATATGAGGAGCATGAAACGGTCTGAAAAATAGGAGGAGCATGAAACGGTGTTGAAAAATATGAAGAGCCTGAAAAGGTGTGAAATATATATATAGGTTCAGAACGTGTCAAAAATATGAGGAGCGTGAAACGATCTGAAAAATAGGAGAAGATTGAAGCGGTGTGGAAAAACATGAAGAGTCTGAAAAGTTGTGAACAATATGAAGAGCTTCAAAAATATGAAAAATGTGAAGAGCTTCAAAAGGTGTGAAAAATATGAAGAGCTTCAAAAGGTGTCAAACATATGAGGAGAATGAAACGGTCTGCAAAATAGGAGGAGCATGAAATGGTGTTCAAAAACATGAAGAGCCTGAAATCGTGTGAAAAATATGAAGAGCTTCAAAAGGTGTGAAAAATATGAGGAGCATGAAACGGTCTGAAAAATAGGAGGAGCATGAAGCGGTGTTCAAAAATATGAAGAGCCTGAAAAGGTGTGAAAAATATGAAGAGCTTCAAAACGTGTCAAATATATTAGGAGCATGAAACGGTCTGCAAAATAGGAGGAGCATGAAACGGTTATGAAAAATATGAAGAGCCTGAAAAGATGTGAGATTATGAAGAGGTTCAAAATGTGTCAAAAATATAAGGAGCATGAAACGGTCTGACAAGTAGGAGGAGCATGAAATGTTGTTGAAAACATGAAGAGCATGAAAAGGTGTAAAAATATGAAGAACTTCAAAAGGTGTCAAAAATAGGAGGAGCATGAAATGGTGTGAAAAATAGGAGGATCATGAAACGGAGTTAAAAAACATGAACAGCCTGAAAAGTTGTGAAAAATATGAAGAGCTGCAAATGGTGTCAAAAACCCGAGGAGCATGAAACGGTCTCAAAAAAAAGAGGAGCATGAAGTGTTCTTGAAAAGCATGAAGAGCCTGAAAATGTGAGAAAAATATGAAGAGCTTCAAAATGTGTCAAAAATATGACGCGAACGAAACGGTATGAAAAATATGAGGAGCATGAAACGGTGGTGAAAAACATGAAGAGTATGAAAAGGTGTGAAATATATGAAGAGCTTCAAAAGGTGTCAAAAATATGAGGAGCATGAAACGGTCTGAAAAATAGGAGGAGCATAAAACGTTGTTGAAACACATGAAGAGCCTGAAAAGGTGTGAAATATATGAAGGGCTTCAAAAGGTTTCAAAATTATGACGAGCATGAAACGGCCTGAAAAATATGAGGAGCATGAAATGGTCTGAAAAATACGAGGAACATGAAACCGTGTTGAAAAACATCAAGAGCCTGACAAGGTGTGAAAAATATGAAGAGCTACAAAAGGTGTAAAATATATGAGAAGCATGAAACAATCTGAAATATAGGAGGAGCATGAAATGGTGTTGAAAAACATGAAGAGCATGAACAGGTGTGAAAAATATTAAGATTTTAAAAAGGTATCAAAAACATAAGGAGCATGAAACGGTCTGAAAAATAGGAGGAGCAGGAAACAGTCTGAAAAATAGGAGGAGCATGAAACGGTCTGAAAATTAGGAGGAGCATGAAGCGGTGTTGAAAAACATGAAGAGCCTGAAAAGGTGTGAAAAATATGTATAGCTTCAAAATGTGTCAAAAATATGAGAGGCATGAAATGGTCTGAAAAATAGGAGGAGCATGAAGTGTTGTTGAAAAACATGAAGAGCCTGAAAATTTGTGAATAATATGAAGAGCTTCAAAAGGTGTCAAATATATGAGGAGCATGAACCGGTCTGAAAATTAGGACGAGTATGAAGCGATGTTGAAAAACATGAAGAGTCTGAAAAGGTGTGAAATATATGAAGAGCTTCAAAAGGTGTGAAATATAGGATGAGCATGAAGTGTGTTCAGAAACATGAAGAGCCTTAAAATGTGTGAAATATATGAAGAGCTTCTAAAGGTGTCAAAAATAAGAGGAGCATGAAACAGTTTGAAAATAGGAGGAGCATGAAACGGTGTTGAAAAAACTGAAGAACAGGAAAAGGTGAGAAATATATGAAGAGCCTCAAAAGGTGTGAAAAATATGAGGAGCATGAAACGGTCTGAAAAATAGGAGGAGCATCAAACGGTGTTCAAAAACATGAAGAGCCTGAAAATGTGTGAAAAATATAAAGAGCTTCCAAAGGTGAGAAAAATATGAGGAGCATGAAGCGGTGTTCAAAAACATGAAGAGCTTGAAAAGGTTTGAAATTTTTGAAGATCTTCAAAATGTGTGAAAAATAGGAGGAGCATGAATCGGTATTGAAAATCATGAAGAGCCAGAAAATTTGTGAATAATATGAATAGCTTCAAAAGGTGTGAAAAATATGAAGAGGTTCAAAAGGTGTCGAAAATGAGATGAGAATGAAATGGTCTGAAAAATAGGAGGAGCATGAAGCGGTGTTGAAAAACATGAAGAGCCTGAAAAGTTGTGAATAATATGAAGAGCTTCAAAAGGTGTGAAAAATATGAAGAGGTTCAAAAGATGTAAAAAATGAGAAGAGCATGAAACAGTGTGAAAAATAGGAGGAGCATGAAACGGTGTTGAAAATCATGAAGAGCCTGAAAAGTTGTGAATAATATGAATAGCTTCAAAAGGTGTGAAAAATATGAAGAGGTTCAAAAGGTGTCGAAAATGAGATGAGCATGAAACGGTCTGAAAAATAGGAGGAGCATGAAGAGGTGTTGAAAAACATGAAGAGCCTGAAAAGTTGTGAATAATATGAGGAGCTTCAAAAGGTGTCAAAAATATGAGGAGCATGAAACGGTCTGAAAAATAGGAGGAGCATGAAGTGGTGTTGAAAAAATGAAGAGCCTGAAAAGGTGTGAAAAATATTAAGAGCATCAATAGGTGTCAAAAATATGAGGAGCATGAAACGGTCTGCAAAAAAGGAGGAGCATGAAGTGGTGTTGATAAACTTGAAGAGCCTGAAAAGGTGTGAAAAATATGAAAAGCTTCAAAAGGTGTCAAAAATATGAGGAGCATGAAACGGTCTGAAAAATAAGAGGAGCATGAAGCGGTGTTCAAAAACATGAAGAGCCTGAAAAGGTGTGAAAAATATGAAGAGCTTAAAAAAATGTGAAAAATATGAAGAGCTTCAAAAGATGTGAAAAATATGAAGAGCTTCAAAAGGTGTGAAATATATGAGGAGCATGAAACGGTCTGAAAAATAGCAGGATCATGAAGCGGTGTTGAAAAACATGAAGAATCTGAAAACGTGTGAAAATCTGAAGAGCTTCAAAAATATGAAAAATATGAAGAGCTTCAAAAGGTGTCAAACATATGAGGAGAATGAAACGGTCTGCAAAATAGGAGGAGCATGAAATGGTGTTCAAAAACATGAAGAGCCTGAAATCGTGTGAAAAATATGAAGAGCTTCAAAAGGTGTGAAAAATATGAGGAGCATGAAACGGTCTGAAAAATAGGAGGAGCATGAAGCGGTTTTCAAAAATATGAAGAACCTGAAAAGGTGTGAGAAATATGAAGAGCTTCAAAAGGTGTCAAAAGTATGAGGAGCAAGAAACGGTCTGAAAATGATGAGGAGCATGAAGCGTGTTGAAAAACATGAAGAGCTTGAAAAGGTGTGTAAAATATGAAGAGGTTCTAAAGGTGTCAAAAATATGAAGAGTATGAAACGGTCTTAAAAATGCGAGGAGAATGAAGTGGTGTTGAAAAACATGAAGAGCCTGAAAAGGTGTGAAAATATGAAGAGCTTCAAAAGGTGTTGAATATATGAGGAGCATGAAACGGTCTGAAAAATAGGAGGATCATGAAACGGTGTTGATAAACATGAAGAGCCTGAAAAGGTGAGTAAAATATGAAGAGCTTCAAAAGGTGTCAAAAATATGAGGAGCATGATACGGTCAGAAAAATAGGAGGAGCATGAAGCTGTGTTCAAAAACATGAAGAGCCTGAAAATGTGTGAAAAATATGAAGAGCTTCAAAAGTGTGAAAAAGATGAAGAGCTTCAAAAGGTGTCAAAAATGGAATGAGCATGAAACGGTCTGAAAAATACGAAGAGCATGAAGTAGTGTTGAAAAACATGAAGAGCCTGAAAAGGTGAGTAAAATATGAAGAGCTTCAAAAGGTGTCAAAAATATGAGGAGCATGATACGGTCAGAAAAATAGGAGGAGCATGAAGCTGTGTTCAAAAACATGAAGAGCCTGAAAATGTGTGAAAAATATGAAGAGCTTCAAAAGTGTGAAAAAGATGAAGAGCTTCAAAAGGTGTCAAAAATGGAATGAGCATGAAACGGTCTGAAAAATACGAAGAGCATGAAGTAGTGTTGAAAAACATGAAGAGCCTGAAAAGGTGTGAAATATATGAAGAGCTTCAAAAGGTGTCAAATATATGAGGAGCATGAAACGGTCTGAAAAATAGGAGTATCATGAAACGGTGTTGAAAAACATGAAGAGCCTAAAAAGTTGTGAAAAATATGAAGAGATTCTAAAGGTTTCAAAAATGTGAGGAGCATGAAACAGTCTGAAAAATAGGAGGAGCATGAAGTGTTGTTGAAAAACATGAAGAGCCTGAAAATTGTGAAAAATATGAAGAGCTTCAAAAGGTGTCAAAAATATGAGAGGCATGAAACGGTCTGAAAAATACGAAGAGCATGAAGTGGTGTTGAAAAACGTGAAGAGCCTGAAAAGGTGTGAAATATACGAAGAGCTTCAAAAGGTGTCAAATATATGCGGAGCATGAAACAGTCTGAAAAATAGGAGGAGCATGAAGCGGTGCTGAAAAACATGAAGAGCCTGAAAAGGTGTGAAAAATATGAAGAACTTCAAAATGTGTCAAAAATAGGAGGAGCATGAAATGGTGTGAAAAATAGGAGGATCATGAAACGGAGTTAAAAAACATGAACAGCCTGAAAAGTTGTGAAAAATATGAAGAGCTGCAAATGGTGTCAAAAACACGAGGAGCATGAAACAGTCTCAAAAAAAAGAGGAGCATGAAGTGTTCTTGAAAAGCATGAAGAGCCTGAAAATGTGAGAAAAATATGAAGAGCTTCAAAATGTGTCAAAAATATGACGCGAACGAAACGGTATGAAAAATATGAGGAGCATGAAACGGTGGTGAAAAACATGAAGAGTATGAAAAGGTGTGAAAAATATAAAGAGCTTCAAAAAGTGTCAAAATTATGAGGAGCATGAAACGGTATGAAAAACAGGAGGAGCATGAAGCGGTGTTGAAAAACATGAAGAGCCTGAAAAGGTGTGAAATATATGAAGAGCTTCAAAAGGTGTCAAAAATATGAGGAGCATGAAACGGTCTGAAAAATAGGAGGAGCATAAAACGTTGTTGAAACACATGAAGAGCCTGAAAAGGTGTGAAATATATGAAGGGCTTCAAAAGGTTTCAAAATTATGACGAGCATGAAACGGCCTGAAAAATATGAGGAGCATGAAATGGTCTGAAAAATACGAGGAACATGAAACCGTGTTGAAAAACATCAAGAGCCTGACAAGGTGTGAAAAATATGAAGAGCTACAAAAGGTGTCAAAAATATGAGAAGCATGAAACAATCTGAAATATAGGAGGAGCATGAAATGGTGTTGAAAAACATGAAGAGCATGAACAGGTGTGAAAAATATTAAGATTTTAAAAAGGTGTCAAAAACATAAGGAGCATGAAACGGTCTGAAAAATAGGAGGAGCAGGAAACAGTCTGAAAAATAGGAGGAGCATGAAACGGTCTGAAAATTAGGAGGAGCATGAAGCGGTGTTGAAAAACATGAAGAGCCTGAAAAGGTGTGAAAAATATGTAGAGCTTCAAAATGTGTGAAAAATATGAGAGGCATGAAACGGTGTGAAAAATAGGAGGAGCATGAAGTGTTGTTGAAAAACATGAAGAGCCTGAAAATTTGTGAATAATATGAAGAGCTTCAAAAGGTGTGAAAAATATGAAGAGCTTCAAAAGGTGTCAAAAATATGAGGAGCATGAAATGGTCTGAAAAATAGGAGGAGTATGAAACGGTCTCAAAAATAGGAGGAGCAGGAAACGGTGTTGAAAATCATGAACAGTCTGAAAAGGTGTGAAAAATAGGAGGAGCTTCAAAATGTTTCACATATATGAGGAGCATGAAACGGTCTGAAAAATAGGAGGAGAATGAAGTAGTGTTCAAAAACATGAAGAGCCTCAATATGTGTGAATAATATGAAGAGCTTCAAAAGGTGTCAAAAATATGAGGAGCATGAAACGGTCTGAAAAATAGGAGGAGCATGAAGCGGTGTGGAAAAACATGAAGAGCCTGAAAAGTTGTGAATAATATGAAGAGCTTCAAAAGGTGTCAAAAATATGAGGAGCATGAAACGGTCTGAAAAATAGGAGGAGCATGAAGTGGTGTTGAAAAAATGAAGAGCCTGAAAAGGTGTGAAAAATATTAAGAGCATCAATAGGTGTCAAAAATATGAGGAGCATGAAACGGTCTGCAAAAAAGGAGGAGCATGAAGTGGTGTTGATAAACTTGAAGAGCCTGAAAAGGTGTGAAAAATATGAAAAGCTTCAAAAGGTGTCAAAAATATGAGGAGCATGAAACGGTCTGAAAAATAGCAGGATCATGAAGTGGTGTTGAAAAACACGAAGAATCTGAAAACGTGTGAAAATATGAAGAGCTTCAAAATGTGTCAAAAATGGCATGAGCATGAAACGGTCTGAAAAATACGAAGAGCATGAAGTAGTGTTGAAAAACATGAAGAGCCTGAAAAGGTGTGAAATATATGAAGAGCTTCAAAAGGTGTCAAATATATGAGGAGCATGAAACGGTCTGAAAAATAGGAGGATCATGAAACGGTGTTGAAAAACATGAAGAGCCTAAAAAGTTGTGAAAAATATGAAGAGATTCTAAAGGTTTCAAAAATGTGAGGAGCATGAAACAGTCTGAAAAATAGGAGGAGCATGAAGTGTTGTTGAAAAACATGAAGAGCCTGAAAAGTTGTGAAAAATATGAAGAGCTTCAAAAGGTGTGAAAAATATGAAAGCTTAAAGGTGTCAAAAATATGAGGAGCATGAAACTGTCTGAAAAATAGGAGGAGGATGAAGCGATGTTGAAAAACATGAAGAGTCTGAAAAGGTGTGAAATATATGAAGAGCTTCAAAAGGTGTCAGAAATATGAGGAGCATGATAAGGTTTGAAAAAAAAGAGGAGCATGAAACGGTGTTCAAAAACATGAAGAGCCTGAAAAGGTGTGAAAAATAAGAAGAGCTTAAAAGGGGAAAAAATATGAGGAGCATGAAACGGTCTGAAAAATAGGAGGAGCATGAAACGATGTTGAAAAAACTGAAGAACAGGAAAAGGTGAGAAATATATGAAGAGCTTCAAAAGGTGTGAAAAATATGAGGAGCATGAAACGGTCTGAAAAATAGGAGGAGCATTAAACGGTGTTCAAAAACATGAAGAGCCTGAAAATGTGTGAAAAATATTAAGAGCTTCAAAAGGTGTGAAAAATATGAGGAGCATGAAGCGGTGTTCAAAAACATGAAGAGCTTGAAAAGTTTTGAAATTTTTGAAGATCTTCAAAAGGTGTGAAAAATAGGAGGAGCATGAATCGGTGTTGAAAATCATGAAGAGCCTGAAAAGTTGTGAATAATATGAATAGCTTCAAAAGGTGTGAAAAATATGAAGAGGTTCAAAAGGTGTAAAAAATGAGAAGAGCATGAAACGGTGTGAAAATTGGAGGAGCATGAAGCGGTGTTGAAAATCATGAAGAGCCTGAAAAGTTGTGAATAATATGAAGAGCTTCAAAAGGTGTGAAAAATATGAAGAGGTTCAAAAGGTGTAAAAAATGAGAAGAGCATGAAACGGTGTGAAAAATAGGAGGAGCATGAAGCGGTGTTGAAAATCATGAAGAGCCTGAAAAGTTGTGAATAATATGAATAGCTTCAAAAGGTGTGAAAAATATGAAGAGGTTCAAAAGGTGTCGAAAATGAGATGAGCATGAAACGGTCTGAAAAATAGGAGGAGCATGAAGCGGTGTTGAAAAACATGAAGAGCCTGAAAAGTTGTGAATAATATGAAGAGCTCCAAAAGGTGTCAAAAATATGAGGAGCATGAAACGGTCTGAAAAATAGGAGGAGCATGAAGTGGTGTTGAAAAAATGAAGAGCCTGAAAAGGTGTGAAAAATATTAAGAGCATCAATAGGTGTCAAAAATATGAGGAGCATGAAACGGTCTGCAAAAAAGGAGGAGCATGAAGTGGTGTTGATAAACTTGAAGAGCCTGAAAAGGTGTGAAAAATATGAAAAGCTTCAAAAGTGTCAAAAATATGAGGAGCATGAAACGGTCTGAAAAATAGCAGGATCATGAAGTGGTGTTGAAAAACACGAAGAATCTGAAAACGTGTGAAAATATGAAGAGCTTCAAAAATGTGAAAAATATGAAGAGCTTCAAAAGGTGTGAAATATATGAAGAGCTTCAAAAGGTGTCAAATATATGAGGAGCATGAAACGGTCTGAAAAATAGGAGGATCATGAAACGGTGTTGAAAAACATGAAGAGCCTGAAAAGTTGTGAAAATATGAAGAGCTTCAAAAGGTGTGAAAAATATGAAAGCTTAAAGGTGTCAAAAATATGAGGAGCATGAAACGGTCTGAAAAATAGGAGGATCATGAAACGGTGTTGATAAACATGAAGAGCCTGAAAAGGTGTGAAAAATATGAAGAGCTTCAAAAGGTGTCGAATATATGAGGAGCATGAAACGGTCTGAAAAATAGGAGGATCATGAAACGGTGTTGATAAACATGAAGAGCCTGAAAAGGTGTGAAAAATATGAAGAGCTTCAAAAGGTGTCAAAAATATGAGGAGCAGGATACGGTCAGAAAAATACGAGGAGCATGAAGCTGTGTTCAAAAACATGAAGAGCATGAAAATGTGTGAAAAATATGAAGAGCTTCAAAAGTGTGAAAAATATGAAGAGCTTCAAAAGGTGTCAAAAATGGCATGAGCATGAAACGGTCTGAAAAATACGAAGAGCATGAAGTAGTGTTGAAAAACATGAAGAGCCTGAAAAGGTGTGAAATATATGAAGAGCTTCAAAAGGTGTCAAATATATGAGGAGCATGAAACGGTCTGAAAAATAGGAGGATCATGAAACGGTGTTGAAAAACATGAAGAGCCTGAAAAGTTGTGAAAATATGAAGAGCTTCAAAAGGTGTGAAAAATATGAAAGCTTAAAGGTGTCAAAAATATGAGGAGCATGAAACTGTCTGAAAAAAAGGAGGAGGATGAAGCGATGTTGAAAAACATGAAGAGTCTGAAAAGGTGTGAAATATATGAAGAGCTTCAAAACGTGTCAGAAATATGAGGAGCATGATAAGGTTTGAAAAAAAAAGAGGAGCATGAAACGGTGTTCAAAAACATGAAGAGCCTGAAAAGGTGTGAAAAATAAGAAGAGCTTCAAAGGGGAGAAAATATGAGGAGCATGAAACGGTCTGAAAAATAGGAGGAGCATGAAACGATGTTGAAAAAACTGAAGAACAGGAAAAGGTGAGAAATATATGAAGAGCTTCAAAAGGTGTGAAAAATATGAGGAGCATGAAACGGTCTGAAAAATAGGAGGAGCATTAAACGGTGTTCAAAAACATGAAGAGCCTGAAAATGTGTGAAAAATATTAAGAGCTTCAAAAGGTGTGAAAAATATGAGGAGCATGAAGCGGTGTTCAAAAACATGAAGAGCTTGAAAAGTTTTGAAATTTTTGAAGATCTTCAAAAGGTGTGAAAAATAGGAGGAGCATGAATCGGTGTTGAAAATCATGAAGAGCCTGAAAAGTTGTGAATAATATGAATAGCTTCAAAAGGTTTGAAAAATATGAAGAGGTTCAAAAGGTGTAAAAAATGAGAAGAGCATGAAACGGTGTGAAAAATAGGAGGAGCATGAAGCGGTGTTGAAAATCATGAAGAGCCTGAAAAGTTGTGAATAATATGAAGAGCTTCAAAAGGTGTGAAAAATATGAAGAGGTTCAAAAGGTGTAAAAAATGAGAAGAGCATGAAACGGTGTGAAAAATAGGAGGAGCATGAAGCGGTGTTGAAAATCATGAAGAGCCTGAAAAGTTGTGAATAATATGAAGAGCTTCAAAAGGTGTGAAAAATATTAAGAATATCAATAGGTGTCAAAAATATGAGGAGCATGAAACGGTCTGCAAAAAAGGAGGAGCATGAAGTGGTGTTGATAAACTTGAAGAGCCTGAAAAGGTGTGAAAAATATGAAAAGCTTCAAAAGGTGTCAAAAATATGAGGAGCATGAAACGGTCTGAAAAATAGCAGGATCATGAAGTGGTGTTGAAAAACACGAAGAATCTGAAAACGTGTGAAAATATGAAGAGCTTCAAAAATATGAAAAATATGAAGAGCTTCAAAAGGTGTGAAAAATATGAAGAGCTTCAAAAGGTGTCAAAATATGAGGAGAATGAAACGGTCTGCAAAATAGGAGGAGCATGAAATGGTGTTCAAAATCATGAAGAGCCTGAAATCGTGTGAAAAATATGAAGAGCTTCAAAAGGTGTGAAAAATATGAGGAGCATGAAACGGTCTGAAAAATAGGAGGAGCATGATGCGTTGTTCAAAAATATGAAGAGCCTGAAAAGGTGTGAAAAATATGAAGAGCTTCAACACGTGTCAAAATTATTAGGAGCATGAACGGTCTGAAAAATAGGAGGAGCATGAAGCGGTGTTGAAAAACATGAAGAGCCTGAAAAGGTGTGAGAAATATGAAGAGCTTCCAAAGGTGTCAAAATATGAGGAGCATGAAACTGTCTGAAAATGATGAGGAGCATGAAACGTGTTGAAAAACATGAAGAGCTTGAAAAGGTGTGTAAAATATGAAGAGGTTCTAAAGGTGTCAAAAATATGAGGAGCATGAAACTGTCTTAAAAATACGAGGAGAATGAAGTGGTGTTGAAAAACATGAAGAGCCTGAAAAGGTGTGAACTATATGAAGAGCTTCAAAAGGTGTCGAATATATGAGGAGCATGAAACGGTCTGAAAAATAGGAGGATCATGAAACGGTGTTGATAAACATGAAGAGCCTGAAAAGGTGTGAAAAATATGAAGAGCTTCAAAAGGTGTCAAAAATATGAGGAGCATGATACGGTCAGAAAAATACGAGGAGCATGAAGCTGTGTTCAAAAACATGAAGAGCATGAAAATGTGTGAAAAATATGAAGAGCTTCAAAAGTGTGAAAAATATGAAGAGCTTCAAAAGGTGTCAAAAATGGCATGAGCATGAAACGGTCTGAAAAATACGAAGAGCATGAAGTAGTGTTGAAAAACATGAAGAGCCTGAAAAGGTGTGAAATATATGAAGAGCTTCAAAAGGTGTCAAATATATGAGGAGCATGAAACGGTCTGAAAAATAGGAGGATCATGAAACGGTGTTGAAAAACATGAAGAGCCTAAAAAGTTGTGAAAAATATGAAGAGATTCTAAAGGTTTCAAAAATGTGAGGAGCATGAAACAGTCTGACAAATAGGAGGAGCATGAAGTGTTGTTGAAAAACATGAAGAGCCTGAAAAGTGTGAAAAATATGAAGAGCTTCAAAAGGTGTCAAAAATATGAGGGGCATGAAAAGGTCTGAAAAAGAGGAGGAGGATGAAGCGGTGTTGAAAAACATGACGAGCCTGAAAAGGTTTGAAATATACGAAGAGCTTCAAAAGGTGTCAAATATATGCGGAGCATGAAACAGTCTGAAAAATAGGAGGAGCATGAAGCGGTGTTGAAAAACATGAAGAGCCTGAAAAGTGTGAAAAATATGAAGAGCTTCAAAAGGTGTCAAAAATTTGAGGAGCATGAAAAGGTCTGAAAAAGAGGAGGAGGATGAAGCGGTGTTGAAAAATATGAAGAGCCTGAAAACGTGTGAAAAATATGAAGAGCTTCAAAAGGTGTGAAAAATATGAAGAGCTTCAAAAGGTGTGAAAAATATGAAGAGCTTCAAAAGGTGTCAAAAATGAGACGAGTATGACACGGTCTGAAAAATAGGAGGAGCATGAAGTGGTGTTGAAAAAAATGAAGAGCCTGAATAGGTGTGAAATATATGAAGAGCTTCAAAAGGTGTCTATAATATGAGGAGAACGAGACGGTCTGAAAAATAGGAGGAGCATGAAGCGGTGTTGAAAAACATGAAGAGCCTGAAAAGATGTTAGAAATATGAAGAGCTTCAAAAGGTGTCAAAAATATGAGGAGCATGAAACGGTCTAAAAAATAGGAGGAGCATGAAGTGGTGTTCAAAAACATGAAGAGCCTGAAAAGGTGTGAAAAATATGAAGAGCTTCAAAAGGATTCAAAAATATGAGGAGCATGAAAAGGTCTGAAAAATAGGAGGAGCCTGAAACTGTGATGAAAAACATGAAGAGCCTGAAAAGGTGTGAAAAATATGGATAGCTTCAAATGGTGTGAAATACATGAGGAGCATGAAACGGACTGAAAATAGGAGAAGCATGGAGTGCTGTTCAAAAACATGAAGAGCCTGAAAAGGTGTGAAAAATATGGATAGCTTCAAATGGTGTGAAATACATGAGGTGCATGAAACTCTCTGAAAAATAGAAGAAGCATGAAGTGCTGTTCAAAAACATGAAGAGCCTGAAAAGTTGTGAAAAATATGAAGAGCTTCAAATGGTGTGAAAAATATGAGGAGCATGATACTGTCTGAAAAAAGGAGGAGCATGAAGCGGTGTTCAAAAACATGAAGAGCCTGAAAAGTTGTGAAAAATATGAAGAGCTTCAAAAGTGTGAAACATATGAAGAGCGTCAAAAGGTGTCAAAAATGGCATGAGCATGAAACGGTCTGAAAAATACGAAGAGCATGAAGTAGTGTTGAAAAACATGAAGAGCCTGAAAAGGTGTGAAATATATGAAGAGCTACAAAAGGTGTCAAATATATGAGGAGCATGAAACGGTCTGAAAAATAGGAGGATCATGAAACGGTGTTGAAAAACATGAAGAGCCTAAAAAGTTGTGAAAAATATGAAGAGATTCTAAAGGTTTCAAAAATGTGAGGAGCATGAAACAGTCTGAAAAATAGGAGGAGCATGAAGTGTTGTTGAAAAACATGAAGAGCCTGAAAAGTGTGAAAAATATGAAGAGCTTCAAAAGGTGTCAAAAATATGAGGGGCATGAAACAGTCGGAAAAATACGAAGAGCATGAAGTGGTGTTGAAAAACATGAAGAGTCTGAAAATGTGTGAAATATACGAAGAGCTTCAAAAGGTGTCAAATATATGCGGAGCATGAAACAGTCTGAAAAATAGGAGGAGCATGAAGCGGTGTTGAAAAACATGAAGAGCCTGAAAAGGTGTGAAAAATATGAAGAGCTTCAAAAGGTGTCAAAAATTTGAGGAGCATGAAACAGTCTGAAAAATAAGAGGAGCTTGAAATGGTGTTGAAAAACAAGAAGAACCTGAAATGGTGTGAAAAATATGAAGAGCTTCAACAGGTGTGTAAAATATGAGGAGCATGATACGGTCAGAAAAATAGGAGGAGCATGAAGCTGTGTTCAAAAACATGAAGAGCATGAAAATGTGTGAAAAATATGAAGAGCTTCAAAAGTGTGAAAAATATGAAGAGCTTCAAAAGGTGTCAAAAATGGCATGAGCATGAAACGGTCTGAAAAATACGAAGAGCATGAAGTAGTGTTGAAAAACATGAAGAGCCTGAAAAGGTGTGAAATATATGAAGAGCTTCAAAAGGTGTCAAATATATGAGGAGCATGAAACGGTCTGAAAAATAGGAGGATCATGAAACGGAGTTGAAAAACATGAAGAGCCTAAAAAGTTGTGAAAAATATGAAGAGACTCTAAAGGTTTCAAAAATGTGAGGAGCATGAAACAGTCTGAAAAATAGGAGGAGCATGAAGTGTTGTTGAAAAACATGAAGAGCCTGAAAAGTGTGAAAAATATGAAGAGCTTCAAAAGGTGTCAAAAATATGACGGGCATGAAACGGTCGGAAAAATACAAAGAGCATGAAGTGGTGTTGAAAAACATGAAGAGCCTGAAAAGGTGTGAAATATACGAAGAGCTTCAAAAGGTGTCAAATATATGCGGAGCATGAAATGTCTGAAAAATAGGAGGAGCATGAAGCGGTGTTGAAAAACATGAAGA
Source organism: Dama dama (assembly GCF_033118175.1). Lineage (NCBI taxonomy): Eukaryota > Metazoa > Chordata > Mammalia > Artiodactyla > Cervidae > Dama > Dama dama. The sequence continues at coordinate 84,526 of NW_026870961.1, forward strand.
GCCTAAAAAGTTGTGAAAAATATGAAGAGATTCTAAAGGTTTCAAAAATGTGAGGAGCATGAAACAGTCTGAAAAATAGGAGGAGCATGAAGTGTTGTTGAAAAACATGAAGAGCCTGAAAATTGTGAAAAATATGAAGAGCTTCAAAAGGTGTCAAAAATATGAGAGGCATGAAACGGTCTGAAAAATACGAAGAGCATGAAGTGGTGTTGAAAAACGTGAAGAGCCTGAAAAGGTGTGAAATATACGAAGAGCTTCAAAAGGTGTCAAATATATGCGGAGCATGAAACAGTCTGAAAAATAGGAGGAGCATGAAGCGGTGCTGAAAAACATGAAGAGCCTGAAAAGGTGTGAAAAATATGAAGAACTTCAAAATGTGTCAAAAATAGGAGGAGCATGAAATGGTGTGAAAAATAGGAGGATCATGAAACGGAGTTAAAAAACATGAACAGCCTGAAAAGTTGTGAAAAATATGAAGAGCTGCAAATGGTGTCAAAAACACGAGGAGCATGAAACAGTCTCAAAAAAAAGAGGAGCATGAAGTGTTCTTGAAAAGCATGAAGAGCCTGAAAATGTGAGAAAAATATGAAGAGCTTCAAAATGTGTCAAAAATATGACGCGAACGAAACGGTATGAAAAATATGAGGAGCATGAAACGGTGGTGAAAAACATGAAGAGTATGAAAAGGTGTGAAAAATATAAAGAGCTTCAAAAAGTGTCAAAATTATGAGGAGCATGAAACGGTATGAAAAACAGGAGGAGCATGAAGCGGTGTTGAAAAACATGAAGAGCCTGAAAAGGTGTGAAATATATGAAGAGCTTCAAAAGGTGTCAAAAATATGAGGAGCATGAAACGGTCTGAAAAATAGGAGGAGCATAAAACGTTGTTGAAACACATGAAGAGCCTGAAAAGGTGTGAAATATATGAAGGGCTTCAAAAGGTTTCAAAATTATGACGAGCATGAAACGGCCTGAAAAATATGAGGAGCATGAAATGGTCTGAAAAATACGAGGAACATGAAACCGTGTTGAAAAACATCAAGAGCCTGACAAGGTGTGAAAAATATGAAGAGCTACAAAAGGTGTCAAAAATATGAGAAGCATGAAACAATCTGAAATATAGGAGGAGCATGAAATGGTGTTGAAAAACATGAAGAGCATGAACAGGTGTGAAAAATATTAAGATTTTAAAAAGGTGTCAAAAACATAAGGAGCATGAAACGGTCTGAAAAATAGGAGGAGCAGGAAACAGTCTGAAAAATAGGAGGAGCATGAAACGGTCTGAAAATTAGGAGGAGCATGAAGCGGTGTTGAAAAACATGAAGAGCCTGAAAAGGTGTGAAAAATATGTAGAGCTTCAAAATGTGTGAAAAATATGAGAGGCATGAAACGGTGTGAAAAATAGGAGGAGCATGAAGTGTTGTTGAAAAACATGAAGAGCCTGAAAATTTGTGAATAATATGAAGAGCTTCAAAAGGTGTGAAAAATATGAAGAGCTTCAAAAGGTGTCAAAAATATGAGGAGCATGAAATGGTCTGAAAAATAGGAGGAGTATGAAACGGTCTCAAAAATAGGAGGAGCAGGAAACGGTGTTGAAAATCATGAACAGTCTGAAAAGGTGTGAAAAATAGGAGGAGCTTCAAAATGTTTCACATATATGAGGAGCATGAAACGGTCTGAAAAATAGGAGGAGAATGAAGTAGTGTTCAAAAACATGAAGAGCCTCAATATGTGTGAATAATATGAAGAGCTTCAAAAGGTGTCAAAAATATGAGGAGCATGAAACGGTCTGAAAAATAGGAGGAGCATGAAGCGGTGTGGAAAAACATGAAGAGCCTGAAAAGTTGTGAATAATATGAAGAGCTTCAAAAGGTGTCAAAAATATGAGGAGCATGAAACGGTCTGAAAAATAGGAGGAGCATGAAGTGGTGTTGAAAAAATGAAGAGCCTGAAAAGGTGTGAAAAATATTAAGAGCATCAATAGGTGTCAAAAATATGAGGAGCATGAAACGGTCTGCAAAAAAGGAGGAGCATGAAGTGGTGTTGATAAACTTGAAGAGCCTGAAAAGGTGTGAAAAATATGAAAAGCTTCAAAAGGTGTCAAAAATATGAGGAGCATGAAACGGTCTGAAAAATAGCAGGATCATGAAGTGGTGTTGAAAAACACGAAGAATCTGAAAACGTGTGAAAATATGAAGAGCTTCAAAATGTGTCAAAAATGGCATGAGCATGAAACGGTCTGAAAAATACGAAGAGCATGAAGTAGTGTTGAAAAACATGAAGAGCCTGAAAAGGTGTGAAATATATGAAGAGCTTCAAAAGGTGTCAAATATATGAGGAGCATGAAACGGTCTGAAAAATAGGAGGATCATGAAACGGTGTTGAAAAACATGAAGAGCCTAAAAAGTTGTGAAAAATATGAAGAGATTCTAAAGGTTTCAAAAATGTGAGGAGCATGAAACAGTCTGAAAAATAGGAGGAGCATGAAGTGTTGTTGAAAAACATGAAGAGCCTGAAAAGTTGTGAAAAATATGAAGAGCTTCAAAAGGTGTGAAAAATATGAAAGCTTAAAGGTGTCAAAAATATGAGGAGCATGAAACTGTCTGAAAAATAGGAGGAGGATGAAGCGATGTTGAAAAACATGAAGAGTCTGAAAAGGTGTGAAATATATGAAGAGCTTCAAAAGGTGTCAGAAATATGAGGAGCATGATAAGGTTTGAAAAAAAAGAGGAGCATGAAACGGTGTTCAAAAACATGAAGAGCCTGAAAAGGTGTGAAAAATAAGAAGAGCTTCAAAGGGGAAAAAATATGAGGAGCATGAAACGGTCTGAAAAATAGGAGGAGCATGAAACGATGTTGAAAAAACTGAAGAACAGGAAAAGGTGAGAAATATATGAAGAGCTTCAAAAGGTGTGAAAAATATGAGGAGCATGAAACGGTCTGAAAAATAGGAGGAGCATTAAACGGTGTTCAAAAACATGAAGAGCCTGAAAATGTGTGAAAAATATGAAGAGCTTCAACACGTGTCAAAATTATTAGGAGCATGAACGGTCTGAAAAATAGGAGGAGCATGAAACGATGTTGAAAAAACTGAAGAACAGGAAAAGGTGAGAAATATATGAAGAGCTTCAAAAGGTGTGAAAAATATGAGGAGCATGAAACGGTCTGAAAAATAGGAGGAGCATGATGCGTTGTTCAAAAATATGAAGAGCCTGAAAAGGTGTGAAAAATATGAAGAGCTTCAACACGTGTCAAAATTATTAGGAGCATGAACGGTCTGAAAAATAGGAGGAGCATGAAGCGGTGTTGAAAAACATGAAGAGCCTGAAAAGGTGTGAGAAATATGAAGAGCTTCCAAAGGTGTCAAAATATGAGGAGCATGAAACTGTCTGAAAATGATGAGGAGAATGAAGTGGTGTTGAAAAACATGAAGAGCCTGAAAAGGTGTGAACTATATGAAGAGCTTCAAAAGGTGTCGAATATATGAGGAGCATGAAACGGTCTGAAAAATAGGAGGATCATGAAACGGTGTTGATAAACATGAAGAGCCTGAAAAGGTGTGAAAAATATGAAGAGCTTCAAAAGGTGTCAAAAATATGAGGAGCAGGATACGGTCAGAAAAATAGGAGGAGCATGAAGCTGTGTTCAAAAACATGAAGAGCATGAAAATGTGTGAAAAATATGAAGAGCTTCAAAAGTGTGAAAAATATGAAGAGCTTCAAAAGGTGTCAAAAATGGCATGAGCATGAAACGGTCTGAAAAATACGAAGAGCATGAAGTAGTGTTGAAAAACATGAAGAGCCTGAAAAGGTGTGAAATATATGAAGAGCTTCAAAAGGTGTCAAATATATGAGGAGCATGAAACGGTCTGAAAAATAGGAGGATCATGAAACGGTGTTGAAAAACATGAAGAGCCTGAAAAGTTGTGAAAATATGAAGAGCTTCAAAAGGTGTGAAAAATATGAAAGCTTAAAGGTGTCAAAAATATGAGGAGCATGAAACTGTCTGAAAAAAAGGAGGAGGATGAAGCGATGTTGAAAAACATGAAGAGTCTGAAAAGGTGTGAAATATATGAAGAGCTTCAAAACGTGTCAGAAATATGAGGAGCATGATAAGGTTTGAAAAAAAAAGAGGAGCATGAAACGGTGTTCAAAAACATGAAGAGCCTGAAAAGGTGTGAAAAATAAGAAGAGCTTCAAAGGGGAGAAAATATGAGGAGCATGAAACGGTCTGAAAAATAGGAGGAGCATGAAACGATGTTGAAAAAACTGAAGAACAGGAAAAGGTGAGAAATATATGAAGAGCTTCAAAAGGTGTGAAAAATATGAGGAGCATGAAACGGTCTGAAAAATAGGAGGAGCATTAAACGGTGTTCAAAAACATGAAGAGCCTGAAAATGTGTGAAAAATATTAAGAGCTTCAAAAGGTGTGAAAAATATGAGGAGCATGAAGCGGTGTTCAAAAACATGAAGAGCTTGAAAAGTTTTGAAATTTTTGAAGATCTTCAAAAGGTGTGAAAAATAGGAGGAGCATGAATCGGTGTTGAAAATCATGAAGAGCCTGAAAAGTTGTGAATAATATGAATAGCTTCAAAAGGTGTGAAAAATATGAAGAGGTTCAAAAGGTGTAAAAAATGAGAAGAGCATGAAACGGTGTGAAAAATAGGAGGAGCATGAAGCGGTGTTGAAAATCATGAAGAGCCTGAAAAGTTGTGAATAATATGAAGAGCTTCAAAAGGTGTGAAAAATATGAAGAGGTTCAAAAGGTGTAAAAAATGAGAAGAGCATGAAACGGTGTGAAAAATAGGAGGAGCATGAAGCGGTGTTGAAAATCATGAAGAGCCTGAAAAGTTGTGAATAATATGAAGAGCTTCAAAAGGTGTGAAAAATATTAAGAGCATCAATAGGTGTCAAAAATATGAGGAGCATGAAACGGTCTGCAAAAAAGGAGGAGCATGAAGTGGTGTTGATAAACTTGAAGAGCCTGAAAAGGTGTGAAAAATATGAAAAGCTTCAAAAGGTGTCAAAAATATGAGGAGCATGAAACGGTCTGCAAAAAAGGAGGAGCATGAAGTGGTGTTGAAAAACACGAAGAATCTGAAAACGTGTGAAAATATGAAGAGCTTCAAAAATATGAAAAATATGAAGAGCTTCAAAAGGTGTGAAAAATATGAAGAGCTTCAAAAGGTGTCAAAATATGAGGAGAATGAAACGGTCTGCAAAATAGGAGGAGCATGAAATGGTGTTCAAAATCATGAAGAGCCTGAAATCGTGTGAAAAATATGAAGAGCTTCAAAAGGTGTGAAAAATATGAGGAGCATGAAACGGTCTGAAAAATAGGAGGAGCATGATGCGTTGTTCAAAAATATGAAGAGCCTGAAAAGGTGTGAAAAATATGAAGAGCTTCAACACGTGTCAAAATTATTAGGAGCATGAACGGTCTGAAAAATAGGAGGAGCATGAAGCGGTGTTGAAAAACATGAAGAGCCTGAAAAGGTGTGAGAAATATGAAGAGCTTCCAAAGGTGTCAAAATATGAGGAGCATGAAACTGTCTGAAAATGATGAGGAGCATGAAGCGTGTTGAAAAACATGAAGAGCTTGAAAAGGTGTGTAAAATATGAAGAGGTTCTAAAGGTGTCAAAAATATGAGGAGCATGAAACTGTCTTAAAAATACGAGGAGAATGAAAAATAGCAGGATCATGAAGTGGTGTTGAAAAACACGAAGAATCTGAAAACGTGTGAAAATATGAAGAGCTTCAAAATGTGTCAAAAATGGCATGAGCATGAAACGGTCTGAAAAATACGAAGAGCATGAAGTAGTGTTGAAAAACATGAAGAGCCTGAAAAGGTGTGAAATATATGAAGAGCTTCAAAAGGTGTCAAATATATGAGGAGCATGAAACGGTCTGAAAAATAGGAGGATCATGAAACGGTGTTGAAAAACATGAAGAGCCTAAAAAGTTGTGAAAAATATGAAGAGATTCTAAAGGTTTCAAAAATGTGAGGAGCATGAAACAGTCTGACAAATAGGAGGAGCATGAAGTGTTGTTGAAAAACATGAAGAGCCTGAAAAGTGTGAAAAATATGAAGAGCTTCAAAAGGTGTCAAAAATATGAGGGGCATGAAAAGGTCTGAAAAAGAGGAGGAGGATGAAGCGGTGTTGAAAAACATGACGAGCCTGAAAAGGTTTGAAATATACGAAGAGCTTCAAAAGGTGTCAAATATATGCGGAGCATGAAACAGTCTGAAAAATAGGAGGAGCATGAAGCGGTGTTGAAAAACATGAAGAGCCTGAAAAGTGTGAAAAATATGAAGAGCTTCAAAAGGTGTCAAAAATTTGAGGAGCATGAAAAGGTCTGAAAAAGAGGAGGAGGATGAAGCGGTGTTGAAAAACATGAAGAGCCTGAAAACGTGTGAAAAATATGAAGAGCTTCAAAAGGTGTGAAAAATATGAAGAGCTTCAAAAGGTGTGAAAAATATGAAGAGCTTCAAAAGGTGTCAAAAATGAGACGAGTATGACACGGTCTGAAAAATAGGAGGAGCATGAAGTGGTGTTGAAAAAAATGAAGAGCCTGAATAGGTGTGAAATATATGAAGAGCTTCAAAAGGTGTCTATAATATGAGGAGAACGAGACGGTCTGAAAAATAGGAGGAGCATGAAGCGGTGTTGAAAAACATGAAGAGCCTGAAAAGATGTTAGAAATATGAAGAGCTTCAAAAGGTGTCAAAAATATGAGGAGCATGAAACGGTCTAAAAAATAGGAGGAGCATGAAGTGGTGTTCAAAAACATGAAGAGCCTGAAAAGGTGTGAAAAATATGAAGAGCTTCAAAAGGATTCAAAAATATGAGGAGCATGAAAAGGTCTGAAAAATAGGAGGAGCCTGAAACTGTGATGAAAAACATGAAGAGCCTGAAAAGGTGTGAAAAATATGGATAGCTTCAAATGGTGTGAAATACATGAGGAGCATGAAACGGACTGAAAATAGGAGAAGCATGGAGTGCTGTTCAAAAACATGAAGAGCCTGAAAAGGTGTGAAAAATATGGATAGCTTCAAATGGTGTGAAATACATGAGGTGCATGAAACTCTCTGAAAAATAGAAGAAGCATGAAGTGCTGTTCAAAAACATGAAGAGCCTGAAAAGTTGTGAAAAATATGAAGAGCTTCAAATGGTGTGAAAAATATGAGGAGCATGATACTGTCTGAAAAAAGGAGGAGCATGAAGCGGTGTTCAAAAACATGAAGAGCCTGAAAAGTTGTGAAAAATATGAAAAGCTTCAAAAGGTGTCTAAAATGAAATGAGCATGAAACGATCTGAAAAATAGGAGGAGCATAAAGCAGTGTTGAAAAACATGAAGAGCCTGAAAATGTGTGAGAAATATGAAGAGTTTCAAAAGGTGTCAAAAATATGAGGAGCATGAAATGGTCTGCAAAAAGGAGGAGCATGAAGTGGTGTTGAAAAACATGAAGAGCCTGAAACCGTGTGAAAAATATGAAAAGCTTCAAAAGCTGTCAAAAATATGAGGAGCATGAAACGGTCTGAAAAATAGGAGGAGCATGAAGAGGTGTTCAAAAACATGAAGAGCCTGAAAAGGTGTGAAAAATATGAAAAGCTTCAAAAGGTGTCTAAAATGAGATGAGCATGAAACGGTCTGAAAAATAGGAGGAGCATAAAGCGGTGTTGAAAAATATGAAAAGCCTGAAAATATGTGAGAAATATGAAGAGCTTCAAAAGGTGTCAAAAATATGAGGAGCATGAAACGGTCGGAAAAATAGGAGAAGCATGAAGCGGTGTTGAAAAACATGAAGAGCCTGAAAAGGTGTGAAAAATATGAAGAGCTTCAAAATGTGTCAAATATATGAGGAGCATTAAACGGTCTGAAAAATAGGAAGAGCATGAAGCGGTGTTGAAAAACATGAAGAGCCTGAAAAGGTGTGAGAAATTCGAAGAGCTTCAAAAGGTGTCAAAAATATGAGGAGCATGAAACGGTCTGCAAAAAAGGAGGAGCATGAAGTGGTGTTGAAAAACATGAAGAGCCTGAAAAGGTGTGAAAAATATGAAAAGCTTCAAAGGCTGTCAAAAATATGAGGAGCATGAAACGGTCTGAAAAATAAGAGGAGCATGAAGCGGTGTTCAAAAACATGAAGAGCCTGAAAAGGTGTGAAAAATATGAAGAGCTTCAAAAGGTGTCAAATATATTAGGAGCCTGATACGGTCTGAAATTAAGAGGAGCATGAAGCGGTGTTCAAAAACATGAAGAGCCTGAAAAGTTGTGAAAAACATGAAAAGCTTCAAAAGGTGTCAAAAATGAGAGAGCATGAAACTGTCTGAAAAATAGGAGGAGCATGAAGCGCTGTTGAAAAACATGAAGAGCCTGAAATGGTGTGAGAAAAATGAAGAGCTTCAAAAGGTGTCAAAAATATGAGGAGCATGAAACGGTCTGAAAAATAGGAGGAGCATGACCGTGTTGAAAACCATGAAGAGCCTGAAAAGGTGTGAAAAATATGAAGAGCTTAAAAAAATGTGAAAAATATGAAGAGCTTCAAAAGATGTGAAAAATATGAAGGGCCTCAAAAGGTGTGAAATATATGAGGAGCATGAAACGGTCTGAAAAATAGCAGGATCATGAAGCGGTGTTGAAAAACATGAAGAATCTGAAAACGTGTGAAAATATGAAGAGCTTGAAAAATATGAAAAATATGAAGAGCTTCAAAAGGTGTGAAAAATATGAAGAGCTTCAAAAGGTGTCAAACATATGAGGAGAATGAAACGGTCTGCAAAATAGGAGGAGCATGAAATGGTGTTCAAAAACATGAAGAGCCTGAAATCGTGTGAAAAATATGAAGAGCTTCAAAAGGTGTGAAAAATATGAGGAGCATGAAACGGTCTGAAAAATAGGAGGAGCATGAAGCGGTGTTCAAAAATATGAAGAGCCTGAAAAGGTGTGAAAAATATGAAGAGCTTCAACACGTGTCAAAATTATTAGGAGCATGAAACGGTCTGCAAAATAGGAGGAGCATGAAGCGGTGTTGAAAAACATGAAGAGCCTGAAAAGGTGTGAGAAATATGAAGAGCTTCAAAAGGTGTCAAAAATATGAGGAGCATGAAACTTTCTGAAAATGATGAGGAGCATGAAGCGTGTTGAAAAACATGAAGAGCTTGAAAAGTGTGTAAAATATGAAGAGGTTCTAAAGGTGTCAAAAATATGAGGAGCATGAAACGATCTTAAAAATACGAGGAGAATGAAGTGGTGTTGAAAAACATGAAGAGCCTGAAAAGGTGTGAACTATATGAAGAGCTTCAAAAGGTGTCGAATATATGAGGAGCATGAAACGGTCTGAAAAATAGGAGGATCATGAAACGGTGTTGAAAAAAATGAAGAGCCTGAAAAGGTGTGAAAAATATGAAGAGCTTCAAAAGGTGTCAAAAATATGAGGAGCATGATACGGTCAGAAAAATAGGAGGAGCATGAAGCTGTGTTCAAAAACATGAAGAGCCTGAAAATGTGTGAAAAATATGAAGAGCTTCAAAAGTGTGAAACATATGAAGAGCGTCAAAAGGTGTCAAAAATGGCATGAGCATGAAACGGTCTGAAAAATACGAAGAGCATGAAGTAGTGTTGAAAAACATGAAGAGCCTGAAAAGGTGTGAAATATATGAAGAGCTTCAAAAGGTGTCAAAAATTTGAGGAGCATGAAACAGTCTGAAAAATAAGAGGAGCTTGAAATGGTGTTGAAAAACAAGAAGAACCTGAAATGGTGTGAAAAATATGAAGAGCTTCAACAGGTGTGTAAAATATGAGGAGCATGATACGGTCAGAAAAATAGGAGGAGCATGAAGCTGTGTTCAAAAACATGAAGAGCATGAAAATGTGTGAAAAATATGAAGAGCTTCAAAAGTGTGAAAAATATGAAGAGCTTCAAAAGGTGTCAAAAATGGCATGAGCATGAAACGGTCTGAAAAATACGAAGAGCATGAAGTAGTGTTGAAAAACATGAAGAGCCTGAAAAGGTGTGAAATATATGAAGAGCTTCAAAAGGTGTCAAATATATGAGGAGCATGAAACGGTCTGAAAAATAGGAGGATCATGAAACGGAGTTGAAAAACATGAAGAGCCTAAAAAGTTGTGAAAAATATGAAGAGACTCTAAAGGTTTCAAAAATGTGAGGAGCATGAAACAGTCTGAAAAATAGGAGGAGCATGAAGTGGTGTTGAAAAACATGAAGAGCCTGAAAAGTGTGAAAAATATGAAGAGCTTCAAAAGGTGTCAAAAATATGACGGGCATGAAACGGTCGGAAAAATACGAAGAGCATGAAGTGGTGTTGAAAAACATGAAGAGCCTGAAAAGGTGTGAAATATACGAAGAGCTTCAAAAGGTGTCAAATATATGCGGAGCATGAAATGTCTGAAAAATAGGAGGAGCATGAAGCGGTGTTGAAAAACATGAAGAGCCTGAAAAGGTGTGAAAAATATGAAGAGCTTCAAAAGGTGTCAAAAATTTGAGGAGCATGAAACGGTCTGAAAAAGAGGAGGAGGATGAAGCGGTGTTGAAAAACATGAAGAGCCTGAAAACGTGTGAAAAATATGAAGAGCTTCAAAAGGTGTGAAAAATATGAAGAGCTTCAAAAGGTGTGAAAAATATGAAGAGCTTCAAAAGGTGTCAAAAATGAGATGAGCATGACACCGTCTGAAAAATAGGAGGAGCATGAAGTGGTGTTGAAAAAAATGAAGAGCCTGAATAGGTGTGAAATATATGAAGAGCTTCAAAAGGTGTCTAAAATATGAGGAGAGCGAGACGGTCTGAAAAATAGGAGGAGCATGAAGCGGTGTTGAAAAACATGAAGGGCCTGAAAAGATGTTAGAAATATGAAGAGCTTCAAAAGGTGTCAAAAATATGAGGAGCATGAAACGGTCTAAAAAATAGGAGGAGCATGAAGTGGTGTTCAAAAACATGAAGAGCCTGAAAAGGTGTGAAAAATATGAAGAGCTTCAAAAGGATTCAAAAATATGAGGAGCATGAAAAGGTCTGAAAAATAGGAGGAGCCTGAAACCGTGATGAAAAACATGAAGAGCCTGAAAAGGTGTGAAAAATATGGATAGCTTCAAATGCTGTGAAATACATGAGGAGCATGAAACGGACTGAAAATAGGAGAAGCATGGAGTGATGTTCAAAAACATGAAGAGCCTGAAAAGGTGTGAAAAATATGGATAGCTTCAAATGGTGTGAAATACATGAGGTGCATGAAACTCTCTGAAAAATAGAAGAAGCATGAAGTGCTGTTCAAAAACATGGAGAGCCTGAAAAGTTGTGAAAAATATGAAGAGCTTCAAATGGTGTGAAAAATATGAGGAGCATGATACTGTCTGAAAAAAGGAGGAGCATGAAGCGGTGTTCAAAAACATGAAGAGCCTGAAAAGTTGTGAAAAATATGAAAAGCTTCAAAAGGTGTCTAAAATGAAATGAGCATGAAACGGTCTGAAAACTAGGAGGAGCATAAAGCAGTGTTGAAAAACATGAAGAGCCTGAAAATGTGTGAGAAATATGAAGAGCTTCAAAAGGTGTCAAAAATATGAGGAGCATGAAACGGTCGGAAAAATAGGAGAAGCATGAAGCGGTGTTCAAAAACATGAAGAGCCTGAAAAGGTGTGAAATATATGAAGAGCTTCAAAATGTGTCAAATATAGGAGGAGCATTAAACGGTCTGAAAAATAGAGGAGCATGAAGCGGTGTTGAAAAACATGAAGAGCCTGAAAAGGTGTGAGAAATACGAAGAGCTTCAAAAGGTGTCAAAAATATGAGGAGCATGAAACGGTCTGCAAAAAAGGAGGAGCATGAAGTGGTGTTGAAAAACATGAAGAGCCTGAAAACGTGTGAAAAATATGAAAAGCTTCAAAAGCTGTCAAAAATATGAGGAGCATGAAACGTTCTGAAAAATAGGAGGAGCATGAAGAGGTGTTCAAAAACATGAAGAGCCTGAAAAGGTGTGAAATATACGAAGAGCTTCAAAAGGTGTCAAATATATGCTAGCATGAAATGTCTGAAAAATAGGAGGAGCATGAAGCGGTGTTGAAAAACATGAAGAGCCTGAAAAGGTGTGAAAAATATGAAGAGCTTCAAAAGGTGTCAAAAATTTGAGGAGCATGAAACGGTCTGAAAAAGAGGAGGAGGATGAAGCGGTGTTGAAAAACATGAAGAGCCTGAAAACGTGTGAAAAATATGAAGAGCTTCAAAAGGTGTGAAAAATATGAAGAGCTTCAAAAGGTGTGAAAAATATGAAGAGCTTCAAAAGGTGTCAAAAATGAGATGAGCATGACACGGTCTGAAAAATAGGAGGAGCATGAAGTGGTGTTGAAAAAAATGAAGAGCCTGAATAGGTGTGAAATATATGAAGAGCTTCAAAAGGTGTCTAAAATATGAGGAGAGCGAGACGGTCTGAAAAATAGGAGGAGCATGAAGCGGTGTTGAAAAACATGAAGGGCCTGAAAAGATGTTAGAAATATGAAGAGCTTCAAAAGGTGTCAAAAATATGAGGAGCATGAAACGGTCTAAAAAATAGGAGGAGCATGAAGTGGTGTTCAAAAACATGAAGAGCCTGAAAAGGTGTGAAAAATATGAAGAGCTTCAAAAGGATTCAAAAATATGAGGAGCATGAAAAGGTCTGAAAAATAGGAGGAGCCTGAAACCGTGATGAAAAACATGAAGAGCCTGAAAAGGTGTGAAAAATATGGATAGCTTCAAATGCTGTGAAATACATGAGGAGCATGAAACGGACTGAAAATAGGAGAAGCATGGAGTGATGTTCAAAAACATGAAGAGCCTGAAAAGGTGTGAAAAATATGGATAGCTTCAAATGGTGTGAAATACATGAGGTGCATGAAACTCTCTGAAAAATAGAAGAAGCATGAAGTGCTGTTCAAAAACATGGAGAGCCTGAAAAGTTGTGAAAAATATGAAGAGCTTCAAATGGTGTGAAAAATATGAGGAGCATGATACTGTCTGAAAAAAGGAGGAGCATGAAGCGGTGTTCAAAAACATGAAGAGCCTGAAAAGTTGTGAAAAATATGAAAAGCTTCAAAAGGTGTCTAAAATGAAATGAGCATGAAACGGTCTGAAAACTAGGAGGAGCATAAAGCAGTGTTGAAAAACATGAAGAGCCTGAAAATGTGTGAGAAATATGAAGAGCTTCAAAAGGTGTCAAAAATATGAGGAGCATGAAACGGTCGGAAAAATAGGAGAAGCATGAAGCGGTGTTCAAAAACATGAAGAGCCTGAAAAGGTGTGAAATATATGAAGAGCTTCAAAATGTGTCAAATATATGAGGAGCATTAAACGGTCTGAAAAATAGAGGAGCATGAAGCGGTGTTGAAAAACATGAAGAGCCTGAAAAGGTGTGAGAAATACGAAGAGCTTCAAAAGGTGTCAAAAATATGAGGAGCATGAAACGGTCTGCAAAAAAGGAGGAGCATGAAGTGGTGTTGAAAAACATGAAGAGCCTGAAAACGTGTGAAAAATATGAAAAGCTTCAAAAGCTGTCAAAAATATGAGGAGCATGAAACGTTCTGAAAAATAGGAGGAGCATGAAGAGGTGTTCAAAAATATGAAGAGCCTGAAAAGGTGTGAAAAATATGAAGAGATTCAAAAGGTGTCAAATATTTTAGGAGCCTGATACGGTCTGAAATTAAGAGGAGCATGAAGCGGTGTTCAAAAACATGAAGAGCCTGAAAAGTTGTGAAAAATATGAAAAGCTTCAAAAGGTGTCAAAAATGAGAGAGCATGAAACTGTCTGAAAAATAGGAGGAGCATGAAGCGGTGTTGAAAAACATGAAGAGCCTGAAATGGTGTGAGAAAAAGGAAGAGCTTCAAAAGGTGTCAAAATATGAGGAGCATGAAAGGGTCTGAAAAATAGGAGGAGCATGAAGTGGTGTTCAGAAACATGAAGAGCCTGAAAAGGTGTGAAAAATATGAAGAGCTTCAAAAGGTGTCAAAATTATGAGGAGCATGAAATGGTCTGAACAATAGGAGGATTATGAAACGGTGTTCAAAAACATGAAAAGCCTGAAAAGTTGTGAAAAATATGAAGAGCTTCCAAAGGTGTCAAAAATTTGAGGAGCATGAAACAGTCTGAAAAATAGGAGGAGCATGTAGCAGTGTTCAAAAACATCAAGAGCCTGAAAAGGTGTGAAAAATATGAAGAGCTTCAAAAAGTGTGAAATATATGAGGTTCATGAAACGGTCTGAAAAATAGAAGCAACAGGAAACAGTGTTGAAAAACATGAAGAGCCTGAAAAAGTGTGAAAAATATGAAGAGCTTAAGAAGGTGTGAACAATATGAAGAGCTTCAAAATGTGTCAAAAATGAGATGAGCATGAAACGGTCTGAAAAATAGGAGGAGAATGAAGCGGTGTTCAAAACATGAAGAGCCCGAAAAGGTGTGAAAAATATGAAGAGCTTCAAAAGGTGTCAAAAATATGAATACCATGAAAAGGTTTGCAAAAAAGGAGCATGAAGTGGTGTTGAAAAACATGAAGAGCCTGAAAAGGTGTGAAAAATATGAAAAGTTTCAAAAGGTGTCAAAAATATAAGGAGCATGAAACGGTCTGAAAAATAGGAAGAGCATGAAGCGGTGTTCAAAAACATGAAGAGCCTGAAAAGGTTTGAAAAGTATGAAGAGCTTCAAAACGTGTCAAAAATATGAGGAGCATGAAACGGTCTGAAAAATAGGAGGAGCATGAAGTGGTGTTGAAAAACATGAAGAGCCTGAAAAGGTGTGAAAAATATGAAGAGCTTCAAAAGGTGTCAAAAATATGAGGAGCATGAAATGGTCTGAACAATAGGAGGATTATGAAACGGTGTTCAAAAACATGAAGAGCCTGAAAAGGTGTGAAAAATATGAAAAGCATCAAAACGTGTCAAAATTATGAGGAGCATGAAACGGTCTGAAAAATAGGAGGATCATGAAACGGTGTTGAAACATATGAAAAGCCTGAAGAGTTGTGAAAAATATGAAGAGCTTCCAAAGGTGTCAAAAATTTGAGGAGCATGAAACAGTCTGAAAAATAGGAGGAGCATGTAGCTGTGTTCAAAAACATCAAGAGCCTAAAAAGGTGTGAAAAATATGAAGAGCTTCAAAAAGTGTGAAATATATGAGGTTCATGAAACGGTCGGAAAAATAGAAGCAGCAGGAAACAGTGTTGAAAAACATGAAGAGCCTGAAAAAGTGTGAAAAATATGAAGAGCTTAAGAAGGTGTGAACAATATGAAGAGCTTCAAAATGTGTCAAAAATGAGATGAGCATTAAACGGTCTGAAAAATAGGAGGAGCATGAAGCGGTGTTCAAAACATGAAGAGCCCGAAAAGGTGTGAAAAATATGAAGAGCTTCAAAAGGTGTCAAAAATATGAATACCATGAAAAGGTTTGCAAAAAAGGAGCATGAAGTAGTGTTGAAAAACATGAAGAGCCTGAAAAGGTGTGAAAAATATGAAAAGTTTCAAAAGGTGTCAAAAATATGAGGAGCATGAAACGGTCTGAAAAATAGGAAGAGCATGAAGCGGTGTTCAAAAACATGAAGAGCCTGAAAAGGTTTGAAAAGTATGAAGAGCTTCAAAACGTGTCAAAAATATGAGGAGCATGAAACGGTCTGAAAAATAGGAGGAGCATGAAGTGGTGTTGAAAAACATGAAGAGCCTGAAAAGGTGTGAAAAATATGAAAAGCCTCAAAACCTGTCAAAAATGTGAGTAGCATGAAACGGTCTGAAAAATAGGAAGAGCATGAAGCGGTGTTCAAAAACATGAAGAGCCTGAAAAGGTTTGAAAAGTATGAAGAGCTTCAAAACGTGTCAAAAATATGAGGAGCATGAAGTGGTGTTGAAAAACATGAAGAGCCTGAAAAGGTGTGAAAAATATGAAAAGCCTCAAAACCTGTCAAAAATGTGAGTAGCATGAAACGGTCTGAAAAATAGCAGGATCATGAAGCGGTGTTGAAAAACATGAAGAGTATGAAAACGTGTGAAAATATAAAGAGCTTCAAAAAAATGAAAAATATGAAGAGTTTCAAAAGGGGTCATAAAAAGAGGAGCATGAAACGACCTGAAAAGTAGGAGCAGCATGAAATGATGTTCAAAAACCTGAAGAGCCTGAAAAGGAGTTTAAAAATATGAAGAGCTTCAAAAGGTGTGAAATACTGAGGAGCATGAAACGGTCTGAAAATAGGAGGACCATTATGCGCTGTTCAAAAACATGTGGAGCCTGAAAAGGAGTGAAAAATATGAAGAGTTTCAAAAGGGGTCATAAAAAGAGGAGCATGAAACGACCTGAAAAGTAGGAGGAGTATGAAGCAGTGTTCAAAAACATGAAGAGCCTGAAAAGGTGTGAAATATATGAAGAGATTCAAAAGGTGTTAAAAATATGAGGAGCATGTAACGGTCTGAAAAATAGGAGGAGCATGAAGCGGTGTCCAAAAACATGAAGAGGCTGAAAAGATGTGAAAAATATGAAGAGCTTCAAAAGGTGTCAAACATAAGAGGAGCTTGAAACAGTCTAAAAAATAGGAGGAGCTTGAAGTGTTGTTGAAAAACATGAAGAGCCTGAAAAGGTGTGAAAAGTATGAAGAGCTTCAAAAGGTGTCAAATATATGAAGAGCTTCAAAAGGTGTGAAAAATGAGATGAGCATGAAACGGTCTGAAAAATAGGAGGAGCATAAGTGGTGTTCAAAAAAACGAAGAGCCTGAGAAGGTGTGAAATATATCAAGAGCTTCAAAAGGTGTCAAAAATATGAGGAGCATGAAACGTTCTGAAAAATAGGAGGAGCATGAAGCGGTGTTGAAAAACATGCAAAGCCTGAAAAGGTGTGAAAATATGAAGAGCTTCAAATCGTGTCAAAAATATGAGAAGCATGAAACCGTCTGAAAGATAGGAGGAGCATGAAACGGTGATCAGAAACATGAAGAGCCTCAAAAGTTGTGAAAAATATGAAGAGCTTCAAAAGGTGTCAAAAATATGAGGAGAATGAAACGGTCTGCAAAATAGGAGGAGCATGAAGTGGTGTTGAAAAACATGAAGAGCCTGAAAAGGTGTGAAAAATATGAAAAGCCTCAAAACCTGTCAAAAATGTGAGTAGCATGAAACGGTCTGAAAAATAGCAGGATCATGAGGCGGTGTTGAAAAACATGAAGAGTATGAAAACGTGTGAAAATATAAAGAGCTTCAAAAAAATGAAAAATATGAAGAGTTTCAAAAGGGGTCATAAAAAGAGGAGCATGAAACGAACTGAAAAGTAGGAGCAGCATGAAATGATGTTCAAAAACCTGAAGAGCCTGAAAAGGAGTTTAAAAATATGAAGAGCTTCAAAAGGTGTGAAATACTGAGGAGCATGAAACGGTCTGAAAATAGGAGGACCATTATGCGCTGTTCAAAAACATGTGGAGCCTGAAAAGGAGTGAAAAATATGAAGAGTTTCAAAAGGGGTCATAAAAAGAGGAGCATGAAACGACCTGAAAAGTAGGAGGAGTATGAAGCAGTGTTCAAAAACATGAATAGCCTGAAAAGGTGTGAAATATATGAAGAGCTTCAAAAGGTGTGAAAAATGAGATGAGCATGAAACGGTCTGAAAAATAGGAGGAGCATAAGTGGTGTTCAAAAAAACGAAGAGCCTGAGAAGGTGTGAAATATATCAAGAGCTTCAAAAGGTGTCAAAAATATGAGGAGCATGAAACGTTCTGAAAAATAGGAGGAGCATGAAGCGGTGTTGAAAAAATGCAGAGCCTGAAAAGGTGTGAAAATATGAAGAGCTTCAAATCGTGTCAAAAATATGAGAAGCATGAAACCGTCTGAAAGATAGGAGGAGCATGAAACGGTGATCAGAAACATGAAGAGCCTCAAAAGTTGTGAAAAATATGAAGAGCTTCAAAAGGTGTCAAAAATATGAGGAGAATGAAACGGTCTGCAAAATAGGAGGAGCATGAAATGGTGTTCAAAAACATGAAGATCCTGAAAAGGTGTGAAAAATATGAAGAGCTTCAAAAGGTGTCAAAAATATGAGGAGCATGAATAGGTCTGAAAAATAGGAGCAGCATGAAACGGTGTTCAAAAACATGAAGAGCCTGAAAAGTTGTGAAAAATATGAAGAGCTTCAAAACGTGTGAAATACATGAGAAGCATGAAACTCTCTGAAAAATAGGAGGAGCATGAAGCGGTTTTGAAAAACATGAAGAGTCTGAAAACGTGTGAAAATATGAAGAGCATCAAAAATATGAAAAATATGAAGAGCTTCAAAAGGTGTGGAAAATATGAAGAGCTTCAAAATGTGTCAAAAGTGAGATGAGCATGAAACGGTCTGAAAAATAGGAGGAGCATAAAGTGGTGTTGAAAAACATGAAGAGCCTCAAAATGTTTGAGAAATATGAAGAGCTTCAAAAGGTGTGGAAAATATGAAGAGCTTCAAAATGTGTCAAAAGAGAGATGAGCATGAAACGGTCTGAAAAATAGGAGGAGCATGAAGTGGTGTTGAAAAACATGAAGAGCCTGAAAACGTGTGAAAAATACGAAGAGCTTCAAAAGATGTGGTAAAATATGACGAGCTTCAAAAGGTGTCAAAAATGAGATGTGCATGAAACGGTCTGAAAAATAGGAGGAGCATGAAGCGGTGTTGAAAAACATGAAGAACCTGAAAAGCTGTGAGAAATATGAAGAGCTTCAAATAGTGTCAAAAATATGAGGAGCATGAAATGGTCTGAAAAATAGGAGGAGCATGAAGCGGTGTGGAAAAACATGAAGTACCTGAAAAGCTGTGAGAAATATGAAGAGTTTCAAATGGTGTCAAAAATATGATGAGCATGAAACGGTCTGAAAAATAATAGGAGCATGAAGCGGTGTTCAAAAACATGAAGAGCCTGAAAAGGTTTGAAATATATGAAGAGTATCAAAAGGTTTCAAAAATATGAGGAGCATGAAACGGTCTGAAAAATAGGAGTGTCATGAAACGGTGTTGAAAAACATGAAGACCATGAAAAAGTGTCAAATATATGAAGAGTTTCAAGAGGTGTCAAAAATATGAGGAGCTTGAAACGGTCTGAAAAATAGGAGGAGCATGAAGCGGTGTGCAAAAACATGAAGAGCCTGAAAGATGTGAAAAATATGAAGAGCTTCAAAAGGTGTCAAAAATATGAGAAGCATGAAACGGTCTGAAAAATAGGAGGAGCAGGAAGCGATGTTCAAAAACATGAAGAGCCTGAAAACGTGTGAAAAATATGAACATCTTCAAAAGGTGTGAAATACATGAGGAGCATGAAACGGTCTGAAAAATAGGAGGAGCATGAAGCGGTGTTCAAATACAGGAAGAGCCTGAAAAGTTTTGAAAAATATGAAGAGTTTCAAAAGGTGTGAAATACATGAGGAGCATTAAACGGTCTGAAAAATAGGAGGAGCATGAAGCGGTGTTCAAAAACAGGAAGAGCCTGAAAAGTTTTGAAAAATATGAAGAGTTTCAAAAGGTGTCAAAAGAAAGAGGAGCATGAAACGGTCTGAGAAATATGAGGAGCATGAAGCGGTGTTCAAAAACATGAAAAGCCTGAAAATGTGTGAAATATATGAAGAGCTTCAAAAGGTGTCAAAAATGAGATGAGCATCAAACGGTCTGAAAAATAGGAGGAGCATGAAGTGGTGTTGAAAAAAAAGAAGAGACTGAAAAGGTGTGAAATATATGAAGAGCTTCAAAAGGTGTCAAAAATATGAGGAGAAGGAAAGGGTCTGAAAAATAGGAGGAACAGGAAGCTGTGTTGAGAAACATGAAGAGCCTGAAAAGGTGTGAAAAATATGAAGAGCTTCAAAAGGTGTGAAAAATATGAGGAGCATGAAAGGGCCTGAAAAATAGAAGCATGAAGTGGTGTGGAAAAACATGAAGAGCCTGAAAACGTGTCAAAAATATGAAGAGCTTCAAATGGTGTCAAAAATATGAGGAGCATGTAACGTTCTGAAAAATAGGAGGAGCATGAAACGGTGATCAAAAACATGAGGAGCCTGAAAAGGTGTCATAAATATGAAGAGCTTCAAATCATGTCAAAAATATGAGAAGCATGAAACGGTCTGAAAGATAGGAGGAGCATGAAACGGTGATCAGAAACATGAAGAGCATGAAAAGTTGTGAAAAATATGGAGAGCTTCAAAAGGTGTGAAATTCATGAGGAGCATGAAACGGTCTGAAAAATAGGAGAAGCATGAAGTGGTGTGGAAAAACATGAAGAGCCTGAAAAGGTGTGAAAAATATGAAGAGCTTCAAAAGGTGTCAAAAATATGAAGAGCATGAAACGGTCTGAAAATTTGGAAGATCATGAGCGGTGTTCAAAAATATGAAGATTCTGAATAGGTGTGAAAAATATGAAGAGCTTCAAAAGATGTGAAAAATATGAAGAGCTTCAAAAGCTGTCAAAATGACATGAGCATGAAACGGTCTGAAATATAGGAGGAGCATGAAGTGGTGTTGAAAAACATGAAGAGCCTGAAAAGGTGTGAAAAATATGAAGAGCTTCAAAAGGTGTCAAAAATGTGAGGAGCATGAAACGGTCTGAAAAATAGGAAGAGCATGAAGCGGTGTTCAAAAACATGAAGAGCCTGAAATGGTGTGAAAAAGATGAAGAGATTCAAAACGTATCAAAAATATGAGGAGCATGAAACGGTCTGAAAAAAGGAAGAGCAAGAAAGGGTGTTGAAAAACATGAAGAGACTGAAAAGGTGTGAAAAATATGAAGAGCTTCCAAAGATGTGAAAAATATGAAGAGCTTCAAAAGGTGTCAAAAAAGAGATGAGCATGAAAAGGTCTGAAAAATAGGAGGAGCAAGAAGCGGTGTTGAAAAAATGAACAGCCTGAAAACGTTTGAAAAATATGAAGAGCTTCAAAAGGTGTGAAATTAATGAGGAGCATGAAACGGTCTGAAAAATACGAGAAGCATGAAGTGGTGTGGAAAAACATGAAGAACCTGAAAACGTGTGAAAAATATGAAGAGTATCAAAAGGTGTCAAAAATATGAAGAGCATGAAACGGTCTGAAAATTTGAAGGATCATGAGCAGTGTTCAAAAACATGAGGAGCCTGAAAAGGTGTGAAAAATATGAAGAGCTTCAAATGGTGTCAAAAATATGAGAAGCATGAAACGGTCTGAAAGATAGGAGTAGCATGAAACGGTGATCAGAAACATGAAGAGCCTGAAAAGTTGTGAAAAATATGAAGAGCTTCAAAAGGTGTGAAAAATATGAAGAGCTTCAAAAGGTGTCTAAAATTAGATGAGCATGAAAGGGTCTGAAAATAGGAGGAACATGAAGTGGTGTTGAAAATAATGAAGAGCCTGAAAAGGTGTGAAAAATATGAAGAGCTTCTAATGGTGTCAAAAATATGAGGAGCATGAAACGGTCTGAAAAATAGGAGGAGCAAGAAGCGCTGTTGAAAAACATGAAGAGCCTGAAAACGTGTGAAAAATATGGAGAGCTTCAAAAGATGTGAAAAATATGAAGAGCTTCAAAAGGTGTCAAAATGACATGAGCATGACACGGTCTGAAAAATAGGAGGAGCATGAAGTGGTGTTGAAAAACATGAGGAGCCTGAAAAGGTGTGAAATATATGAAGAGATTCAAAAGGTGTCAAAAATATGAGGAGAATGAAACGGTCTGCAAAATAGGAGGAGCATGAAATGGTGTTCAAAAACATGAAGATCCTGAAAAGGTGTGAAAAATATGAAGAGCTTCAAAAGGTGTCAAAAATATGAGGAGCATGAATAGGTCTGAAAAATAGGAGGAGCATGAAGCGGTGTTGAAAAACATGAAGAGCCTGAAAAGGTGTGAAAAATATGAAGAGCTTCAAAAGATGTGAAAAATATGAAGAGCTTCAAAAGCTGTCAAAATGACATGAGCATGAAACGGTCTGAAATATAGGAGGAGCATGAAGTGGTGTTGAATAACATGAGGAGCCTGAAAAGGTGTGAAATATATGAAGAGCTTCAAAAGGTGTCAAAAATATGAGGAGAATGAAACGGTCTGCAAAATAGGAGGAGCATGAAATGGTGTTCAAAAACATGAAAATCCTGAAAAGGTGTGAAAAATATGAAGAGCTTCAAAAGGTGTCAAAAATATGAGGAGCATGAATAGGTCTGAAAAATAGGAGGAGCATGAAGCGGTGTTCAAAAACATGAAGAGCCTGAAAACGTGTGAAAAATATGAAGAGCTTCAGAAGGTGTGAAAAATATGAGGAGAATGAAACGGTGTGAAAAATAGGAGGAGCATGAAGTGGTGTTGAAAAATATGAAGAGCCTGAAAAGGTGTGAAAAATATGAAGAGCTTCAAAAGATGTCAAAAATGTGAGGAGCATGAAACTGTCTGAAAAATAGGAGGAGCATGAAGCGGTGTTGAAAAACATGAAGAGCCTTAAAACGTGTGAAAAATATGACGAGCTTCAAAAGGTATGAAAAACATGAAGAGCAAGAAACGGTCAGAAATATATGAGGAGCATGATGCGGTGTGGGAAAACATGAAGAGCCTGAAAACGTGTGAAAAATTTGAAGAGCTTCAAAAGGAGTGAAAAATATGAAGAGCTTCAAAAGGTGTCAAAAATGAGATGAGCATGAAACGGTCTGAAAAAAAGGAGGAGCATGAAGTAGTGTTGAAAAACCTGCAGAGCCTGAAAAGGTGAGAAAAATATGAAGAGGTACAAAAGGTGTTAAAATTATGAGGAGAATGAAACGGTCTGAAAAATAGGAGGAGCATGAAGCGGTCTTGAAAAACATGCAGAGCCTGAAAAGGTGAGAAAAATATGAAGAGCTTCAAATGGTGTGAAATAAATGAGGAGCATGAAGCGGTCTGAAAAATAGGAGGAGCATGAAGCGGTGTTGAAAAACATGAAGAGCCTGAAAATGTGTGAAAAATATAAAGAGCCTCAAAACGTGTCAAATATATGAGGAGCATGAAATGGTCTGAAAAATAGGAGGAGCAGGAAGTGGTGTTGAAAAACGTGAAGTGCCTGAAAAGTTGTGAAAAATATGAAGAGCTTCAAAAGGTGTGAAACACATGAGGAGAATTAAAAGGTCTGAAAATTAGGAGGAGCATGAAGCGTTGTTCAGAAACATGAAGAGCCTGAAAAGGTCTGAAAAATATGAAGAGCTTCAAAAGGTGTCAAAAATATGAGGAGCATGAAACGGTCTGAAAAATAGGAGGAGCATGAAGCGGTGTTGAAAAACATGAAGAGCCTTAAAACGTGTGAAAAATATGACGAGCTTCAAAAGGTATGAAAAATATGAAGAGCAAGAAACGTTCAGAAATATATGAGGAGCATGATGCGGTGTTGGAAAACATGAAGAGCCTGAAAACGTGTGAAAAATTTGAAGAGCTTCAAAAGGAGTGAAAAATATGAAGACCTTCAAAGGTGTCAAAAATGAGATGAGCATGAAACCTTCTGAAAAATAAGAGAAGCATGAAGTGGTGTTGAAAAACATGGTGAGACTGAAAAGCTGTGAAAAATATGAAGAGCTTCAAAAGGTGTAAACAATGAGAAGTGCATGAAACGGTCTGAAAAATAGGAGGAGCATGAAGTAGTTGTGAAAAACATGAAGAGCCTGAAAAGGTGTGCAAAATATGAAGAGCTTCAAAAGCTGTGAAATACATGAGGAGCATAAAACGGTCTGAAAAATAGGAGGAGCATGAAGCCGTGTTCAAAAACATGAAGAGCCTGAAAACGTGTGAAAAATATGAAGAGTATGAAACGGTCTGAAAAATAGCAGGAGCATGAAGCGGTGTTGAAAAATATGAAGAGCCTGAAAAAGTGTGAAAAATATGAAGAGCTTCAAAAATGTGAAAAATATGAACAGCTTCATAAGGTGTGAAAAATATGAAGAGCTTCAAAAGTTGTCAAAAATGAGATGAGCATGAAACGGTCTGAAAAATAGGAGGAGCATGAAGCGGTTTTAAAATTCATAAAGAGCCGAAAAAGGTTTGAAAAATATGAAGAGCTTCAAAAGGTGTGAAAAATATGAAGAGCTTCAAAATGTGTCAAAAATAAGAGGAGCATGAAACGGTCTGAAAAACAGGAGGAGCATGAAACCGTGTTCAAAAACATGAACAGCCTGAAAAGGTGTGAAAAATATGAAGAGCTTCAAAGGTGTAAAAATAGGAGGAGCATGAAGCGGTGTTAAAAAACATGAAAAGCCTGAAAAGGTGTGAAAAATATGAAGAGCTTCAAAAGGTGTCAAAAATATGAGAAGCATGAAACGCGCTGAAAAATATGAGGAGCATGAAACGGTGTTCAAAAATATGAAGAGCCTGAAACGGTGTGAAAAATATGAAGAGTTTCAAAAGGTCTGAAAAATAGGAGGAGCATGAAGTGTTGTTGAATAACATGAAGAGCCTGAAAAGGTGTGAAAAATATGAAGAGCTTCAAAACGTGTCAAACATATGAGCAGCAAGAATCGGTCTGAAATATGCAGGAGCATGAAACGGTGTTCAAAAACATGAAAAGCCTGAAAAGTTGTGAAAATATGAAGAGCTTCAAAAGGTGTGAAAAATATGAAGACCTTCAAAAGGTTTCAAAAATGAGATGAGCATTAAACGGTCTGAAAAAGAGGAGGAGCATGAAGCGGTGTTGAAAAACATGAAGAGCCTGAAAACGTGTGAGAAATATGAAGAGCCTCAAGAGTTGTCAAAAATATGAAGAGCTTCAAAAGGTGTCAAAAATGAGAGGAGCATGAAGCGGTCTGAAAAATAGGAGGAGGAGGAAGTGGTGTTGAAAAACATGAAGAGCCTGAAAAGGTGTGAAATATATGAAGAGCTTCAAAAGGTGTCAAAAATATGAGGAACATGAAACGGTCTGAAAATTAGGAACAGCTTGAAACGGTGTTCAGAAACGTGAAGAGCCTGAAAAGGTGTGAACAATGTGAAGAGCTTCAAAAGGTGTGAAATACATCAGGAGCATGAATCGGTCTGAAAAAGGAGGAGCATGAAGCGGTGTTCAAAAACATGAAGAGCCTGAATAGGTGTGAAATATATGAAGAGCTTCAAAAGGTGTGAAAAATATGAGGAGCATGAAACGGTCTGAAAAATAGGAGGAGCATGAAACGGTGTTGACAACATGAAGAGCCTGAAAAGGTGCGACAAATTTGAAGAGCTTCAAAAGGTGTGAAAAATAGGTGGAGCATGTACCAGTGTTCAAAAACTTGAAGAGACTGAAAAGGTGTGAAAAATATGAAGAGGTTTAAAAGGTGTGAAATTCATGAGGAGTATGAAACGGTCTGAAAATTAGGAGGAGCATGAAGCTGTGTTCAAAAACATGAAGAGCCTGAAAATATGTGAAATATATGAAGAGCTTCAAAGGGTGTCAAAAATATTAGGAGCATGAAGCGGTGTCCAAAAACATGAAGAGCCTGAAAAAGTGTGAGAAATATGAAGAGCTTCAAAATGTGTCAAAAATATGAAGAGCTTCAAAAGGTGTCAAAAATGAGATGAGCATGAAGCCGTCTGAAAAATATTTGGAGGATGAAGTGGTGTTGAAAAACATGAAGAGCCTGAAAAGGGGTGAAATTTATGAAGAGCTTCAAAAGGTGTCAAAAATATGAGGAGCATGGAACGGTCTGAAAATAGGAGGAGCATGATGCGCTGTTCAAAAACATGTGGAGCCTGAAAAGGAGTGAAAAATATGAAGAGCTTCAAAATGTTTCAAAAATATGAGGAGCATGAAATGACCTGAAATATAGGAGGAGCATGAAGCAGTTTTCAAAAACTTGAAGAGCCTGAAAAGTTGTGAAAAATATGAAGAGCTTCAAAAAGTGTGAAAAATATGAAGAGCTTCAAAATGTGTCAAAAATGAGATGAGCATGAAACGGTCTGAAAAAGATGAGGAGCATGAAGTTGTGTTGAAACACATGAAGAGCCTGAAAAGGTGTGTAAAATATGAAGAGGTTCAAAGGTGTGAAATACATGAGGATCTTGAAACGGATTGAAATATAGGAGGAGCATGAAACGGTGTTCAAAAACATGAAGAGCCTGAAAAGGTGTGAAAAATATGAAGAGCTTCAAAAGGTGTGAAAAATATGAAGAGCTTCAAAATGTGTCAAAATTGAGATGAGCATGAAACGGTCTGAAAAAGATGAGGAGCATGAAGTGGTGTCGAAATACATGAAGAGCCTGAAAAGGTTTGAAAAATATGAAGAGCTTCCAAAGGTGTGAAATACATGAGGAGCATGAAACGGTCTGAAAAATAGGAGGAGCATGAAGCGGTGTTCAAAAACATGAAGAGCCTGAAAACGGGTGAAAAATATGAAGAGCTTCAAAATGTGTGAAAAATATGAATAGCTTCAAAACGTGTCAAAAATATCAGGAGCATGAAGCGGTCTCGAAAATAGGATGAGCATGAAGCGGTGGTGAAAAACATGAAGAGCCTGAAAACGTGTGAAAAATATGAAGAGCTTCAAAAGGTGTGAAAAATATGAAGAGCTTCAAAAGATGTCAAAAACGAGATGAGCATGAAACGGTCTGAAAAATAGGAGAAGCAATAAGTGGTGTTGAAAAACATGAAGAGCCTGAAAAGGTGTGAAAAATATGAAGACCTTCAAAACGTGTGAAAAATATGAAGAGCTTCAAAAGTTGTCAAAATTGAGGAGCATGAAACGGTCTGAAAAAGAAGAGGAGCATGAAGCGGTGTTCAAACACATGAAGATCCTGAAAAGGTGTGAAAAATATGAAGAGCTTCAAAAGGTGTGAAATACAAGAGAAGCAAGAAACAGTATGAAAAATAGGAGGAGCATGAAGTGGTGTTGAAAAACATGAAGAACCGGAAAAGGTGTGAAAAAACTGAAGAGTTTCAAAAGGTGTCAAAAATATGAGGAGCATGAAACGGTATGAAGAATAGAAGGAGCATGAAACGCTGTTCAAAAACATGAGGAGCCTGAAAAGGAGTGAAATATATGAAGAGCTTCAAAAGGGGTGAAATACAAGTGGAGCATGAAACGGTCTGAAAAATAGGAGGAGCATGAAGCGGTGTTCAAAAACATGAAGAGCTGAAAAGGTGTGAAAAATATGAAGAGCTTCAAAAGGTGTCAGAAATATGAGGAGCATGAAATGGTCTAAAAAATAGGAGGAGCAAGAAGCGGTGTTCAGAATAATGAAGAGCCTGAAAAAGTGTGAAAAATATGAAGAGCTTCAAAAGTTGTCAATTCCATGAGGAGCATTATATGGTCTCAAAAATAGGAGGAGCATGAAGCAGTGTTCAGAAACATGAAGAGCCCGAAAAGGTGTGAAAAAATATGAAGAGATTCAAAACGTGTGAAAAATAGGAGGAGCATGAAGCGGTGTTCAAAAACATGAAGAGCCTGAAAAGGTGTGAAAAATTGAAGGAGCTTCAAAATGTGTCAAAAATATGAGGAGCATGAAACGGTCTGAAAAATAGAAGGAGCATGAAGCGGTGTTCAAAAACATGAAGAGCCTGAAAAGGTGTGAAAAATAGGAAGAGCTTCAAAAGGTGTGAAATACATGAGGAGAATGAAACGGTCTCTAAAATAAGAGGTGCATGAAGCGGTGTTCAAAAACATGAACAGCCTGGAAAGGTGTGAAAAATCCGAAGAGCTTCAAAAGATGTGAAAAATATGAGGAGCATGAAAAGGTCTAAAAAATAGGAGGAGCATGAAGTTGTGTTAAAAAAAAAAGAAGAGCCTGAAAAGTTGTAAAAAATATGAAGAGCTTCAAAAGGTGTCAAAAATATGAGGAGCATGAAATGGGCTGAAAAATAGGAGAAGCATGAAGTGGTGTTGAAAAACATGAAGAGCCTGAAAATGGGTGAAAAATATGAAGAGCTTCAAAATGTGTGAAAAATATGAATAGCTTCAAAACGTGTCAAAAATATCAGGAGCATGAAGCGGTCTGGAAAATAGGATGAGCATGAAGCGGTGGTGAAAAACATGAAGAGCCTTAAAACGTGTGAAAAATATGAAGAGCTTCAAAAGGTGTGAAAAATATGAAGAGCTTCAAAAGATGTCAATAACGAGATGAGCATGAAACGGTCTGAAAAATAGGAGAAGCAAGAAGTGGTGTTGAAAAACATGAAGAGCCTGAAAAGGTGTGAAAAATATGAAGAGCTT
This sequence comes from Dama dama, assembly GCF_033118175.1. Taxonomy (NCBI): domain Eukaryota; kingdom Metazoa; phylum Chordata; class Mammalia; order Artiodactyla; family Cervidae; genus Dama; species Dama dama. Next base: position 112,630 of record NW_026870961.1, read on the forward strand.
CAAAAGATGTCAATATCGAGATGAGCATGAAAGGGTCTGAAAAATAGAAGCAGCATGAAGCGGTGTTGAAATAGATGAAGAGCCTGAAAATGTGTGAAATATTTGAAGAGCTTCAAACGCTGTCAAAAATATGAGGAGCATGAAATGGTCTGAAATATAGGAGGAGCATGAAACGGTGTTCAAAAACATGAAGAGCCTGAAAAGTTGTGAAAAATATGAAGAGCTTCAAAAGGTGTGAAAAATATGAAGAGCTTCAAAAGGTGTGAAAAATATGAGGAGCTTCAAAAGGTGTCAAAATATGAGGAGCATGAAACGGTCTGAAAAATAGGAGGAGCATGAAGTGGTGTTCAAAAAAATGACGAGCCTGAAAAGGTGTGAAATATATGAAGAGATTTAAAAGGTGTCAAAAATTTGAGGAGCATGAAACGGTCTGAAAAATAGGAGGAGCATGAAGCGGTGTTGAAAAACATGAAGAGCCTGAAAAAGTGTGAGAAATATGAAGAGCTTCAAAAGGTGTCAAAAATATGAAGAGCTTCAAAAGGTGTCAAAAATGAGATGAGCATGAAGCCGTCTGAAAAATATTTGGAGGATGAAGTGGTTTTGAAAAACATGAAGAGTCTGAAAAGGGGTGAAATTTATGAAGAGCTTCAAAAGGTGTCAAAAATATGAGGAGCATGGAACTGTCTGAAAATAGGAGGAGCATGATGCGCTGTTCAAAAACATGTGGAGCCTGAAAAGGAGTGAAAAATATGAAGAGCTTCAAAAGTTTTCAAAAATATGAGGAGCATGAAATGACCTGAAAAATAGGAGGAGCATGAAGCAGTGTTCAAAAACATGAAGAGCCTGAAAAGTTGTGAAAAATATGAAGAGCTTCAAAAGGTGTGAAAAATATGAAGAGCTTCAAAATGTGTCAAAATTGAGATGAGCATGAAACGGTCTGAAAAAGATGAGGAGCATGAAGTGGTGTTGAAATACATGAAGAGCCTAAAAAGGTTTGAAAAATATGAAGAGCTTCCAAAGGTGTGAAATACATGAGGAGCATGAAACGGTCTGAAAAATAGGAGGAGCATGAAGCGGTGTTCAAAAACATGAAGAGCCTGAAAACGGGTGAGAAATATGAAGAGCTTCAAAATGTGTGAAAAATATGAATAGCTTCAAAACGTGTCAAAAATATCAGGAGCATGAAGCGGTCTGGAAAATAGGATGAGCATGAAGCGGTGGTGAAAAACATGAAGAGCCTGAAAACGTGTGAAAAATATGAAGAGCTTCAAAAGATGTCAAAAACGAGATGAGCATGAAACGGTCTGAAAAATAGGAGAACCAAGAAGTGGTGTTGAAAAACATGAAGAGCCTGAATAGGTGTGAAAAATATGAAGAGCTTCAAAACGTGTGAAAAATATGAAGAGCTTCAAAAGGTGTCAAAATTGAGGAGCATGAAACGGTCTGAAAAAGAAGAGGAGCATAAAGCGATGTTCAAACACATGAAGATCCTGAAAAGGTGTGAAAAATATGAAGAGCTTCAAAAGGTGTGAAATACAAGAGAAGCAAGAAACAGTATGAAAAATAGGAGGAGCATGACGTGGTGTTGAAAAACATGAAGAACCTGAAAAGGTGTGAAAAAATTGAAGAGCTTCAAAAGGTGTCAAAAATATGAGGAGCATGAAACGGTATGAAGAATAGAAGGAGCATGAAACGCTGTTCAAAAACATGAGGAGCCTGAAAAGGAGTGAAATATATGAAGAGCTTCAAAAGGGGTGAAATACAAGTGGAGCATGAAACGGTCTGAAAAATAGGAGGAGCATGAAGAGGTGTTCAAAAACATGAAGAGCTGAAAAGGTGTGAAAAATATGAAGAGCTTCAAAAGGTGTCAGAAATATGAGGAGCATGAAATGGTCTAAAAAATAGGAGGAGCAAGAAGCGGTTTTCAGAATAATGAAGAGCCTGAAAAAGTGTGAAAAATATGAAGAGCTTCAAAAGTTGTCAATTCCATGAGGAGCATTATACGGTCTCAAAAATAGGAGGAGCATGAAGCAGTGTTCAGAAACATGAAGAGCCCGAAAAGGTGTGAAAAAATATGAAGAGATTCAAAACGTGTGAAAAATAGGAGGAGCATGAAGCGGTGTTCAAAAACATGAAGAGCCTGAAAAGGTATGAAAAATTGAAGGAGCTTCAAAATGTGTCAAAAATATGAGGAGCATGAAACGGTCTGAAAAATAGAAGGAGCATGAAGCGGTGTTCAAAAACATGAAGAGCCTGAAAAGGTGTGAAAAATAGGAAGAGCTTCAAAAGGTGTGAAATACATGAGGAGAATGAAACGGTCTCTAAAATAGGAGGTGCATGAAGCGGTGTTCAAAAACATGAACAGCCTGGAAAGGTGTGAAAAATACGAAGAGCTTCAAAAGATCTGAAAAATATGAGGAGCATGAAAAGGTCTAAAAAATAGGAGGAGCATGAAGTTGTGTTAAAAAAAAAGAAGAGCCTGAAAAGTTGTAAAAAATATGAAGAGCTTCAAAAGGTGTCAAAAATATGAGGAGCATGAAATGGGCTGAAAAATAGGAGAAGCATGAAGCGGTGTTGAAAAACATGAAGATCCTGAAAAGGTGTGAAAAATATGAAGAGCTTCAAAAGGTGTCAAAAATAAGAGGAGCATGAAAGGGTCTGAGAAATAGGAGGAGCATGAAGCGGTGTTGAAAAACATGAAGAGCCTGAAAACGTGTGAAAAATATGAAGAGTTTCAAAAGGTATGAAAAATATGAAGAGCTGCAAAAGGTGTCAAAAAAGAGATGTGCATGAAACCGTCTGAAAAAGAGGCGAAGCATGAAGCAGTGTTGAAAAACATGAAGAGCCTGAAAAGGTGTGAACAATGTGAAGAGCTTCAAAAGGTGTGAAATACATCAGGAGCATGAATCGGTCTGAAAATAGGAGGAGCATGAAGCGGTGTTCAAAAACATGAAGAGCCTAAAAAGGTGTGAAATATATGAAGAGCTTCAAAAGGTGTGAAAAATAGGAGGAGCATGAAACGGTGTTGACAACATGAAGAGCCAGAAAAGGTGCGACAAATTTGAAGAGCTTCAAAAGGTGTGAAAAATAGGCGGAGCATGTACCAGTGTTCAAAAACTTGAAGAGACTGAAAAGGTGTGAAAAATATGAAGAGGTTCAAAAGGTGTGAAATTCATGAGGAGTATGAAACGGTCTGAAAATTAGGAGGAGCATGAAGCTGTGTTCAAAAACATGAAGAGCCTGAAAATATGTGAAATATATGAAGAGCTTCAAAGGGTGTCAAAAATATGAGGAGCATGAAGCGGTCTGAAAAATAGGAGGAGCATGAAACGGTGTTGAAAAACATAAAGAGCCTGAAAAGGTGTGAAAAATATGAAGAGCTTCAAAACCTGTCAAAAATATGAGGAGCATGAAACGGTCTGAAAAATAGGAGGAGCATGATGCGGTGTTAAAAAACATGAAGAGCCTGAAAACGTGTGAAAAATATGAAGATCTTCAAAAGGTATGAAAAAAATGAAGAGCTTCCAATGGTGTCAAAAAAGAGATGAACATGAAACGGTCTGAAAAACAGGAGGAGCATGAAGTTGTGTTCAAAAATATGAAGAGCCTGAAAAGGCTTGAAAAATATGAAGAGCTTCAAAAGGTGTCAAAAATATGAGGAGCATGAAACGGTCTGAAAAAGAGGAGGAGCATGAAGCGGTGTTCAAAAACATGAAGAGCCTGAAAAGGTGTGAAAAATATGAAGAGCTTCAAAAGGTGTGAAAAATATGAAGAGCTTCAAAACGTGTCAAAAATGTCAGGAGCATGAAACGGTATGGAAAATAGGATGAGCATGAAGCGGTGGTTAAAAACATGAAGAGCCTGAAAACGTGTGAAAAATATGAAGAGCTTCAAAAGGTGTGAAAAATATGAAGAGCTTCATAAGGTGTCAAAAATATGAGGAGCATGAAACGGTCTGGAAAATAGGAGCATCATGAAGCGGTGTTCAAAAACATGAAGAGCATGAAAAGGTGTGAAAAATATGAAGAGCTTCAAAAGGTGTTAAAAATATGAGGAGCATGAAGCGGTGTTCAAAAACATGAAGAGCCTGAAAAGGAGTGAAAAATATGAAGAGCTTCAAAAGGTGTCAAAAATATGAGGAGCATGAAACGGTCTGAAAATTAGAAGGAGCAAGAAGCGGTGTTGAAAATCATAAAGAGCCTGAAAACGTGTGAAAAATATGAAGAGCTTCAAAAGCTGTGAAAAATATGAAGAATTTCAAAAGATGTCAAAAATGAGATGAGCATGAAACGGTCTGAAAAATAGGGGGAGCATGAATTTGTGTTGAAAAACATGAAGAGCCTGAAAATGTGTGAAATATTTGAAGAGCTTCAAACGCTGTCAAAAATATGAGGAGCATGAAATGGTCTGAAATATAGGAGGAGCATGAAACGGTGTTCAAAAACATGAAGAGGCTGAAAAGGTGTGAAAAATATAAAGAACTTGAAAAGGTGTGAAATATATGAAGAGATTCAAAAGGTGTCAAAAAAAGATGAGCGTGAAACGGTCTGAAAAATAGGAGGAGCATGTTGTGGTGTGGAAAAAAAGAAGAGCCTTAAAATGTGTGAAATATATGAAGAGCTTCAAAAGGTGTGAAATACATGAGGAGCATGAAACGGGCTGAAAAATAGGAGGAGCATGAAGCGGTGTGGAAAAACATGAAGAGCCTGAAAATGTGTGAAAGATATGAAGAGTTTCTAAAGGTGTCAAAAATATGAGGAGCATGAAAACGTTTGAAAAATAGGAGGAGCATGAAGTGGTGTTGAGAAACATTAAGAGCCTGAAAGGGTGTGAAAAATATGAAGAGCTTCAAAAGGTGTCAAAAATATGAGAAGCATGAAACGTTCTGAATAATAGGAGGAGCATGAAGCGGTGTTCAAAAACATGAAGAGTCTGAAAAGGTGTGAAAAATATGAACAGCTTCAAAAGGTGTCAAAAATATGAGGAGAATTAAACGGTCTGAAAAATGGGAGGAGCATGAAATGGTGATCAAAAACATGAAGAGCCTGAAAAGGTGTGAAAAATATGAAGAGCTTCAAAAGGTGTGAAATACATGAGGAGCATGAAACGGGCTGAAAAATAGGAGAAGAATGATGTGGTGTTGAAAAACATGAAGAGCCTGAAAAAGTGTGAAAAATATGAAAAGCTTCAAAAAGTGTGAAATACATGAGGAGCATGAAACTCTCTGAAAAATAGAAGGAGCATGAAGTGGTGTTCAAAAACATGAAGAGCCTGAAAAGGTGTGAAAATATGAAGAGCTTCAAAAATATGAAAAATATGAAGAGCTTCAAAGGGTGAGAAAAATATGAAGAGCTTCAAAAGGTGTCAAAAATATGAGGAGCATGAAACGGTCTGAAAAATAGGCGGAGCAAGAAGCGATGTTGAAAAACATGAAGAGCCTGAAAAGGTGTGAAAAATATGAAGACCTTCAAAAGGTGTGAAAAATATGAGGAGCATGATACAGTTTTAAAAATAGGAGGAGCATGAAGCGGTGTTGAAAAACATGAAGAGCCTGAAAACGTGTGAAAATATGAAGAGCTTCAAAAATATGAAAAATATGAAGAGCTTCAAAGGGTGAGAAAAATATGAAGAGCTTCACAATGTGTCAAAAATATGAGGAGCATGAAACGGTCAGAAAAATATGAGGAGCATGAAGATGTGTTGAAAAACATGAAGAGCCTGAAAAGTTGTGAAAAATATGAAGAGCTTCAAAAGGTGTGAAAAATATGAGGAGCATGATACAGTTTTAAAAATAGGAGGAGCATGAAGCGGTGTTGAAAAACATGAAGAGCCTGAAAACGTGTGAAAATATGAAGAGCTTCAAAAATATGAAAAATATGAAGAACTTCAAAGGGTGAGAAAAATATGAAGTGCTTCAAAAGGTGTCAAAATTATGAGGCGCATGAAACGTTCTGAAAAATAGGAGGAGCATGAAGCGGTGTTGAAATACATGAAGAGCCTGAAAACGTGTGAAAAATATGAAGAGCTTCAAAAGGTGTGAAAAATATGAAGAGCTTCAAAAGGTGTGAAATACATGAGGAGCATGAAACAGGCTGAAAAATAGGAGAAGCATGAAGTGGTGTGGAAAAATATGAAGAGCGTGAAAAGGTGTGAAATATATGAAGAGCTTCTAAAGGTGTCAAAAATGAGATCAGCATGAAACGGTCTGAAAAATAGGAGGATCATGAAATGGTGTTGAAAAACATGAAGAGTCTGAAAAGGTGGCAAAAATATGAAGAGTTTGAAACGGTTTGAACAATAGGAGGAGATGAAACTGTGTTGAAAAACATGAAGAGCCTGAAAAGGTGGCAAAAATATGAAGAGCTTCAAAAGGTGTGAAAAATAAGAGGAGCATGAAATAGCCTGAAAAATAGGAGGAGCATGAAACGGTGTTCAAAAACATGAAGAGCCTGAAAAGGTGTGAAAAATATGAAGACCTTCAAAAGGTGTCAAAAATATGCGGAGCATGAAACGGTCTGAAAAATAGGCAGAGCCTGAAACTGTGTTGAAAACATGAAAGGCCTGAAAAGTTGTGAAAAATTTGAAGAGCTTCAAAAGGTGTGAAAAATATGAACAGTTTCAAAGGTTTGAAATACATGAGGATCATGAAACGGTTTGAAAAATAGGAGGAGCATGAAGCGGTGTTCAAAAACATGAAGAGCCTGAAAAGGCTTGAAAAATATGAAGAGCTTCAAAAGGTGTGAAATAAATGAGGAGCATGAAACGGTCTGAAAAACAGGAGGAGCATGAAGCGGTGGTGAAAAACATGAAGAGCCTGAAAACGTGTGAAAAATATGAAGAGTTTCAAAAGGTATGAAAAATATGAAGAGCTGCAAAAGGTGTCAAAAAAGAGATGTGCATGAAACCGTCTGAAAAAGAGGCGAAGCATGAAGCAGTGTTGAAAAACATGAAGAGCCTGAAAAGGTGTGAAAAATATGAAGAGCTTCAAAATGTGTCAAAAATATGAGGAGCATGAAACGGTCTGAAAAATAGGAGGAGCATGAAACGGTGTTCAAAAATATGAAGAGCCTGAAAAGGTGTGAAAAATATGAAGAGCTTCAAAAGGTGTAAAAAATAGGAGGAGCATGAAGCGGTATTAAAAAACATGACACGCCTGAAAAGGTGTGAAAAATATGAAGAGCTTCAAAAGGTGTCAAAAATATGAGAAGCATGAAACGCTCTGAAAAATATGAGGAGCATGAAACGGTGTTCAAAAATATGAAGAGCCTGAAAAGGTGTGAAAAATATGAAGAGCTTCAAAACGTGTCAAACATATGAGCAGCAAGAATCGGTCTGAAATATGCAGGAGCATGAAACGGTGTTCAAAAAAATGAAAAGCCTGAAAAATTGTGAAAATATGAAGAGCTTCAAAAGGTGTGAAAAATATGAAGACCTTCAAAAGGTTTCAAAAATTAGATGAGCATTAAACGGTCTGAAAAAGAGGAGGAGCATGAAGCGGTGTTGAAAAACATGAAGAGCCTGAAAACGTGTGAGAAATATGAAGAGCCTCAAAAGTTGTCAAAAATATGAAGAGCTTCAAAAGGTGTCAAAAATGAGAGGAGCATGAAGTGGTCTGAAAAATAGGAGGAGGAGGAAGTGGTGTTGAAAAACATGAAGAGCCTGAAAAGGTGTGAAATATATGAAGAGCTTCAAAAGGTGTCAAAAATATGAGGAACATGAAACGGTCTGAAAATTAGGAACAGCTTGAAACGGTGTTCAGAAACATGAAGAACCTTAAAAGGTGTGAACAATGTGAAGAGCTTCAAAAGGTGTGAAATACATCAGGAGCATGAATCGGTCTGAAAATAGGAGGAGCATGAAGCGGTGTTCAAAAACATGAAGAGCCTGAAAAGGTGTGAAATATATGAAGAGCTTCAAAAGGTGTGAAAAATATGAGGAGCATGAAACGGTCTGAAAAATAGGAGGAGCATGAAACGGTGTTGACAACATGAAGAGCCTGAAAAGGTGCGACAAATTTGAAGAGCTACAAAAGGTGTGAAAAATAGGCAGAGCATGTACCAGTGTTCAAAAACTTGAAGAGACTGAAAAGGTGTGAAAAATATGAAGAGGTTCAAAAGGTGTGAAATTCATGAGGAGTATGAAACGGTCTGAAAATTAGGAGGAGCATGAAGCTGTGTTCAAAAACATGAAGAGCCTGAAAATATGTGAAATATATGAAGAGCTTCAAAGGGTGTCAAAAATATGAGGAGCATGAAGCGGTCTGAAAAATAGGAGGAGCATGAAACGGTGTTGAAAAACATAAAGAGCCTGAAAAGGTGTGAAAAATATGAAGAGCTTCAAAACCTGTCAAAAATATGAGGAGCATGAAACGGTCTGAAAAATAGGAGGAGCATGATGCGGTGTTAAAAAACATGAAGAGCCTGAAAACGTGTGAAAAATATGAAGATCTTCAAAAGGTATGAAAAAAATGAAGAGCTTCCAATGGTGTCAAAAAAGAGATGAACATGAAACGGTCTGAAAAATAGGAGGAGCATGAAGTTGTGTTCAAAAATATGAAGAGCCTGAAAAGGCTTGAAAAATATGAAGAGCTTCAAAAGGTGTCAAAAATATGAGGAGCATGAAACCGTCTGAAAAAGAGGAGGAGCATGAAGCGGTGTTCAAAAACATGAAGAGCCTGAAAAGGTGTGAAAAATATGAAGAGCTTCAAAAGGTGTGAAAAATATGAAGAGCTTCAAAACGTGTCAAAAATGTCAGGAGCATGAAACGGTATGGAAAATAGGATGAGCATGAAGCGGTGGTTAAAAACATGAAGAGCCTGAAAACGTGTGAAAAATATGAAGAGCTTCAAAAGGTGTGAAAAATATGAAGAGCTTCATAAGGTGTCAAAAATATGAAGAGCATGAAACGGTCTGGAAAATAGGAGCATCATGAAGCGGTGTTCAAAAACATGAAGAGCATGAAAAGGTGTGAAAAATATGAAGAGCTTCAAAAGGTGTTAAAAATATGAGGAGCATGAAGCGGTGTTCAAAAACATGAAGAGCCTGAAAAAGAGTGAAAAATATGAAGAGCTTCAAAAGGTGTCAAAAATATGAGGAGCATGAAACGGTCTGAAATTTAGAAGGAGCAAGAAGCGGTGCTGAAATTCATAAAGAGCCTGAAAACGTGTGAAAAATATGAAGAGCTTCAAAAGCTGTGAAAAATATGAAGAGTTTCAAAAGATGTCAAAAATGAGATGAGCATGAAACGGTCTGAAAAATAGGGGGAGCATGAATTTGTGTTGAAAAACATGAATAGCCTGAAAATGTGTGAAATATTTGAAGAGCTTCAAACGCTGTCAAAAATATGAGGAGCATGAAATGGTCTGAAATATAGGAGGAGCATGAAACGGTGTTCAAAAACATGAAGAGCCTGAAAAGGTGTGAAAAATATGAAGAACTTGAAAAGGTGTGAAATATATGAAGAGATTCAAAAGGTGTCAAAAAAAGATGAGCGTGAAACGGTCTGAAAAATAGGAGGAGCATGTTGTGGTGTGGAAAAAAAGAAGAGCCTTAAAATGTGTGAAATATATGAAGAGCTTCAAAAGGTGTGAAATACATGAGGAGCATGAAACGGGCTGAAAAATAGGAGGAGCATGAAGCGGTGTGGAAAAACATGAAGAGCCTGAAAATGTGTGAAAGATATGAAGAGTTTCGAAAGGTGTCAAAAATATGAGGAGCATGAAAACGTTTGAAAAATAGGAGGAGCATGAAGTGGTGTTGAAAAAGATTAAGAGCCTGAAAGGGTGTGAAAAATATGAAGAGCTTCAAAAGGTGTCAAAAATATGAGAAGCATGAAACGGTCTGAATAATAGGAGGAGTATGAAGCGGTGTTCAAAAACATGAAGAGTCTGAAAAGGTGTGAAAAATATGAACAGCTTCAAAAGGTGTCAAAAATATGAGGAGAATTAAACGGTCTGAAAAATGGGAGGAGCATGAAATGGTGATCAAAAACATGAAGAGCCTGAAAAGGTGTGAAAAATATGAAGAGCTTCAAAAGGTGTGAAATACATGAGGAGCATGAAACGGGCTGAAAAATAGGAGAAGAATGATGTGGTGTTGAAAAACATGAAGAGCCTGAAAAAGTGTGAAAAATATGAAAAGCTTCAAAAAGTGTGAAATACATGAGGAGCATGAAACTCTCTGAAAAATAGAAGGAGCATGAAGTGGTGTTCAAAAACATGAAGAGCCTGAAAAGGTGTGAAAATATGAAGAGCTTCAAAAATATGAAAAATATGAAGAGCTTCAAAGGGTGAGAAAAATATGAAGAGCTTCAAAAGGTGTCAAAAATATGAGGAGCATGAAACGGTCTGAAAAATAGGCGGAGCAAGAAGCGATGTTGAAAAACATGAAGAGCCTGAAAAGGTGTGAAAAATATGAAGACCTTCAAAAGGTGTGAAAAATATGAGGAGCATGATACAGTTTTAAAAATAGGAGGAGCATGAAGCGGTGTTGAAAAACATGAAGAGCCTGAAAACGTGTGAAAATATGAAGAGCTTCAAAAATATGAAAAATATGAAGAGCTTCAAAGGGTGAGAAAAATATGAAGAGCTTCAAAATGTGTCAAAAATATGAGGAGCATGAAACGGTCAGAAAAATATGAGGAGCATGAAGATGTGTTGAAAAACATGAAGAGCCTGAAAAGTTGTGAAAAATATGAAGAGCTTCAAAAGGTGTGAAAAATATGAGGAGCATGATACAGTTTTAAAAATAGGAGGAGCATGAAGCGGTGTTGAAAAACATGAAGAGCCTGAAAACGTGTGAAAATATGAAGAGCTTCAAAAATATGAAAAATATGAAGAACTTCAAAGGGTGAGAAAAATATGAAATGCTTCAAAAGGTGTCAAAATTATGAGGCGCATGAAACGTTCTGAAAAATAGGAGGAGCATGAAGCGGTGTTGAAATACATGAAGAGCCTGAAAACGTGTGAAAAATATGAAGAGCTTCAAAAGGTGTGAAAAATATGAAGAGCTTCAAAAGGTGTGAAATACATGAGGAGCATGAAACAGGCTGAAAAATAGGAGAAGCATGAAGTGGTGTGGAAAAATATGAAGAGCGTGAAAAGGTGTGAAATATATGAAGAGCTTCTAAAGGTGTCAAAAATGAGATCAGCATGAAACGGTCTGAAAAATAGGAGGATCATGAAATGGTGTTGAAAAACATGAAGAGTCTGAAAAGGTGGCAAAAATATGAAGAGTTTGAAACGGTTTGAACAATAGGAGGAGATGAAACTGTGTTGAAAAACATGAAGAGCCTGAAAAGGTGGCAAAAATATGAAGAGCTTCAAAAGGTGTGAAAAATAAGAGGAGCATGAAATAGCCTGAAAAATAGGAGGAGCATGAAACGGTGTTCAAAAACATGAAGAGCCTGAAAAGGTGTGAAAAATATGAAGACCTTCAAAAGGTGTCAAAAATATGCGGAGCATGAAACGGTCTGAAAAATAGGCAGAGCCTGAAACTGTGTTGAAAACATGAAAGGCCTGAAAAGTTGTGAAAAATTTGAAGAGCTTCAAAAGGTGTGAAAAATATGAACAGTTTCAAAGGTTTGAAATACATGAGGATCATGAAACGGTTTGAAAAATAGGAGGAGCATGAAGCGGTGTTCAAAAACATGAAGAGCCTGAAAAGGCTTGAAAAATATGAAGAGCTTCAAAAGGTGTGAAATAAATGAGGAGCATGAAACGGTCTGAAAAACAGGAGGAGCATGAAGCGGTGGTGAAAAACACGAAGAGCCTGAAAACGTGTGAAAAATATGAAGAGTTTCAAAAGGTATGAAAAATATGAAGAGCTGCAAAAGGTGTCAAAAAAGAGATGTGCATGAAACCGTCTGAAAAAGAGGCGAAGCATGAAGCAGTGTTGAAAAACATGAAGAGCCTGAAAAGGTGTGAAAAATATGAAGAGCTTCAAAATGTGTCAAAAATATGAGGAGCATGAAACGGTCTGAAAAATAGGAGGAGCATGAAACCGTGTTCAAAAACATGAACAGCCTGAAAAGGTGTGAAAAATATGAAGAGCTTCAAATGGTGTCAAAAATATGAGAAGCATGAAACGGTCTGAAAGATAGGAGTAGCATGAAACGGTGATCAGAAACATGAAGAGCCTGAAAAGTTGTGAAAAATATGAAGAGCTTCAAAAGGTGTGAAAAATATGAAGAGCTTCAAAAGGTGTCTAAAATTAGATGAGCATGAAAGGGTCTGAAAATAGGAGGAACATGAAGTGGTGTTGAAAATAATGAAGAGCCTGAAAAGGTGTGAAAAATATGAAGAGCTTCTAATGGTGTCAAAAATATGAGGAGCATGAAACGGTCTGAAAAATAGGAGGAGCAAGAAGCGCTGTTGAAAAACATGAAGAGCCTGAAAACGTGTGAAAAATATGAAGAGCTTCAAAAGATGTGAAAAATATGAAGAGCTTCAAAAGTTGTCAAAAATAAGATGAGCATGAAACGGTCTGAAATATAGGAGGAGCATGAAGCGGTGTTGAAATACATGAAGAACCTGAAAAGGTGTGAAAAATATGAAGAGCTTTCACAGGTGTCAAAAATATAAGGAGCATGAAACGGTCTGAAAAAGAGGAGGAGCATGAAGCGGTGTTGTAAAACATGAAGAGCCTGAAAAGGTGTGAAAAATATGGAGAGCTTCAAAAGATGTGAAAAATATGAAGAGCTTCAAAAGGTGTCAAAATGACATGAGCATGACACGGTCTGAAAAATAGGAGGAGCATGAAGTGGTGTTGAAAAACATGAGGAGCCTGAAAAGGTGTGAAATATATGAAGAGATTCAAAAGGTGTCAAAAATATGAGGAGAATGAAACGGTCTGCAAAATAGGAGGAGCATGAAATGGTGTTCAAAAACATGAAGATCCTGAAAAGGTGTGAAAAATATGAAGAGCTTCAAAAGGTGTCAAAAATATGAGGAGCATGAATAGGTCTGAAAAATAGGAGGAGCATGAAGCGGTGTTGAAAAACATGAAGAGCCTGAAAAGGTGTGAAAAATATGAAGAGCTTCAAAAGATGTGAAAAATATGAAGAGCTTCAAAAGCTGTCAAAATGACATGAGCATGAAACGGTCTGAAATATAGGAGGAGCATGAAGTGGTGTTGAATAACATGAGGAGCCTGAAAAGGTGTGAAAAATATGAAGAGATTCAAAAGGTGTCAAAAATATGAGGAGAATGAAACGGTCTGCAAAATAGGAGGAGCATGAAATGGTGTTCAAAAACATGAAGATCCTGAAAAGGTGTGAAAAATATGAAGAGCTTCAAAAGGTGTCAAAAATATGAGGAGCATGAATAGGTCTGAAAAATAGGAGGAGCATGAAGCGGTGTTCAAAAACATGAAGAGCCTGAAAACGTGTGAAAAATATGAAGAGCTTCAGAAGGTGTGAAAAATATGAGGAGAATGAAACGGTGTGAAAAATAGGAGGAGCATGAAGTGGTGTTGAAAAATATGAAGAGCCTGAAAAGGTGTGAAAAATATGAAGAGCTTCAAAAGATGTCAAAAATGTGAGGAGCATGAAACTGTCTGAAAAATAGGAGGAGCATGAAGCGGTGTTGAAAAACATGAAGAGCCTTAAAACGTGTGAAAAATATGACGAGCTTCAAAAGGTATGAAAAACATGAAGAGCAAGAAACGGTCAGAAATATATGAGGAGCATGATGCGGTGTGGGAAAACATGAAGAGCCTGAAAACGTGTGAAAAATTTGAAGAGCTTCAAAAGGAGTGAAAAATATGAAGAGCTTCAAAAGGTGTCAAAAATGAGATGAGCATGAAACGGTCTGAAAAAAAGGAGGAGCATGAAGTAGTGTTGAAAAACCTGCAGAGCCTGAAAAGGTGAGAAAAATATGAAGAGGTACAAAAGGTGTTAAAATTATGAGGAGAATGAAACGGTCTGAAAAATAGGAGGAGCATGAAGCGGTCTTGAAAAACATGCAGAGCCTGAAAAGGTGAGAAAAATATGAAGAGCTTCAAATGGTGTGAAATAAATGAGGAGCATGAAGCGGTCTGAAAAATAGGAGGAGCATGAAGCGGTGTTGAAAAACATGAAGAGCCTGAAAATGTGTGAAAAATATAAAGAGCCTCAAAACGTGTCAAATATATGAGGAGCATGAAATGGTCTGAAAAATAGGAGGAGCAGGAAGTGGTGTTGAAAAACGTGAAGTGCCTGAAAAGTTGTGAAAAATATGAAGAGCTTCAAAAGGTGTGAAACACATGAGGAGAATTAAAAGGTCTGAAAATTAGGAGGAGCATGAAGCGTTGTTCAGAAACATGAAGAGCCTGAAAAGGTCTGAAAAATATGAAGAGCTTCAAAAGGTGTCAAAAATATGAGGAGCATGAAACGGTCTGAAAAATAGGAGGAGCATGAAGCGGTGTTGAAAAACATGAAGAGCCTTAAAACGTGTGAAAAATATGACGAGCTTCAAAAGGTATGAAAAATATGAAGAGCAAGAAACGTTCAGAAATATATGAGGAGCATGATGCGGTGTTGGAAAACATGAAGAGCCTGAAAACGTGTGAAAAATTTGAAGAGCTTCAAAAGGAGTGAAAAATATGAAGACCTTCAAAGGTGTCAAAAATGAGATGAGCATGAAACCTTCTGAAAAATAAGAGAAGCATGAAGTGGTGTTGAAAAACATGGTGAGACTGAAAAGCTGTGAAAAATATGAAGAGCTTCAAAAGGTGTAAACAATGAGAAGTGCATGAAACGGTCTGAAAAATAGGAGGAGCATGAAGTAGTTGTGAAAAACATGAAGAGCCTGAAAAGGTGTGCAAAATATGAAGAGCTTCAAAAGCTGTGAAATACATGAGGAGCATAAAACGGTCTGAAAAATAGGAGGAGCATGAAGCCGTGTTCAAAAACATGAAGAGCCTGAAAACGTGTGAAAAATATGAAGAGTATGAAACGGTCTGAAAAATAGCAGGAGCATGAAGCGGTGTTGAAAAATATGAAGAGCCTGAAAAAGTGTGAAAAATATGAAGAGCTTCAAAAATGTGAAAAATATGAACAGCTTCATAAGGTGTGAAAAATATGAAGAGCTTCAAAAGTTGTCAAAAATGAGATGAGCATGAAACGGTCTGAAAAATAGGAGGAGCATGAAGCGGTTTTAAAATTCATAAAGAGCCGAAAAAGGTTTGAAAAATATGAAGAGCTTCAAAAGGTGTGAAAAATATGAAGAGCTTCAAAATGTGTCAAAAATAAGAGGAGCATGAAACGGTCTGAAAAACAGGAGGAGCATGAAACCGTGTTCAAAAACATGAACAGCCTGAAAAGGTGTGAAAAATATGAAGAGCTTCAAAGGTGTAAAAATAGGAGGAGCATGAAGCGGTGTTAAAAAACATGAAAAGCCTGAAAAGGTGTGAAAAATATGAAGAGCTTCAAAAGGTGTCAAAAATATGAGAAGCATGAAACGCGCTGAAAAATATGAGGAGCATGAAACGGTGTTCAAAAATATGAAGAGCCTGAAACGGTGTGAAAAATATGAAGAGTTTCAAAAGGTCTGAAAAATAGGAGGAGCATGAAGTGTTGTTGAATAACATGAAGAGCCTGAAAAGGTGTGAAAAATATGAAGAGCTTCAAAACGTGTCAAACATATGAGCAGCAAGAATCGGTCTGAAATATGCAGGAGCATGAAACGGTGTTCAAAAACATGAAAAGCCTGAAAAGTTGTGAAAATATGAAGAGCTTCAAAAGGTGTGAAAAATATGAAGACCTTCAAAAGGTTTCAAAAATGAGATGAGCATTAAACGGTCTGAAAAAGAGGAGGAGCATGAAGCGGTGTTGAAAAACATGAAGAGCCTGAAAACGTGTGAGAAATATGAAGAGCCTCAAGAGTTGTCAAAAATATGAAGAGCTTCAAAAGGTGTCAAAAATGAGAGGAGCATGAAGCGGTCTGAAAAATAGGAGGAGGAGGAAGTGGTGTTGAAAAACATGAAGAGCCTGAAAAGGTGTGAAATATATGAAGAGCTTCAAAAGGTGTCAAAAATATGAGGAACATGAAACGGTCTGAAAATTAGGAACAGCTTGAAACGGTGTTCAGAAACGTGAAGAGCCTGAAAAGGTGTGAACAATGTGAAGAGCTTCAAAAGGTGTGAAATACATCAGGAGCATGAATCGGTCTGAAAAAGGAGGAGCATGAAGCGGTGTTCAAAAACATGAAGAGCCTGAATAGGTGTGAAATATATGAAGAGCTTCAAAAGGTGTGAAAAATATGAGGAGCATGAAACGGTCTGAAAAATAGGAGGAGCATGAAACGGTGTTGACAACATGAAGAGCCTGAAAAGGTGCGACAAATTTGAAGAGCTTCAAAAGGTGTGAAAAATAGGTGGAGCATGTACCAGTGTTCAAAAACTTGAAGAGACTGAAAAGGTGTGAAAAATATGAAGAGGTTTAAAAGGTGTGAAATTCATGAGGAGTATGAAACGGTCTGAAAATTAGGAGGAGCATGAAGCTGTGTTCAAAAACATGAAGAGCCTGAAAATATGTGAAATATATGAAGAGCTTCAAAGGGTGTCAAAAATATTAGGAGCATGAAGCGGTGTCCAAAAACATGAAGAGCCTGAAAAAGTGTGAGAAATATGAAGAGCTTCAAAATGTGTCAAAAATATGAAGAGCTTCAAAAGGTGTCAAAAATGAGATGAGCATGAAGCCGTCTGAAAAATATTTGGAGGATGAAGTGGTGTTGAAAAACATGAAGAGCCTGAAAAGGGGTGAAATTTATGAAGAGCTTCAAAAGGTGTCAAAAATATGAGGAGCATGGAACGGTCTGAAAATAGGAGGAGCATGATGCGCTGTTCAAAAACATGTGGAGCCTGAAAAGGAGTGAAAAATATGAAGAGCTTCAAAATGTTTCAAAAATATGAGGAGCATGAAATGACCTGAAATATAGGAGGAGCATGAAGCAGTTTTCAAAAACTTGAAGAGCCTGAAAAGTTGTGAAAAATATGAAGAGCTTCAAAAAGTGTGAAAAATATGAAGAGCTTCAAAATGTGTCAAAAATGAGATGAGCATGAAACGGTCTGAAAAAGATGAGGAGCATGAAGTTGTGTTGAAACACATGAAGAGCCTGAAAAGGTGTGTAAAATATGAAGAGGTTCAAAGGTGTGAAATACATGAGGATCTTGAAACGGATTGAAATATAGGAGGAGCATGAAACGGTGTTCAAAAACATGAAGAGCCTGAAAAGGTGTGAAAAATATGAAGAGCTTCAAAAGGTGTGAAAAATATGAAGAGCTTCAAAATGTGTCAAAATTGAGATGAGCATGAAACGGTCTGAAAAAGATGAGGAGCATGAAGTGGTGTCGAAATACATGAAGAGCCTGAAAAGGTTTGAAAAATATGAAGAGCTTCCAAAGGTGTGAAATACATGAGGAGCATGAAACGGTCTGAAAAATAGGAGGAGCATGAAGCGGTGTTCAAAAACATGAAGAGCCTGAAAACGGGTGAAAAATATGAAGAGCTTCAAAATGTGTGAAAAATATGAATAGCTTCAAAACGTGTCAAAAATATCAGGAGCATGAAGCGGTCTCGAAAATAGGATGAGCATGAAGCGGTGGTGAAAAACATGAAGAGCCTGAAAACGTGTGAAAAATATGAAGAGCTTCAAAAGGTGTGAAAAATATGAAGAGCTTCAAAAGATGTCAAAAACGAGATGAGCATGAAACGGTCTGAAAAATAGGAGAAGCAATAAGTGGTGTTGAAAAACATGAAGAGCCTGAAAAGGTGTGAAAAATATGAAGACCTTCAAAACGTGTGAAAAATATGAAGAGCTTCAAAAGTTGTCAAAATTGAGGAGCATGAAACGGTCTGAAAAAGAAGAGGAGCATGAAGCGGTGTTCAAACACATGAAGATCCTGAAAAGGTGTGAAAAATATGAAGAGCTTCAAAAGGTGTGAAATACAAGAGAAGCAAGAAACAGTATGAAAAATAGGAGGAGCATGAAGTGGTGTTGAAAAACATGAAGAACCGGAAAAGGTGTGAAAAAACTGAAGAGTTTCAAAAGGTGTCAAAAATATGAGGAGCATGAAACGGTATGAAGAATAGAAGGAGCATGAAACGCTGTTCAAAAACATGAGGAGCCTGAAAAGGAGTGAAATATATGAAGAGCTTCAAAAGGGGTGAAATACAAGTGGAGCATGAAACGGTCTGAAAAATAGGAGGAGCATGAAGCGGTGTTCAAAAACATGAAGAGCTGAAAAGGTGTGAAAAATATGAAGAGCTTCAAAAGGTGTCAGAAATATGAGGAGCATGAAATGGTCTAAAAAATAGGAGGAGCAAGAAGCGGTGTTCAGAATAATGAAGAGCCTGAAAAAGTGTGAAAAATATGAAGAGCTTCAAAAGTTGTCAATTCCATGAGGAGCATTATATGGTCTCAAAAATAGGAGGAGCATGAAGCAGTGTTCAGAAACATGAAGAGCCCGAAAAGGTGTGAAAAAATATGAAGAGATTCAAAACGTGTGAAAAATAGGAGGAGCATGAAGCGGTGTTCAAAAACATGAAGAGCCTGAAAAGGTGTGAAAAATTGAAGGAGCTTCAAAATGTGTCAAAAATATGAGGAGCATGAAACGGTCTGAAAAATAGAAGGAGCATGAAGCGGTGTTCAAAAACATGAAGAGCCTGAAAAGGTGTGAAAAATAGGAAGAGCTTCAAAAGGTGTGAAATACATGAGGAGAATGAAACGGTCTCTAAAATAAGAGGTGCATGAAGCGGTGTTCAAAAACATGAACAGCCTGGAAAGGTGTGAAAAATCCGAAGAGCTTCAAAAGATGTGAAAAATATGAGGAGCATGAAAAGGTCTAAAAAATAGGAGGAGCATGAAGTTGTGTTAAAAAAAAAAGAAGAGCCTGAAAAGTTGTAAAAAATATGAAGAGCTTCAAAAGGTGTCAAAAATATGAGGAGCATGAAATGGGCTGAAAAATAGGAGAAGCATGAAGTGGTGTTGAAAAACATGAAGAGCCTGAAAATGGGTGAAAAATATGAAGAGCTTCAAAATGTGTGAAAAATATGAATAGCTTCAAAACGTGTCAAAAATATCAGGAGCATGAAGCGGTCTGGAAAATAGGATGAGCATGAAGCGGTGGTGAAAAACATGAAGAGCCTTAAAACGTGTGAAAAATATGAAGAGCTTCAAAAGGTGTGAAAAATATGAAGAGCTTC
Organism: Dama dama; assembly: GCF_033118175.1. Taxonomy (NCBI): domain Eukaryota; kingdom Metazoa; phylum Chordata; class Mammalia; order Artiodactyla; family Cervidae; genus Dama; species Dama dama. The sequence continues at coordinate 131,812 of NW_026870961.1, forward strand.
AAAAGATGTCAATAACGAGATGAGCATGAAACGGTCTGAAAAATAGGAGAAGCAAGAAGTGGTGTTGAAAAACATGAAGAGCCTGAAAAGGTGTGAAAAATATGAAGAGCTTCAAAAGATGTCAATATCGAGATGAGCATGAAAGGGTCTGAAAAATAGAAGCAGCATGAAGCGGTGTTGAAATAGATGAAGAGCCTGAAAATGTGTGAAATATTTGAAGAGCTTCAAACGCTGTCAAAAATATGAGGAGCATGAAATGGTCTGAAATATAGGAGGAGCATGAAACGGTGTTCAAAAACATGAAGAGCCTGAAAAGTTGTGAAAAATATGAAGAGCTTCAAAAGGTGTGAAAAATATGAAGAGCTTCAAAAGGTGTGAAAAATATGAGGAGCTTCAAAAGGTGTCAAAATATGAGGAGCATGAAACGGTCTGAAAAATAGGAGGAGCATGAAGTGGTGTTCAAAAAAATGACGAGCCTGAAAAGGTGTGAAATATATGAAGAGATTTAAAAGGTGTCAAAAATTTGAGGAGCATGAAACGGTCTGAAAAATAGGAGGAGCATGAAGCGGTGTTGAAAAACATGAAGAGCCTGAAAAAGTGTGAGAAATATGAAGAGCTTCAAAAGGTGTCAAAAATATGAAGAGCTTCAAAAGGTGTCAAAAATGAGATGAGCATGAAGCCGTCTGAAAAATATTTGGAGGATGAAGTGGTTTTGAAAAACATGAAGAGTCTGAAAAGGGGTGAAATTTATGAAGAGCTTCAAAAGGTGTCAAAAATATGAGGAGCATGGAACTGTCTGAAAATAGGAGGAGCATGATGCGCTGTTCAAAAACATGTGGAGCCTGAAAAGGAGTGAAAAATATGAAGAGCTTCAAAAGTTTTCAAAAATATGAGGAGCATGAAATGACCTGAAAAATAAGAGGAGCATGAAGCAGTGTTCAAAAACATGAAGAGCCTGAAAAGTTGTGAAAAATATGAAGAGCTTCAAAAGGTGTGAAAAATATGAAGAGCTTCAAAATGTGTCAAAATTGAGATGAGCATGAAACGGTCTGAAAAAGATGAGGAGCATGAAGTGGTGTTGAAATACATGAAGAGCCTAAAAAGGTTTGAAAAATATGAAGAGCTTCCAAAGGTGTGAAATACATGAGGAGCATGAAACGGTCTGAAAAATAGGAGGAGCATGAAGCGGTGTTCAAAAACATGAAGAGCCTGAAAACGGGTGAGAAATATGAAGAGCTTCAAAATGTGTGAAAAATATGAATAGCTTCAAAACGTGTCAAAAATATCAGGAGCATGAAGCGGTCTGGAAAATAGGATGAGCATGAAGCGGTGGTGAAAAACATGAAGAGCCTGAAAACGTGTGAAAAATATGAAGAGCTTCAAAAGATGTCAAAAACGAGATGAGCATGAAACGGTCTGAAAAATAGGAGAACCAAGAAGTGGTGTTGAAAAACATGAAGAGCCTGAATAGGTGTGAAAAATATGAAGAGCTTCAAAACGTGTGAAAAATATGAAGAGCTTCAAAAGGTGTCAAAATTGAGGAGCATGAAACGGTCTGAAAAAGAAGAGGAGCATAAAGCGATGTTCAAACACATGAAGATCCTGAAAAGGTGTGAAAAATATGAAGAGCTTCAAAAGGTGTGAAATACAAGAGAAGCAAGAAACAGTATGAAAAATAGGAGGAGCATGACGTGGTGTTGAAAAACATGAAGAACCTGAAAAGGTGTGAAAAAATTGAAGAGCTTCAAAAGGTGTCAAAAATATGAGGAGCATGAAACGGTATGAAGAATAGAAGGAGCATGAAACGCTGTTCAAAAACATGAGGAGCCTGAAAAGGAGTGAAATATATGAAGAGCTTCAAAAGGGGTGAAATACAAGTGGAGCATGAAACGGTCTGAAAAATAGGAGGAGCATGAAGAGGTGTTCAAAAACATGAAGAGCTGAAAAGGTGTGAAAAATATGAAGAGCTTCAAAAGGTGTCAGAAATATGAGGAGCATGAAATGGTCTAAAAAATAGGAGGAGCAAGAAGCGGTTTTCAGAATAATGAAGAGCCTGAAAAAGTGTGAAAAATATGAAGAGCTTCAAAAGTTGTCAATTCCATGAGGAGCATTATACGGTCTCAAAAATAGGAGGAGCATGAAGCAGTGTTCAGAAACATGAAGAGCCCGAAAAGGTGTGAAAAAATATGAAGAGATTCAAAACGTGTGAAAAATAGGAGGAGCATGAAGCGGTGTTCAAAAACATGAAGAGCCTGAAAAGGTATGAAAAATTGAAGGAGCTTCAAAATGTGTCAAAAATATGAGGAGCATGAAACGGTCTGAAAAATAGAAGGAGCATGAAGCGGTGTTCAAAAACATGAAGAGCCTGAAAAGGTGTGAAAAATAGGAAGAGCTTCAAAAGGTGTGAAATACATGAGGAGAATGAAACGGTCTCTAAAATAGGAGGTGCATGAAGCGGTGTTCAAAAACATGAACAGCCTGGAAAGGTGTGAAAAATACGAAGAGCTTCAAAAGATCTGAAAAATATGAGGAGCATGAAAAGGTCTAAAAAATAGGAGGAGCATGAAGTTGTGTTAAAAAAAAAGAAGAGCCTGAAAAGTTGTAAAAAATATGAAGAGCTTCAAAAGGTGTCAAAAATATGAGGAGCATGAAATGGGCTGAAAAATAGGAGAAGCATGAAGCGGTGTTGAAAAACATGAAGATCCTGAAAAGGTGTGAAAAATATGAAGAGCTTCAAAAGGTGTCAAAAATAAGAGGAGCATGAAAGGGTCTGAGAAATAGGAGGAGCATGAAGCGGTGTTGAAAAACATGAAGAGCCTGAAAACGTGTGAAAAATATGAAGAGTTTCAAAAGGTATGAAAAATATGAAGAGCTGCAAAAGGTGTCAAAAAAGAGATGTGCATGAAACCGTCTGAAAAAGAGGCGAAGCATGAAGCAGTGTTGAAAAACATGAAGAGCCTGAAAAGTTGTGAACAATGTGAAGAGCTTCAAAAGGTGTGAAATACATCAGGAGCATGAATCGGTCTGAAAATAGGAGGAGCATGAAGCGGTGTTCAAAAACATGAAGAGCCTAAAAAGGTGTGAAATATATGAAGAGCTTCAAAAGGTGTGAAAAATAGGAGGAGCATGAAACGGTGTTGACAACATGAAGAGCCAGAAAAGGTGCGACAAATTTGAAGAGCTTCAAAAGGTGTGAAAAATAGGCGGAGCATGTACCAGTGTTCAAAAACTTGAAGAGACTGAAAAGGTGTGAAAAATATGAAGAGGTTCAAAAGGTGTGAAATTCATGAGGAGTATGAAACGGTCTGAAAATTAGGAGGAGCATGAAGCTGTGTTCAAAAACATGAAGAGCCTGAAAATATGTGAAATATATGAAGAGCTTCAAAGGGTGTCAAAAATATGAGGAGCATGAAGCGGTCTGAAAAATAGGAGGAGCATGAAACGGTGTTGAAAAACATAAAGAGCCTGAAAAGGTGTGAAAAATATGAAGAGCTTCAAAACCTGTCAAAAATATGAGGAGCATGAAACGGTCTGAAAAATAGGAGGAGCATGATGCGGTGTTAAAAAACATGAAGAGCCTGAAAACGTGTGAAAAATATGAAGATCTTCAAAAGGTATGAAAAAAATGAAGAGCTTCCAATGGTGTCAAAAAAGAGATGAACATGAAACGGTCTGAAAAACAGGAGGAGCATGAAGTTGTGTTCAAAAATATGAAGAGCCTGAAAAGGCTTGAAAAATATGAAGAGCTTCAAAAGGTGTCAAAAATATGAGGAGCATGAAACGGTCTGAAAAAGAGGAGGAGCATGAAGCGGTGTTCAAAAACATGAAGAGCCTGAAAAGGTGTGAAAAATATGAAGAGCTTCAAAAGGTGTGAAAAATATGAAGAGCTTCAAAACGTGTCAAAAATGTCAGGAGCATGAAACGGTATGGAAAATAGGATGAGCATGAAGCGGTGGTTAAAAACATGAAGAGCCTGAAAACGTGTGAAAAATATGAAGAGCTTCAAAAGGTGTGAAAAATATGAAGAGCTTCATAAGGTGTCAAAAATATGAGGAGCATGAAACGGTCTGGAAAATAGGAGCATCATGAAGCGGTGTTCAAAAACATGAAGAGCATGAAAAGGTGTGAAAAATATGAAGAGCTTCAAAAGGTGTTAAAAATATGAGGAGCATGAAGCGGTGTTCAAAAACATGAAGAGCCTGAAAAGGAGTGAAAAATATGAAGAGCTTCAAAAGGTGTCAAAAATATGAGGAGCATGAAACGGTCTGAAAATTAGAAGGAGCAAGAAGCGGTGTTGAAAATCATAAAGAGCCTGAAAACGTGTGAAAAATATGAAGAGCTTCAAAAGCTGTGAAAAATATGAAGAATTTCAAAAGATGTCAAAAATGAGATGAGCATGAAACGGTCTGAAAAATAGGGGGAGCATGAATTTGTGTTGAAAAACATGAAGAGCCTGAAAATGTGTGAAATATTTGAAGAGCTTCAAACGCTGTCAAAAATATGAGGAGCATGAAATGGTCTGAAATATAGGAGGAGCATGAAACGGTGTTCAAAAACATGAAGAGTCTGAAAAGGTGTGAAAAATATAAAGAACTTGAAAAGGTGTGAAATATATGAAGAGATTCAAAAGGTGTCAAAAAAAGATGAGCGTGAAACGGTCTGAAAAATAGGAGGAGCATGTTGTGGTGTGGAAAAAAAGAAGAGCCTTAAAATGTGTGAAATATATGAAGAGCTTCAAAAGGTGTGAAATACATGAGGAGCATGAAACGGGCTGAAAAATAGGAGGAGCATGAAGCGGTGTGGAAAAACATGAAGAGCCTGAAAATGTGTGAAAGATATGAAGAGTTTCTAAAGGTGTCAAAAATATGAGGAGCATGAAAACGTTTGAAAAATAGGAGGAGCATGAAGTGGTGTTGAGAAACATTAAGAGCCTGAAAGGGTGTGAAAAATATGAAGAGCTTCAAAAGGTGTCAAAAATATGAGAAGCATGAAACGTTCTGAATAATAGGAGGAGCATGAAGCGGTGTTCAAAAACATGAAGAGTCTGAAAAGGTGTGAAAAATATGAACAGCTTCAAAAGGTGTCAAAAATATGAGGAGAATTAAACGGTCTGAAAAATGGGAGGAGCATGAAATGGTGATCAAAAACATGAAGAGCCTGAAAAGGTGTGAAAAATATGAAGAGCTTCAAAAGGTGTGAAATACATGAGGAGCATGAAACGGGCTGAAAAATAGGAGAAGAATGATGTGGTGTTGAAAAACATGAAGAGCCTGAAAAAGTGTGAAAAATATGAAAAGCTTCAAAAAGTGTGAAATACATGAGGAGCATGAAACTCTCTGAAAAATAGAAGGAGCATGAAGTGGTGTTCAAAAACATGAAGAGCCTGAAAAGGTGTGAAAATATGAAGAGCTTCAAAAATATGAAAAATATGAAGAGCTTCAAAGGGTGAGAAAAATATGAAGAGCTTCAAAAGGTGTCAAAAATATGAGGAGCATGAAACGGTCTGAAAAATAGGCGGAGCAAGAAGCGATGTTGAAAAACATGAAGAGCCTGAAAAGGTGTGAAAAATATGAAGACCTTCAAAAGGTGTGAAAAATATGAGGAGCATGATACAGTTTTAAAAATAGGAGGAGCATGAAGCGGTGTTGAAAAACATGAAGAGCCTGAAAACGTGTGAAAATATGAAGAGCTTCAAAAATATGAAAAATATGAAGAGCTTCAAAGGGTGAGAAAAATATGAAGAGCTTCACAATGTGTCAAAAATATGAGGAGCATGAAACGGTCAGAAAAATATGAGGAGCATGAAGATGTGTTGAAAAACATGAAGAGCCTGAAAAGTTGTGAAAAATATGAAGAGCTTCAAAAGGTGTGAAAAATATGAGGAGCATGATACAGTTTTAAAAATAGGAGGAGCATGAAGCGGTGTTGAAAAACATGAAGAGCCTGAAAACGTGTGAAAATATGAAGAGCTTCAAAAATATGAAAAATATGAAGAACTTCAAAGGGTGAGAAAAATATGAAGTGCTTCAAAAGGTGTCAAAATTATGAGGCGCATGAAACGTTCTGAAAAATAGGAGGAGCATGAAGCGGTGTTGAAATACATGAAGAGCCTGAAAACGTGTGAAAAATATGAAGAGCTTCAAAAGGTGTGAAAAATATGAAGAGCTTCAAAAGGTGTGAAATACATGAGGAGCATGAAACAGGCTGAAAAATAGGAGAAGCATGAAGTGGTGTGGAAAAATATGAAGAGCGTGAAAAGGTGTGAAATATATGAAGAGCTTCTAAAGGTGTCAAAAATGAGATCAGCATGAAACGGTCTGAAAAATAGGAGGATCATGAAATGGTGTTGAAAAACATGAAGAGTCTGAAAAGGTGGCAAAAATATGAAGAGTTTGAAACGGTTTGAACAATAGGAGGAGATGAAACTGTGTTGAAAAACATGAAGAGCCTGAAAAGGTGGCAAAAATATGAAGAGCTTCAAAAGGTGTGAAAAATAAGAGGAGCATGAAATAGCCTGAAAAATAGGAGGAGCATGAAACGGTGTTCAAAAACATGAAGAGCCTGAAAAGGTGTGAAAAATATGAAGACCTTCAAAAGGTGTCAAAAATATGCGGAGCATGAAACGGTCTGAAAAATAGGCAGAGCCTGAAACTGTGTTGAAAACATGAAAGGCCTGAAAAGTTGTGAAAAATTTGAAGAGCTTCAAAAGGTGTGAAAAATATGAACAGTTTCAAAGGTTTGAAATACATGAGGATCATGAAACGGTTTGAAAAATAGGAGGAGCATGAAGCGGTGTTCAAAAACATGAAGAGCCTGAAAAGGCTTGAAAAATATGAAGAGCTTCAAAAGGTGTGAAATAAATGAGGAGCATGAAACGGTCTGAAAAACAGGAGGAGCATGAAGCGGTGGTGAAAAACATGAAGAGCCTGAAAACGTGTGAAAAATATGAAGAGTTTCAAAAGGTATGAAAAATATGAAGAGCTGCAAAAGGTGTCAAAAAAGAGATGTGCATGAAACCGTCTGAAAAAGAGGCGAAGCATGAAGCAGTGTTGAAAAACATGAAGAGCCTGAAAAGGTGTGAAAAATATGAAGAGCTTCAAAATGTGTCAAAAATATGAGGAGCATGAAACGGTCTGAAAAATAGGAGGAGCATGAAACGGTGTTCAAAAATATGAAGAGCCTGAAAAGGTGTGAAAAATATGAAGAGCTTCAAAAGGTGTAAAAAATAGGAGGAGCATGAAGCGGTATTAAAAAACATGACACGCCTGAAAAGGTGTGAAAAATATGAAGAGCTTCAAAAGGTGTCAAAAATATGAGAAGCATGAAACGCTCTGAAAAATATGAGGAGCATGAAACGGTGTTCAAAAATATGAAGAGCCTGAAAAGGTGTGAAAAATATGAAGAGCTTCAAAACGTGTCAAACATATGAGCAGCAAGAATCGGTCTGAAATATGCAGGAGCATGAAACGGTGTTCAAAAAAATGAAAAGCCTGAAAAATTGTGAAAATATGAAGAGCTTCAAAAGGTGTGAAAAATATGAAGACCTTCAAAAGGTTTCAAAAATTAGATGAGCATTAAACGGTCTGAAAAAGAGGAGGAGCATGAAGCGGTGTTGAAAAACATGAAGAGCCTGAAAACGTGTGAGAAATATGAAGAGCCTCAAAAGTTGTCAAAAATATGAAGAGCTTCAAAAGGTGTCAAAAATGAGAGGAGCATGAAGTGGTCTGAAAAATAGGAGGAGGAGGAAGTGGTGTTGAAAAACATGAAGAGCCTGAAAAGGTGTGAAATATATGAAGAGCTTCAAAAGGTGTCAAAAATATGAGGAACATGAAACGGTCTGAAAATTAGGAACAGCTTGAAACGGTGTTCAGAAACATGAAGAACCTTAAAAGGTGTGAACAATGTGAAGAGCTTCAAAAGGTGTGAAATACATCAGGAGCATGAATCGGTCTGAAAATAGGAGGAGCATGAAGCGGTGTTCAAAAACATGAAGAGCCTGAAAAGGTGTGAAATATATGAAGAGCTTCAAAAGGTGTGAAAAATATGAGGAGCATGAAACGGTCTGAAAAATAGGAGGAGCATGAAACGGTGTTGACAACATGAAGAGCCTGAAAAGGTGCGACAAATTTGAAGAGCTACAAAAGGTGTGAAAAATAGGCAGAGCATGTACCAGTGTTCAAAAACTTGAAGAGACTGAAAAGGTGTGAAAAATATGAAGAGGTTCAAAAGGTGTGAAATTCATGAGGAGTATGAAACGGTCTGAAAATTAGGAGGAGCATGAAGCTGTGTTCAAAAACATGAAGAGCCTGAAAATATGTGAAATATATGAAGAGCTTCAAAGGGTGTCAAAAATATGAGGAGCATGAAGCGGTCTGAAAAATAGGAGGAGCATGAAACGGTGTTGAAAAACATAAAGAGCCTGAAAAGGTGTGAAAAATATGAAGAGCTTCAAAACCTGTCAAAAATACGAGGAGCATGAAACGGTCTGAAAAATAGGAGGAGCATGATGCGGTGTTAAAAAACATGAAGAGCCTGAAAACGTGTGAAAAATATGAAGATCTTCAAAAAGTATGAAAAAAATGAAGAGCTTCCAATGGTGTCAAAAAAGAGATGAACATGAAACGGTCTGAAAAATAGGAGGAGCATGAAGTTGTGTTCAAAAATATGAAGAGCCTGAAAAGGCTTGAAAAATATGAAGAGCTTCAAAAGGTGTCAAAAATATGAGGAGCATGAAACCGTCTGAAAAAGAGGAGGAGCATGAAGCGGTGTTCAAAAACATGAAGAGCCTGAAAAGGTGTGAAAAATATGAAGAGCTTCAAAAGGTGTGAAAAATATGAAGAGCTTCAAAACGTGTCAAAAATGTCAGGAGCATGAAACGGTATGGAAAATAGGATGAGCATGAAGCGGTGGTTAAAAACATGAAGAGCCTGAAAACGTGTGAAAAATATGAAGAGCTTCAAAAGGTGTGAAAAATATGAAGAGCTTCATAAGGTGTCAAAAATATGAAGAGCATGAAACGGTCTGGAAAATAGGAGCATCATGAAGCGGTGTTCAAAAACATGAAGAGCATGAAAAGGTGTGAAAAATATGAAGAGCTTCAAAAGGTGTTAAAAATATGAGGAGCATGAAGCGGTGTTCAAAAACATGAAGAGCCTGAAAAAGAGTGAAAAATATGAAGAGCTTCAAAAGGTGTCAAAAATATGAGGAGCATGAAACGGTCTGAAATTTAGAAGGAGCAAGAAGCGGTGCTGAAATTCATAAAGAGCCTGAAAACGTGTGAAAAATATGAAGAGCTTCAAAAGCTGTGAAAAATATGAAGAGTTTCAAAAGATGTCAAAAATGAGATGAGCATGAAACGGTCTGAAAAATAGGGGGAGCATGAATTTGTGTTGAAAAACATGAATAGCCTGAAAATGTGTGAAATATTTGAAGAGCTTCAAACGCTGTCAAAAATATGAGGAGCATGAAATGGTCTGAAATATAGGAGGAGCATGAAACGGTGTTCAAAAACATGAAGAGCCTGAAAAGGTGTGAAAAATATGAAGAACTTGAAAAGGTGTGAAATATATGAAGAGATTCAAAAGGTGTCAAAAAAAGATGAGCGTGAAACGGTCTGAAAAATAGGAGGAGCATGTTGTGGTGTGGAAAAAAAGAAGAGCCTTAAAATGTGTGAAATATATGAAGAGCTTCAAAAGGTGTGAAATACATGAGGAGCATGAAACGGGCTGAAAAATAGGAGGAGCATGAAGCGGTGTGGAAAAACATGAAGAGCCTGAAAATGTGTGAAAGATATGAAGAGTTTCGAAAGGTGTCAAAAATATGAGGAGCATGAAAACGTTTGAAAAATAGGAGGAGCATGAAGTGGTGTTGAAAAAGATTAAGAGCCTGAAAGGGTGTGAAAAATATGAAGAGCTTCAAAAGGTGTCAAAAATATGAGAAGCATGAAACGGTCTGAATAATAGGAGGAGTATGAAGCGGTGTTCAAAAACATGAAGAGTCTGAAAAGGTGTGAAAAATATGAACAGCTTCAAAAGGTGTCAAAAATATGAGGAGAATTAAACGGTCTGAAAAATGGGAGGAGCATGAAATGGTGATCAAAAACATGAAGAGCCTGAAAAGGTGTGAAAAATATGAAGAGCTTCAAAAGGTGTGAAATACATGAGGAGCATGAAACGGGCTGAAAAATAGGAGAAGAATGATGTGGTGTTGAAAAACATGAAGAGCCTGAAAAAGTGTGAAAAATATGAAAAGCTTCAAAAAGTGTGAAATACATGAGGAGCATGAAACTCTCTGAAAAATAGAAGGAGCATGAAGTGGTGTTCAAAAACATGAAGAGCCTGAAAAGGTGTGAAAATATGAAGAGCTTCAAAAATATGAAAAATATGAAGAGCTTCAAAGGGTGAGAAAAATATGAAGAGCTTCAAAAGGTGTCAAAAATATGAGGAGCATGAAACGGTCTGAAAAATAGGCGGAGCAAGAAGCGATGTTGAAAAACATGAAGAGCCTGAAAAGGTGTGAAAAATATGAAGACCTTCAAAAGGTGTGAAAAATATGAGGAGCATGATACAGTTTTAAAAATAGGAGGAGCATGAAGCGGTGTTGAAAAACATGAAGAGCCTGAAAACGTGTGAAAATATGAAGAGCTTCAAAAATATGAAAAATATGAAGAGCTTCAAAGGGTGAGAAAAATATGAAGAGCTTCAAAATGTGTCAAAAATATGAGGAGCATGAAACGGTCAGAAAAATATGAGGAGCATGAAGATGTGTTGAAAAACATGAAGAGCCTGAAAAGTTGTGAAAAATATGAAGAGCTTCAAAAGGTGTGAAAAATATGAGGAGCATGATACAGTTTTAAAAATAGGAGGAGCATGAAGCGGTGTTGAAAAACATGAAGAGCCTGAAAACGTGTGAAAATATGAAGAGCTTCAAAAATATGAAAAATATGAAGAACTTCAAAGGGTGAGAAAAATATGAAGTGCTTCAAAAGGTGTCAAAATTATGAGGCGCATGAAACGTTCTGAAAAATAGGAGGAGCATGAAGCGGTGTTGAAATACATGAAGAGCCTGAAAACGTGTGAAAAATATGAAGAGCTTCAAAAGGTGTGAAAAATATGAAGAGCTTCAAAAGGTGTGAAATACATGAGGAGCATGAAACAGGCTGAAAAATAGGAGAAGCATGAAGTGGTGTGGAAAAATATGAAGAGCGTGAAAAGGTGTGAAATATATGAAGAGCTTCTAAAGGTGTCAAAAATGAGATCAGCATGAAACGGTCTGAAAAATAGGAGGATCATGAAATGGTGTTGAAAAACATGAAGAGTCTGAAAAGGTGGCAAAAATATGAAGAGTTTGAAACGGTTTGAACAATAGGAGGAGATGAAACTGTGTTGAAAAACATGAAGAGCCTGAAAAGGTGGCAAAAATATGAAGAGCTTCAAAAGGTGTGAAAAATAAGAGGAGCATGAAATAGCCTGAAAAATAGGAGGAGCATGAAACGGTGTTCAAAAACATGAAGAGCCTGAAAAGGTGTGAAAAATATGAAGACCTTCAAAAGGTGTCAAAAATATGCGGAGCATGAAACGGTCTGAAAAATAGGCAGAGCTTGAAACTGTGTTGAAAACATGAAAGGCCTGAAAAGTTGTGAAAAATTTGAAGAGCTTCAAAAGGTGTGAAAAATATGAACAGTTTCAAAGGTTTGAAATACATGAGGATCATGAAACGGTTTGAAAAATAGGAGGAGCATGAAGCGGTGTTCAAAAACATGAAGAGCCTGAAAAGGCTTGAAAAATATGAAGAGCTTCAAAAGGTGTTAAAAATATGAGGAGCATGAAGCGGTGTTCAAAAACATGAAGAGCCTGAAAAAGAGTGAAAAATATGAAGAGCTTCAAAAGGTGTCAAAAATATGAGGAGCATGAAACGGTCTGAAATTTAGAAGGAGCAAGAAGCGGTGCTGAAATTCATAAAGAGCCTGAAAACGTGTGAAAAATATGAAGAGCTTCAAAAGCTGTGAAAAATATGAAGAGTTTCAAAAGATGTCAAAAATGAGATGAGCATGAAACGGTCTGAAAAATAGGGGGAGCATGAATTTGTGTTGAAAAACATGAATAGCCTGAAAATGTGTGAAATATTTGAAGAGCTTCAAACGCTGTCAAAAATATGAGGAGCATGAAATGGTCTGAAATATAGGAGGAGCATGAAACGGTGTTCAAAAACATGAAGAGCCTGAAAAGGTGTGAAAAATATGAAGAACTTGAAAAGGTGTGAAATATATGAAGAGATTAAAAAGGTGTCAAAAAAAGATGAGCGTGAAACGGTCTGAAAAATAGGAGGAGCATGTTGTGGTGTGGAAAAAAAGAAGAGCCTTAAAATGTGTGAAATATATGAAGAGCTTCAAAAGGTGTGAAATACATGAGGAGCATGAAACGGGCTGAAAAATAGGAGGAGCATGAAGCGGTGTGGAAAAACATGAAGAGCCTGAAAATGTGTGAAAGATATGAAGAGTTTCGAAAGGTGTCAAAAATATGAGGAGCATGAAAACGTTTGAAAAATAGGAGGAGCATGAAGTGGTGTTGAAAAAGATTAAGAGCCTGAAAGGGTGTGAAAAATATGAAGAGCTTCAAAAGGTGTCAAAAATATGAGAAGCATGAAACGGTCTGAATAATAGGAGGAGTATGAAGCGGTGTTCAAAAACATGAAGAGTCTGAAAAGGTGTGAAAAATATGAACAGCTTCAAAAGGTGTCAAAAATATGAGGAGAATTAAACGGTCTGAAAAATGGGAGGAGCATGAAATGGTGATCAAAAACATGAAGAGCCTGAAAAGGTGTGAAAAATATGAAGAGCTTCAAAAGGTGTGAAATACATGAGGAGCATGAAACGGGCTGAAAAATAGGAGAAGAATGATGTGGTGTTGAAAAACATGAAGAGCCTGAAAAAGTGTGAAAAATATGAAAAGCTTCAAAAAGTGTGAAATACATGAGGAGCATGAAACTCTCTGAAAAATAGAAGGAGCATGAAGTGGTGTTCAAAAACATGAAGAGCCTGAAAAGGTGTGAAAATATGAAGAGCTTCAAAAATATGAAAAATATGAAGAGCTTCAAAGGGTGAGAAAAATATGAAGAGCTTCAAAAGGTGTCAAAAATATGAGGAGCATGAAACGGTCTGAAAAATAGGCGGAGCAAGAAGCGATGTTGAAAAACATGAAGAGCCTGAAAAGGTGTGAAAAATATGAAGACCTTCAAAAGGTGTGAAAAATATGAGGAGCATGATACAGTTTTAAAAATAGGAGGAGCATGAAGCGGTGTTGAAAAACATGAAGAGCCTGAAAACGTGTGAAAATATGAAGAGCTTCAAAAATATGAAAAATATGAAGAGCTTCAAAGGGTGAGAAAAATATGAAGAGCTTCAAAATGTGTCAAAAATATGAGGAGCATGAAACGGTCAGAAAAATATGAGGAGCATGAAGATGTGTTGAAAAACATGAAGAGCCTGAAAAGTTGTGAAAAATATGAAGAGCTTCAAAAGGTGTGAAAAATATGAGGAGCATGATACAGTTTTAAAAATAGGAGGAGCATGAAGCGGTGTTGAAAAACATGAAGAGCCTGAAAACGTGTGAAAATATGAAGAGCTTCAAAAATATGAAAAATATGAAGAACTTCAAAGGGTGAGAAAAATATGAAATGCTTCAAAAGGTGTCAAAATTATGAGGCGCATGAAACGTTCTGAAAAATAGGAGGAGCATGAAGCGGTGTTGAAATACATGAAGAGCCTGAAAACGTGTGAAAAATATGAAGAGCTTCAAAAGGTGTGAAAAATATGAAGAGCTTCAAAAGGTGTGAAATACATGAGGAGCATGAAACAGGCTGAAAAATAGGAGAAGCATGAAGTGGTGTGGAAAAATATGAAGAGCGTGAAAAGGTGTGAAATATATGAAGAGCTTCTAAAGGTGTCAAAAATGAGATCAGCATGAAACGGTCTGAAAAATAGGAGGATCATGAAATGGTGTTGAAAAACATGAAGAGTCTGAAAAGGTGGCAAAAATATGAAGAGTTTGAAACGGTTTGAACAATAGGAGGAGATGAAACTGTGTTGAAAAACATGAAGAGCCTGAAAAGGTGGCAAAAATATGAAGAGCTTCAAAAGGTGTGAAAAATAAGAGGAGCATGAAATAGCCTGAAAAATAGGAGGAGCATGAAACGGTGTTCAAAAACATGAAGAGCCTGAAAAGGTGTGAAAAATATGAAGACCTTCAAAAGGTGTCAAAAATATGCGGAGCATGAAACGGTCTGAAAAATAGGCAGAGCCTGAAACTGTGTTGAAAACATGAAAGGCCTGAAAAGTTGTGAAAAATTTGAAGAGCTTCAAAAGGTGTGAAAAATATGAACAGTTTCAAAGGTTTGAAATACATGAGGATCATGAAACGGTTTGAAAAATAGGAGGAGCATGAAGCGGTGTTCAAAAACATGAAGAGCCTGAAAAGGCTTGAAAAATATGAAGAGCTTCAAAAGGTGTGAAATAAATGAGGAGCATGAAACGGTCTGAAAAACAGGAGGAGCATGAAGCGGTGGTGAAAAACACGAAGAGCCTGAAAACGTGTGAAAAATATGAAGAGTTTCAAAAGGTATGAAAAATATGAAGAGCTGCAAAAGGTGTCAAAAAAGAGATGTGCATGAAACCGTCTGAAAAAGAGGCGAAGCATGAAGCAGTGTTGAAAAACATGAAGAGCCTGAAAAGGTGTGAAAAATATGAAGAGCTTCAAAATGTGTCAAAAATATGAGGAGCATGAAACGGTCTGAAAAATAGGAGGAGCATGAAACCGTGTTCAAAAACATGAACAGCCTGAAAAGGTGTGAAAAATATGAAGAGCTTCAAAAGGTGTAAAAAATAGGAGGAGCATGAAGCGGTGTTAAAAAACATGACAAGCCTGAAAAGGTGTGAAAAATATGAAGAGCTTCAAAAGGTGTCAAAAATATGAGAAGCATGAAACGCTCTGAAAAATATGAGGAGCATGAAACGGTGTTCAAAAATATGAAGAGCCTGAAAAGGTGTGAAAAATATGAAGAGCTTCAAAAGGTCTGAAAAATAGGAGGAGCATGAAGTGGTGTTGAAAAACATGAAGAGCCTGAAAAGGTGTGAAAAATATGAAGAGATTCAAAACGTGTCAAACATATGAGCAGCAAGAATCGGTCTGAAATATGCAGGAGCATGAAACGGTGTTCAAAAACATGAAAAGCCTGAAAAATTGTGAAAATATGAAGAGCTTCAAAAGGTGTGAAAAATATGAAGACCTTCAAAAGGTTTCAAAAATTAGATGAGCATTAAATGGTCTGAAAAAGAGGAGGAGCATGAAGCGGTGTTGAAAAACATGAAGAGCCTGAAAACGTGTGAGAAATATGAAGAGCCTCAAAAGTTGTCAAAAATATGAAGAGCTTCAAAAGGTGTCAAAAATGAGAGGAGCATGAAGTGGTCTGAAAAATAGGAGGAGGAGGAAGTGGTGTTGAAAAACATGAAAAGCCTGAAAAGGTGTGAAATATATGAAGAGATTCAAAAGGTGTCAAAAATATGAGGAACATGAAACGGTCTGAAAATTAGGAACAGCTTGAAACGGTGTTCAGAAACATGAAGAGCCTGAAAAGGTGTGAACAATGTGA
Organism: Dama dama; assembly: GCF_033118175.1. Lineage (NCBI taxonomy): Eukaryota > Metazoa > Chordata > Mammalia > Artiodactyla > Cervidae > Dama > Dama dama. Next base: position 147,457 of record NW_026870961.1, read on the forward strand.
AGAGCTTCAAAAGGTGTGAAATACATCAGGAGCATGAATCGGTCTGAAAATAGGAGGAGCATGAAGCGGTGTTCAAAAACATGAAGAGCCTGAAAAGGTGTGAAATATATGAAGAGCTTTAAAAGGTGTGAAAAATATGAGGAGCATGAAACGGTCTGAAAAATAGGAGGAGCATGAAACGGTGTTGACAACATGAAGAGCCTGAAAAGGTGCGACAAATTTGAAGAGCTTCAAAAGGAGTGAAAAATAGGCGGAGCATGTACCAGTGTTCAAAAACTTGAAGAGACTGAAAAGGTGTGAAAAATATGAAGAGGTTCAAAAGGTGTGAAATTCATGAGGAGTATGAAACAGTCTGAAAATTAGGAGGAGCATGAAGCTGTGTTCAAAAACATGAAGAGCCTGAAAATATGTGAAATATATGAAGAGCTTCAAAGGGTGTCAAAAATATGAGGAGCATGAAGCGGTCTGAAAAATAGAAGGAGCATGAAACGGTGTTGAAAAACATAAAGAGCCTGAAAAGGTGTGAAAAATATGAAGAGCTTCAAAACCTGTCAAAAATATGAGGAGCATGAAACGGTCTGAAAAATAGGAGGAGCATGATGCGGTGTTAAAAATCATGAAGAGCCTGAAAACGTGTGAAAAATATGAAGATCTTCAAAAGGTATGAAAAAAATGAAGAGCTTCCAATGGTGTCAAAAAAGAGATGAACATGAAACGGTCTGAAAAATAGGAGGAGCATGAAGTTGTGTTCAAAAATATGAAGAGCCTGAAAAGCCTTGAAAAATATGAAGAGCTTCAAACGGTATCAAAAATATGAGGAGCATGAAACGGTCTGAAAAAGAGGAGGAGCATGAAGCGGTGTTCAAAAACATGAAGAGCCTGAAAAGGTGTGAAAAATATGAAGAGCTTCAAAAGGTGTGAAAAATATGAAGAGCTTCAAAACGTGTCAAAAATGTCAGGAGCATGAAAAGGTATGGAAAATAGGATGAGCATGAAGCGGTGGTTAAAAACATGAAGAGCCTGAAAACGTCTGAAAAATATGAAGAGCTTCAAAAGGTGTGAAAAATATGAAGAGCTTCATAAGGTGTCAAAAATATGAAGAGCATGAAACGGTCTGGAAAATAGGAGCATCATGAAGCGGTGTTCAAAAACATGAAGAGCATGAAAAGGTGTGAAAAATATGAAGAGCTTCAAAAGGTGTTAAAAATATGAGGAGCATGAAGCGGTGTTCAAAAACATGAAGAGCCTGAAAAGGAGTGAAAAATATGAAGAGCTTCAAAAGGTGTCAAAAAAATGAGGAACATGAAACGGTCTGAAATTTAGAAGGAGCAAGAAGCGGTGCTGAAATTCATAAAGAGCCTGAAAACGTGTGAAAAATATGAAGAGCTTCAAAAGCTGTGAAAAATATGAAGAGTTTCAAAAGATGTCAAAAATGAGATGAGCATTAAACGGTCTGAAAAATAGGGGGAGCATGAATTTGTGTTGAAAAACATGAATAGCCTGAAAATGTGTGAAATATTTGAAGAGCTTCAAACGCTGTCAAAAATATGAGGAGCATGAAATGGTCTGAAATATAGGAGGAGCATGAAACGGTGTTCAAAAACATGAAGAGCCTGAAAAGGTGTGAAAAATATGAGGAGCTTCAAAAGGTGTCAAAATATGAGGAGCATGAAACGGTCTGAAAAATAGGAGGAGCATGAAGTGTTGTTCAAAAAAATGACGAGCCTGAAAAGGTGTGAAATATATGAAGAGCTTTAAAAGGTGTCAAAAATTTGAGGAGCATGAAACGGTCTGAAAAATAGGAGGAGCATGAAGCGGTGTTGAAAAACATGAAGAGCCTGAAAAAGTGTGAGAAATATGAAGAGATTCAAAAGGTGTCAAAAATGAGATGAGCATGAAGCCGTCTGAAAAATATTTGGAGGATGAAGAGGTGTTGAAAAACATGGAGAGCCTGAAAAGGGGTGAAATTTATGAAGAGCTTCAAAAGGTGTCAAAAATATGAGGAGCATGGAACGGTCTGAAAATAGGAGGAGCATGATGCGCTGTTCAAAAACATGTGGAGCCTGAAAAGGAGTGAAAAATATGAAGAGCTTCAAAAGGTTTCAAAAATATGAGGAGCATGAAATGACCTGAAAAATAGGAGGAGCATGAAGCAGTGTTCAAAAACATGAAGAGCCTGAAAAGTTGTGAAAAATATGAAGAGCTTCAAAAGGTGTGAAAAATATGAACAGCTTCAAAATGTGTCAAAAATGAGATGAGCATGAAACGGTCTGAAAAAGATGAGGAGCATAAAGTTGTGTTGAAATACATGAAGAGCCTGAAAAGGTGTGTAAAATATGAAGAGTTTCAAAGGTGTGAAATACATGAGGATCATGAAACGGATTGAAATATAGGAGGAGCATGAAACGGTGTTCAAAAACATGAAGAGCCTGAAAAGGTGTGAAAAATATGAAGAGCTTCAAAAGGTGTGAAAAATATGAAGAGCTTCAAAAGGTGTCAAAAATGAGATGAGCATGAAACGGTCTGAAAAAGATGAGGAGCATGAAGTGGTGTTGAAATATATGAAGAGCCTGAAAAGGTTTGAAAAATATGAAGAGCTTCCAAAGGTGTGAAATTCATGAGGAGCATGAAACGGTCTGAAAAATAGGAGGAGCATGAAGCGGTGCTCAAAACATGAAGAGCCTGAAAACGGGTGAAAAATATGAAGAGCTTCAAAATGTGTGAAAAATATGAATAGCTTCAAAACGTGTCAAAAATATCAGGAGCATGAAGCGGTCTGGAAAATAGGATGAGCATGAAGCGGTGGTGAAAAACATGAAGAGCCTGAAAAAGTGTGAAATATATGAAGAGCTTCAAAAGGTCTGAAAAATATGAGGAGCAGGAAACGGTCTGAAAAATATGAGGAGCATCGAGCGGTCGTCAAAAACATGAAGAGCCTGAAAAGGTGTGAAAAATATGAAGAGCTTCTAAAGGTTTGAAAAATATGAGGAGCATGAAACGATCTGAAAAATATGAGGAGCATGAAGTGGTCGGCAAAAACAGGAAGAGCCCGAAAAGATGTGAATAACATGAAGAGCTTCAAAAGGTGTGAAAAATATGAGGAGCATGAAAAGGTCTGAAAAATAGGAGGAGCATGAAACAGTTATCAAAAACATGAAGAGTCTGAAAAGGTGGTAAAAATATTAAGAGATTCAAAGGGTGTTAAAAATTTGAGGAGCATGAACGGTCTGAAAAATAGGATGAGCATGAAACAGTTATCAAAAACATGAAGAGCATGAAAATTTGGGAAGAATATGAAAAGCTTCAAAACCTCTCAAAAATATGAGGAGCATGAAACGGTTTGAAAAATAGCAGGAGCATGAAGCGGTGTTGAAAAACATGAAGAGTCTGAAAACGTGTAAAAATATGAAGAGCTTCAAAAATATGAAAAATATGAAGAGCTTCAAAAGGTGTGAAAAATATGAAGAGCTTCAAAAGGTGTCAAAATGAGATGAGCATGAAACGGTCTGAAAAATAGGAGGAGCATGAAGTGGCGTTGAAAAAATGAAAAGCCTGAAAAGGTGTGAAAAATATGAAGAGCTTCAAAAGGTGTGAAAAATATGAGGAGCATGAAACGGTCTGAAAAATAAAAGCAGCATGAAACTGTGTTGAAAAACATGAAGAGCCTGAAAAGGTGTGAAAAATATGAAGAGCTTCAAAAGGAGTCAAATACATGAGGAGCATGAAACGGTCTGAAAAATAGGAGGAGCATGAAGTGGTGTGGAAAAAGATGAAGAGGCTGAAAAGTTGTGAAAAATATGAAGAGCTTCAAAAGGTGTAAAAAATATGAGGAGCATTAAACGGTCTGAAAAATAGGAGGAGCATGAAACGCTGATCAAAAACATGAAGAGCCTCAAAAGGTGTGAAAAATATGAAGAGCCTCAAAACGTGTCAAAAATATGAGGAGCATGAAACGGTCTGAAAAATAGGAGGAGCATGAAATGTTGTTGAAAAACTTGAAGAGCCTGAAAACGTGTGAAAAAATATGAAGAGTTTCCAAAGGTGTCAAAAATGAGATGAGCATGAAACAGTCTGAAAAATAGGATGAGCATGAAGCGGTGTTGAAAATCATGAAGAGCCTGAAAAGGTGTGAATAATATGTAGAGCTTCAAAAGGTGTGAAAATATGAAGAGCTTCAAAAGCTGTCAAAATAAGATGATCATGAAACGGTCTGAAAATTAGGAGGAGCATGTAGTGGTGTTGAAAAAAATGAAGAGCCTGAAAAGGTGTGAAAAATAAGAAAAGCTTCAAAAGGTGTGAAATACATGAGGAACATGAAACTGTGTGTAAAATAGGAGGAGCATGAAGTGGTGTTCAAAAACATGAAGAGCCTCAAAGGTGTGAAAAATATGAAGAGCTTCAAAAGGTGTGAAATACATGAGAGGAATGAAACTGTCTGAAAAATAGGAGGAGCATGAAGCGGTTGTGAAAAACATGAAGAGCCTGAAAAGTTGTGAAAAATATAAAGAGCTTCTAAAGGTGTCAAAAATATGAGGACAATGAAACGCTCTGGAAAACAGGAGGAGCATGAAGTGGTGTTGAAAAAGATGAAGAGCCTGAAAAGGTGTGAAAAATTTGAAGAGCTTCAAAAGGTGTCAAAATTATGAGGAGCATGAAACGGTCTGAAAAATAGGAGGAGCATGAAGTGTTCTTGAAAAACATGAAGAGCCTGAAATGATGTGAAATATATGAAGAGGTTCAAAAGGTGCGAAAAATATGAGGAGTTTCAAAAAGGGTCAAAAATATGAGGAGCATGAAACGGACAGAAAAATACGAGGAGCATGAAAAGGTGTTCAAAAACATGAAGAGCCTGAAAAAGTGTGAAAAATATGAAGAGCTTCAAAAGGTGTCAAAATTGAGATGAGCATGAAACGGTCTGAAAAATATGAGGAGCATGAAGTGGTGCTGAAAAAAAGGAAGAGACTGAAAAGGTGTGAAATATATGAAGAGCTTCAAAAGGTGTCAAAAATATGAGGATAATGAAACGCTCTGAAAAATAGGAGGAGCATGAAGCTGTGTTGAAAAACATGAAGAGCCTGAAAAGGTGTGAAAAATATGAAGAGCTTCTAAAGGTGTCAAAAATATGAGGAGCATGAAAGGATCTGAAAAATAGGAGGAACATGAAGTGGTGTTGAAAAACATGAAGAGCCTGAAAAGGTGTGAAAAATATGAAGAGCTTCTAAAGGTGTCAAAAATATGAGGAGCATGAAAGGATCTGAAAAATAGGAGGAGCATGAAGTGGTGTTGAAAAACCTGAAGAGCCAGAAAAGGTGTGAAAAATATGAAGAGCTTCTAAAGGTGTCAAAAATATGAGGAGGATTAAACGGTCTGAACTTTAGGAGGAGCATGAAGCGGTGTTCAAAAACATGAAGAGCCTGAAAAGGTGTGAAAAATATGAAGAGCTTCAAAACGTGTCAAATATATGAGGACCTTGAAACGGTCTGAAAAATAGGAGGAGCATGAAGCGGTGTTGAAAAACGTGAAGAGCCTGAAAACGTGTGAAAAATATTAAGAGCTTCAAAGGGTGTGAAAAATATGAAGAGCTTCAAAAGGTGTCAAAAATCGATGAGCAGGAAATGGTCTGAAAAATAGGAGGAGCATGAAGTGGTGTTAAAATCATGAAGAGCCTGAAAAGGTTTGAAATATATGAAGAGCTTCTAAAGGTGTCAAAAATATGAGGAGCATGTAAGGGTCTGAAAAATAGTAGGACCATGAAGCGGTGTTCAAAAACATGAAGAGCCTGAAAGGTGTAAAATATATGAAGAGTTTCTAATGGTGTCAAAAATATGAGGAGCATTTAACGGTCTGAAAAATAGGAGGAGCAAGAAGGGGTGTTGAAAAACATGAAGAACCTGAATAGGTGGGAGAAATATGAAGATCTTCAAATGGTGTGAAAAATATGAGGAGCATGAAACGGTCTGAAAAAGAGGAGGAGCATGTAGCGGTGTTGAAAAACATGAAGAGCCTGAAAAGGTGTGAAAAATATGAAGAGCTTCTAAAAGTGTCAAAATTATGAGGAGCATGTAACGGTCTGAAAAATAGGAGGAGCATGAAGCGGTGTTCAAAAACATGAAGAGCCTGAAAGGTGTGAAATATATGAAGACTTTCTAAAGGTGTCAAAAATATGAGGAGCATGTAACGGTCTGAAAAATAGGAGGAGCATGAAGCGGTGTTCAAAAACATGAAGAGCCTGAAAGGTGTGAAATATATGAAGAGTTTCTAAAGATGTCAAAAATATGAGGAGTATTTAACTGTCTGAAAAATAGGAGGAGCATGAAGCGGTGTTCAAAAACATGAAGTGCCTGATAGGCGAGAAATATATGAAGAGTTTTAAAGGTGTCAAAAATATGAGGAGCAAGTAACGGTCTGAAAAATAGGAGGAGCATGAAGCGGTATTCAAAAACATGAAGAGCCTGAAAAGGTGTGAAAAATATGAAGAGCTTCAAAAGGTGTGAAAACTATGAAGAGCTTCAAAATGTGTCAAAAATGAGATGAGCATGAAACGGTCTCAAAAATAGGAGGGTCATGCAGTGGTGTTGAAAAACATGAAGAGCCTGAAAAGGTGTGAAAAATATGAAGAGCTTCAAAAGGAGTCAAATACATGAGGAGCATGAAACGGTCTGAAAAATAGGAGGAGCATGAAGTGGTGTGGAAAAAGATGAAGAGGCTGAAAATTTGTGAAAATTATGAAGAGCTTCAAAAGGTGTAAAAAATATGAGGAGCATTAAACGGTCTGAAAAATAGGAGGAGCATGAAACGCTTATCAAAAACATGAAGAGCCTGAAAAGGTGTGAAAAATATGAAGAGCCTCAAAACGTGTCAAAAATATGAGGAGCATGAAACGGTCTGAAAAATAGGTGGAGCATGAAATGTTGTTGAAAAACTTGAAGAGCCTGAAAACGTGTGAAAAAATATGAAGAGTTTCCAAAGGTGTCAAAAATGAGATGAGCATGAAACAGTCTGAAAAATAGGATGAGCATGAAGCGGTGTTGAAAATCATGAAGAGCCTGAAAAGGTGTGAATAATATGTAGAGCTTCAAAAGGTGTGAAAATATGAAGAGCTTCAAAAGCTGTCAAAATAAGATGATCATGAAACGGTCTGAAAATTAGGAGGAGCATGAAGTGGTGTTGAAAAAAATGAAGAGCCTGAAAAGGTGTGAAAAATAAGAAAAGCTTCAAAAGGTGTGAAATACATGAGAAGCATGAAACTGTGTGTAAAATAGGAGGAGCATGAAGTGGTGTTCAAAAACATGAAGAGCCTCAAAGGTGTGAAAAATATGAAGAGCTTCAAAAGGTGTGAAATACATGAGAGGAATGAAACTGTCTGAAAAATAGGAGGAGCATGAAGCGGTTGTGAAAAACATGAAGAGGCTGAAAAGTTGTGAAAAATATAAAGAGCTTCTAAAGGTGTCAAAAATATGAGGACAATGAAACGCTCTGGAAAACAGGAGGAGCATGAAGTGGTGTTGAAAAAGATGAAGAGCCTGAAAAGGTGTGAAAAATTTGAAGAGCTTCAAAAGGTGTCAAAATTATGAGGAGCATGAAACGGTCTGAAAAATAGGAGGAGCATGAAGTGTTCTTGAAAAACATGAAGAGCCTGAAATGATGTGAAATATATGAAGAGGTTCAAAAGGTGCGAAAAATATGAGGAGTTTCAAAAAGGGTCAAAAATATGAGGAGCATGAAACGGACAGAAAAATACGAGGAAAATGAAAAGGTGTTCAAAAACATGAAGAGCCTGAAAAGGTGTGAAAAATATGAAGAGCTTCAAAAGGTGTTAAATACATGAATAGCATGAAACGCTCTGAAAAATAGGAGGAGCATGAAGCGGTGTTCAAAAACCTGAAGAGCCTGAAAAGGTGTGAAAAATATGAAGAGCTTCAAAATGTGTCAAAAATATGAGGAGCATGAAACGGTCTGAAAAATAGGAGGAGCATGAAACGGTGTTCAAAAACATGAAGAACCTGAAAAGCTGTGAAAAATATGAAGAGTTTATAAAGGTGTCAAAAATATGAGGAGCATGAAACGGTCTGAAAAATAGGAAGACCATGAAACGGTGTTCAAAAACATGAAGAGCCTGAAAGGTGGGAAAATTCTGAAGAGATTCAAAAGGTGTGAAATACATGAGGAGCATGAAACCGTCTGAAAAGTAGGAGGAGCATGAAGAAGTGTTCAGTAACATGAAGAGCCTGAAAAGGTATGAAAAATATGGAGAGCTTCAAAAGGTGTCAAAAATATGAGGAGTATGAAACGGTTTGAAAAATAGGAGGAGCTTGAAACGGTGTTCAAAAACATGAAGAGCATGAAAAGGTGTTAAAAATATGAAGAGATTCAAAAGCTGTGAAATACATGTGGAGCATAAAACGGTCTCAAAAATAGGAGGAGCATGAAGCGGTGTTCGAAAACATGAAGAGCCTGAAAAGGTGTGAAAAATAAGAAGAGCCTCAAAACGTGTCAAAAATAGGAAGAGCACTAAACGGTCTGAAAAAATAGGAGGAGCATGAAGCGGTGTTGAAAAACATGAAGAGCCTGAAAAAGTGTGAAAAATATGAAGAGATTTAAAAGGTGTGAAAACTATGAAGAGCTTCAAAATGTGTCAAAAATGAGATGAGCATGAAACGGTCTCAAAAATAGGAGGATCATGCAGTGGTGTTGAAAAACATGAAGAGCCTGAAAAGGTGTGAAAACTATGAAGATCCTCAAAACGTGTTAAAAATATGAGGAGCATGATACGGTCTGAAAAGTAGGAGGAGCATGAAGCGGTGTTGAAAAACATGAAGAGCCTGAGATGGTGTGAAGTATATGAAGGCCTTCAAAATATGTGAAAAATATGAGTAGCTTCAAAATGTGTCAAAAATATGAGGAGCATGAAACGGTCTGAAATATAGGAGGAGCATGAAGTGGTTTTGAGAAACTTGAAGAGCCTGAAAAGCTGTGAAAAATATGAAGAGCTTCAAATGGTGTGAAATACAGGAGGAGCATTAAACGGTCCGAAAAATACGAGGACCATGAAGCGGTGTTCAAAAACATGAAGACCCTGAAATGGCGTGAAATATATGAGGGCTTCAAAATGTGTCTAAAGTATGAGGAGCATGAAACGGTCTGAAACATAGGAGGAGCATGAAGTGGGGTTGAAAAACATGAAGAGCCTGAAAAGTGTGAAAAATATGAAGAGTTTCAAAAGGTGTCAAAAATATGAGGAGCATGAAACGGTCTGAAAAATAAGAGGAGCATGAAGCGGTGTTCAAAAACATGAAGAGCCTGAAAAGTGTGAAAAATATGAAGAGCTTCAAAAGGTGTGAAAAAATGAGGAGCATGATACGGTCTGAAAAATAGGAGGAGCATGAAGCGGTGTTGAAAAACATGAAGAGCCTGAAATGGTGTGAAATATATGAAGGCCTTCAAAATATGTGAAAAATATGAGGAGCTTCAAAATGTGTCAAAAATATGAGGAGCATTAAACGGTCTGAAAAATAGGAGGAGCATGAAGCGGTGTTCAAAAACATGAAGAGCCTGAAATGGCGTGAAATATAGAAAGGGCTTCAAAATGTGTCAAAAATATGAGGAGCATGAAACGGTCTGAAAAATAGGAGGAGCATGAAGTGGTTGTGAAAAACACGAAGAGCCTGAAAAGGTGTGCAAAATATGAAGAGCTTCAAAAGCTGTGAAATACATGAGGAGCATGAAACGGTCTGAAAAATAGGAGGAGCATGAAGCGGTGTTCAAAAACATGAAGAGCCTGAAAAGGTGTGAAAAATATAAAGAGCTTCAAAAGGTGTGAAATACATGAGGAGCATGAAACGGTCTGAAAAATATGAGAAGCATGAAGTGGTGTTCAAAAACATGAAGAGCCTGAAAAGGTGTGAAAAATATGAAGAGCTTCAAAAGGTGTGAAAAATATGAGGAGCATGATAAGGTCTCAAAAATAGGAGGAGCATGAAGCGGTGTTCAGAAACATGAAGAGCCTGAAAAGGTGTGAAAAATATGAAGAGCTTCAAAAGGTGTGAAATACATGAGGAGCATGAAACGGTCTGAAAAATAGGAAGAGCATGAAGTGGTGTGGAAAAAGATGTAGAGGCTGAAAATTTGTGAAAAATATGAAGAGCTTCAAAAGGTGTAAAAAATATGAGGAGCATTAAACGGTCTGAAAAATAGGAGGAACATGAAACGCTGATCAAAAACATGAAGAGCCTGAAAAGGTGTGAAAAATATGAAGAGCCTCAAAACGTGTCAAAAATATGAGGAGCATGAAACGGTCTGAAACATATATTAGGAGCATGGACCGGTGTTCAAAAACATGAAGGCCTGAAAAGGTGTGAAAAATATGATGAGCTTCAAAAGGTGTGAAAAATATGAAGAGCTTCAAAATGTGTCAAAAATGAGATAAGCATGAAACGGTCTGAAAAATATGAGGAGATTGAAGTTGTGTTGAAAAACATGAAGAGCCTGAAAAGGTGTGAAATATATGAGGATCTTGAAAAGGTGTCAAAAATATTAGAAGCATGAAACGGTCTGAACAATAGGAGGAGCATGAAGTGATGTTGAAAAACATGAAGGCCTGAAAAGGTGTGAAAAATATGAGGAGCTTCAAAAGGTGTGAAAAATATGAAGAGCTTCAAAATGTGTCAAAAATGAGATGAGCATGAAACCGTCTTAAAAATATGAGGAGATTGAAGTTGTGTTGAAAAACATGAAGAGCCTGAAAAGGTGTGAAATATATGAGGAGCTTCAAAAGGTGTCAAAAATATGACGAGCATGAAACGGTCTGAACAATAGGAGGAGCATGAAGTGATGTTGAAAAACCTGAAGAGCCAGAAAAGGTGTGAAAAATATGAAGAGCTTCAAAAGGTGTCAAATATATGAGGAGCATGAAACGGTCTGAAATATAGGAGGAGCATGAAGCGTTGTTGAAAAACATGAAGAGCCTGAAAACATGTGAAAAATATGAGGAGCTTCAAAAGGTGTGAAAAATATGAAGAGCTTCAAAAGATGTTAAAAATGAGATGAGCATGAAACGGTCTGAAAAATAGGAGGAGCAAGAAGTGGAGTTGAAAACCATGAAGAGCATGAACAGGTGTGAAATATATGAGGAGCTTCAAAATGTGTCAAAAATATGAGGAGCATGAACGTTCTGAAAAATAGGATGAGCATGAAATGGTTTTGAAGAATATGAAGAGCATGAAAAGGTGTGAAAAATATGAAGAGCTTCAAAAGGTGTCAAAAATATGAGGAATCTGAAAAGGTCTGAAAAATAGGAGGTGCATGAAGCAGTGTTCAAAAATATGAAGAGCATGAAAAATTGTGAAAAATAGGAAGAGCTTCAAAAAGTGTCAAAAATGGTAGGAGAATGAAAAGCTCTGAAAAATAGGAAGAGCATGAAGCGGTGATTAAAAACATGAAGATCCTGAAAAGGTGTGAAAAATATGAAGAGCTTCAAAAGGTGTCAAAAATATGTGGAGCATGAAACGGTCTGAAAAATAGGAGAATGAAGCGCTTGTGAAAAAGATTAAGATCCTGAAATTGTTTGAAATATATGAAGAGCTTCAAAAGGTGTCAAATATATGAGGAGCATGAAACTGTCTGAAAAATAGGAGGCGCTTGAAATGGTGTTCAAAGACATGAAGAGCCTGAAAAGCTGTGAAAAATATGAAGAGCTTCAAACTGTGAGAAAAATATGAGGAGCATGATACGGTCTGAAAAATAGGAGGAGCATGAAACGGTGTTGAAAAACATGAAGAGCATGAAACGGTGTGAAAAATATGAAGAGCTTCAAAAGGTGTCAAATAGGAGTAGCATGAAACGGTGTTCAGAAACATGAAGAGCCTGAAAAGGTGTGCAAAATTTGAAGAGCTTCAAAACGTGTGAAAATATGAGGTGCATGAAACGGTCTGAAAAATAGGAGGAGCATGAAACGGTCTTGAAAAACATGAAGAGCATGAAACGGTCTGAAAATTAGGAGGAGCATGAAATGGTGTTCAAAAACATGAAGATCCTGAAAACATGTGAAAAATATGAAGTGCTTCAAAAGGTGTCAAAAATATGAGGAGCATGAAACGGTCTGAAAAATAGGAGGAAAATGAAACGGTGTTCAAAATCATTAAGAGCCTGAAAAGGTTTGAAAAATATGTAGAGCTTCAGAAGGTGTGAAAAATATGAGAAGGATGAAGCGGTTATGAAAAACTTGAAGATACTGAACAGGTGTGAAAAATATGAAGAGCTTCAAAAAGTGGCAAAAATATGAGGAGCATGAAACGGTATGAAAAATAGAAGGAGCATGAAACGGTGTTCAAAAACATGAAGAGCCTGAAAAGCTGTGAAAAATATGAGGAGCATGAAACGGTCTGAAAAATAGGAAGAAAATGAAACGGTGTTCAAAATCATTAACAGCCTGAAAAGCTGTGAAAAATATGAGGAGCATGAAACGGTCTGAAAAATAGGAGGAGCATGAAGTGGTGTTGAAAAACATGAAGAGCCTGAAAAGTTGTGAAAAATATGAAGAGCTTCAGAAGGTGTGAATAATAGGAGGAGCATGAAGCGGTGTTCAAAAACTTGAAGATACTGAAAAGGTGTGAAAAATATGAGGTGCATGAAACGGTCTGAAAAATAGGAGGAGCATGAAACGTTCTTGAAAAACATGAAGAGCATGAAACGGTCTGAAAATTAGGAGGAGCATGAAATGGTGTTCAAAAACATGAAGATCCTGAAAACATGTGAAAAATATGAAGCGCTTCAAAAGGTGTCAAAAATATGAGGAGCATGAAACGGTCTGAAAAATAGGAGGAAAATGAAACGGTGTTCAAAATCATTAAGAGACTGAAAAGGTGTGAAAAATATGAGGAGCATGAAACGGTCTGAAAAAAAAGGCGAGAATGAAGTTGTGTTCAAAGACATGAAGAGCCCGAAAAGGTGTGTAAAACATGAAGAGCTTCAAAAGGTGTCAAAAATATGAGGAGCATGAAACGGTCTGAAAAATAGGAGGAGCATGAAGTGGTGTTGAAAAACATGAAGAGCCTGAAAATGTGTGAAAAATATGAAGAGCTTCAGAAGGTGTGAATAATATGTGGAGCATGAAGCGGTGTTCAAAAACTTGAAGATACTGAAAAGGTGTGAAAAATATGAAGAGCTTCAAAAGGTGTCAAAAATATGAGGAGCATGAAACGGTCTGAAAAATATTAGGAGCATGAAACGGTGTTGAAAACCTGACGCGCCTGAAAAGGTGTGAAAAATATGAAGAGTTTCAAAACATGTAAAAATATGAGGAGCATGAAACGGTGTTCAGAAACATGAAGAGCCTGAAATGGTGTGAAAAATATGAAGAGCTTCAAAAGGTGTCAAATATATAAGGAGCATGAAACGGTCTGAAAAATAGGAGCAGCCTGAAACAGTGTGGAAAAACATGAAGAGCCTGAAAATGTGTGAAAAATATAAAGAGCTTCAAAAGGTTTCAAAATCATGAGGCACATGAAACTGTCTTAAAAATAGGAAGAGCATGAAGCGGTGTTGAAAAATATGAAGAGCCTGAAAAGGTGTGAAATATATGAAGAGCTACAAAACGTGTCAAAAATATGAGGAGCATGAAGCGTTCTGAAAGATATGAGGAGCATGAAGCGGTGTTCAAAAACATGAAGAGCCTGAAATGGTGTGAAAAATATGAGAGCTTCAAAAGGTGTCAAAATTATGAGGAGCATGAAACGGTCTGAAAAATAGGAGGAGCATGAAACGGTGTTCAAAAACATGAAGAGCCTGAAATGGTGTGAAAAATATGAGAGCTTCAAAAGGTGTCAAAAATATGAGGAGCATGAAACGGTCTGAAAAATAGGAGGAGCATGAAGCGGTGTTCAAAAACATGAAAAGCCTGAAATGGTGTGAAAAATATGAGAGCTTCAAAAGGTGTCAAAAATATGAGGAGCATGAAACGGTCTGAAAAATAGGAAGATCATGAAGCGGTGTTGAGAAACATGAAAAGACTGAAAAGGTGTGAAAAATATGAAGAGCCTCAAAACGTGTCAAAAATATGAGGAGCATGAAACGGTCTGAAAAACAGGAGGAGCATGACGCGGTGTTGAAAAACATGAGGAGCCTGAAAAGGTGTGAAATATATGAAGAGCTTCAAAAGGTGTCAAATATATGAGGAGGAAGAAACCTTGTGAAAAAATGAAGGGGAAGAAGTGGTGTCCAAAAACATGAAGAGCCTGAAAAAGTGTGAAAAACAAGAAGAGCTTCAAAAGGTGTCAAAAATATGAGGAGCATGAAACAGTCTGAAAAATAGGAGGAGCATGAAACGGTGTTCAAAAACATGAAGAGCCTGAAAAGGTGGGAAAAATATGAAGAGGTTCAAAACGTGTAAAAATTATGAGGAGCAAGAAACGGTCTGAAAAATAGGAGGAGCATGAAACGGTGTTCAGAAACATGAAGAGCCTGAAAAGGTGTGAAATATATGAAGAGCTTCAAAAGGTGTCAAAAATATGAGGAGCATGACATGGTCTGAAAAATAGGAGGAGCATGAAGCAGTGTTGAAAAACATGAACAGCCTGAAAAGGTGTGAAAAATATGAAGAGGTTCAAAAAGTTTGAAAAATATGAAGAGCTTCACAAGGTGTCAAAAATATGAGGAGCATGAAACGGTCTGAAAAACAGGAGGAGCATGAAGTGGTGTTCAAAAACATGAAGAGCCTGAAAAGCTGTCAAAAATATGAAGAGCTTGAAAAGGTGTCAAAAATATGAGGGACATGAAACTGTCTGAAAAATAGGAGGAGCATGAAGCTGTGTTCAGAAACATGAAGAGCCTGAAAAGATGTGAAATATATGAAGAGCTTCAAAAGGTGTGAAACATATGAGGAGCATGAAACGGTCTGAAAAATAGTAGGAGCATGAAGCGGTGTTGAAAACATGAAGAGCTTGAAAAGGTGTGAAAAATAAGAAGAACTTCAAAAGGTGTGAAAAATATAAGGAGCATGAAACGGTCTGACAAATAGGAGGTGCATGAAGCGGTGTTGAAAAACATGAACAGCCTGAAAACGTGTGAAAAATATGAAGAGCTTCAAAAGGTGTCAAAAATATGAGGAGCATGACATGGTCTGAAAAATAGGAGGAGCATGAAGCAGTGTTGAAAAACATGAACAGCCTGAAAAGGTGTGAAAAATATGAAGAGGTTCAAAAAGTTTGAAAAATATGAAGAGCTTTAAAAGGTGTCAAAAATATGAGGAGCATGAAACGGTCTGAAAAATAGGAGGATCATGAAGCGGTGTTCAAAAACATGAAGAGCCTGAAAAAGTGTGAAAAATATGAAGAGCTTCAAAAGGTGTAAAAAATATGAAGAGCTTCAAAAGGTGTGAAAATATGAAGAGTTTCAAAAGGTGTCAAACATATGAGGAGCATGAAACGGTCTGAAAAATAGGAGGAGCATGAAACGGTGTTCAAAAACATGAAGAGACTAAAAAGGTGTGAAATATATGAAGACTTCAAAAGGTGTAAAAAATATGAGGAGCATGAAACGTTCTGAAACATAGGAGGAGCATGAAACGTTTTTCGAAAACATGAAGAGCCTGAAACGGTGTGAAAAATATGAAGAGCCTCAAAAGCTGTCAAAATTATGAGGAGCTTGAAACGGTCTCAAATATAGGAGGAGAATAAAACGGTGTTGAAAAATATGTAGATCCTGAAAAGGTGTGAAAAATTTGTACAGCCTCAAAAGGAGTGAAAAATATGAGGAGCATGAAATGGTCTGAAAAATGGGAGGACCATGAAACGGTGTTCAAAACCATGAAGAGACTGCAAAGGTGTGAAATATATGAAGAGCTTCAAAAGCTGTCAAAAATATGAGGAGCATGAAACGGTCTGACAAATAGGAGGAGCATGAAACGGTGTTCAAAAACATAAATAGACTGAAAAGGCGTGAAATATATGAGGAGCTTCAAAAGGTGTCAAAAATATGAGGAGCATGAAACGGCCTGAGAAATAGGAGGAGCATGAAGCGGTGTTCAAAAACATGAACAGCCGGAAAAGGTGTGAGAAATATGAAGAGCTTCAAAAGTGTCAAAAATATGAGGAGCATTAAGCGGTCTGAAAAACAGGAGGAGCATGAAGTGGTGTTCAAAAACATGAAGAGCCTGAAAGGTGTCAAAAATATGAAGACCTTGAAAAGGTGTCAAAAATATGAGGAGCATGAAACTGTCTGAAAAATAGGAGGAGCATGAAGCTGTGTTCAGAAACATGAAGAGCCTGAAAAGATGTGAAATATATGAAGAGCTTCAAAAGGTGTGAAACATATGAGGAGCATGAAACGGTCTGAAAAATAGTAGGAGCATGAAGCGGTGTTGAAAACATGAAGAGCTTGAAAAGGTGTGAAAAATAAGAAGAACTTCAAAAGGTGTGAAAAATATAAGGAGCATGAAACGGTCTGACAAATAGGAGGTGCATGAAGCGGTGTTGAAAAACATGAACAGCCTGAAAACGTGTGAAAAATATGAAGAGCTTCAAAGGTTTGAAAATTATGAAGAGCTTTAAAAGGTGTCAAAAATATGAGGAGCATGAAACGGTCTGAAAAATAGGAGGAGCATTAAACATTGTTGAAAAACATGAAGAGCCTGAAAAGGTGTGAAAAATATAAAGAGCTTCAAAAGGTGTAAAAAATAGGAGTAGCGTAAAACGGTGTTCAAAAACATGAAGAGCATGAAAAGGTGTGAAAAATATGAAGAGCTTCAAAACGTGTCAAAATTATGAGGAGCATGAAACAGTCTGAAAAATAGGAGGAGCATGAAGCGGTACTGAAAAACATGAAGAGCCTGAAAAGATTTGAAAAATATGAAGAGCTTCAAAAGGTGTGAAAAATATGAAGAGCTTCAAAACTTGTGAAATATGAAGAGCTTCAAAAGGTGTGAAAAATATGAGGAGCATGAAACGGTCTGAAAAACAGGAGGAGCATGTAACGGTGTTCAAAAACATGAAGAGACACAAAAGGTGTGAAAAATATGAAAAGCTTCAAAAGGTGTCAAAATTATGAGAAGCATGACACGGTCTGAAAAATAGGAGGAGCAAGATGCGGTGTTGAAAAACATGAAGAGCCTGAAAAGGTGTGAAATATATGAAGAGCTTCAAAAGGTGTCAAAAATATGAGGAGCATGAAACGGTCTGAAAAATAGGAGGAGCATATAGTGGTGCTGAAAAACATGTAGAGACTGAAAAGGTTTGGAAAATATGAAGAGCTTCAAAAGGTGTCAAAAATATGAGGAGCATGAAAAGGTCTGAAAAATAGGAGGAGCATGAAGCTGTGTTGAAAAATTTGAAGAGCCTGAAAAGTTGTGAACAATATGAAGAGCTTCAAAAAGTGTCTAAAATATGAGGAGCATGAAACGGTCTGAAAAATAGGACGAGCATGAAACGGTGTTGAAAAACATGAAGAGCCTGAAAAGGAGTAAAATATATGAAGAGCTTCAAAAGGTGTCAAAAATATGAGGAGCATGAAACGGTCTGAAAATAGGAGGAGCATCAAGTGGTGCTGAAAAACATAGAGAGACTGAAAAGGTTTGAAAAATATAACGAGCTTCAAAAGGTGTCAAAAATATGAGGAGCATGAAACGGTCTGAAAAATAGGAGGAGCATGAAACGGTGTTGAAAAACATGCAGAGCCTGAAAAGGTGTGAAATATATGAAGAGCTTCAAAAGGTGTCAAAAATATGAGGAGCAAGAAACGGTCTGAAAAATAGGAGGAGCATGAAGTGTTGTTCAAATACATGAAGAGCCTGAAAAAGTGTGAAATATATGAAGAGCTTCAAAAGGTGTAAAAATATGAGGAGCATGAAAAGTTCTGAAAAATAGGTGGAGCATGAAGCGTTGTTGAAATACATGAAGAGCCTGATAAGGTGTGAAAAATATGAAGAACTTCAAAAGGTGTCAAATATGAGTGCACGAAACGGTCTGAAAAATAAGAGGAGCATGAAGCGGTGTTGAACAACATGAAGAGCCTGAAAAGTTGTGAACTATATGAGTAGCTTGAAAAGGTGACAAAAATATGAGGGGCATAAAACGGTCTGAAAAATAGGAGGAGCATGAAGCGGTGTTGAAAAACTTGAAGAGCCTGAAAAGGTGTGAAATATATGAAGAGCTTCAAAACGTGTCAAATATATGAGGAACATGAAACGATCTGAAAAATATGAGCAGCATGAAGCGGTGTTGTAAAACATAAAGAGCCTGAAAAGGTGTAAAAAATATGAAGAGCTTCAAACGGTGTCAAAAATATGAAGAGCATGAAACGGTCTGAAAAATAGGAGGAGCATGAACCAGTGTTGAAAAACAGGAAGAGCCTGAAAAGATGTAAAAAATATGAAGAGCTTCAAAAGGTGTCAAAAATATGAGGAGCATGAAACGGTCTGAAAAATAGGAGGAGCATGAAACGGTGTTCAAAAACACGAAGAGCCTGAAAAGGTGTGAAACATATGAAAAGCATGAAAAGGTGTGAAATATATGAGGAGCCTGAAACGGTCTGTAAAACAGGAGGAGCATGAATCGGTGTTGAAAAAATGAAGAGCATGAAAAGGTGTGAAAAATATGAAGAGCTTCAAAAGGTGTCAAATATATGAGGAGGAAGAAACCTTGTGAAAAAATGAAGGGGAAGAAGTGGTGTCCAAAAACATGAAGAGCCTGAAAAAGTGTGAAAAACAAGAAGAGCTTCAAAAGGTGTCAAAAATATGAGGAGCATGAAACAGTCTGAAAAATAGGAGGATCATGAAGCGGTGTTCAAAAACATGAAGAGCCTGAAAAAGTGTGAAAAATATGAAGAGCTTCAAAAGGTGTAAAAAATATGAAGAGCTTCAAAAGGTGTGAAAATATGAAGAGTTTCAAAAGGTGTCAAACATATGAGGAGCATGAAACGGTCTGAAAAATAGGAGGAGCATGAAACGGTGTTCAAAAACATGAAGAGACTAAAAAGGTGTGAAATATATGAAGACTTCAAAAGGTGTAAAAAATATGAGGAGCATGAAACGTTCTGAAATATAGGAGGAGCATGAAACGTTTTTCGAAAACATGAAGAGCCTGAAACGGTGTGAAAAATATGAAGAGCCTCAAAAGCTGTCAAAATTATGAGGAGCTTGAAACGGTCTCAAATATAGGAGGAGAATAAAACGGTGTTGAAAAATATGTAGATCCTGAAAAGGTGTGAAAAATTTGTACAGCCTCAAAAGGAGTGAAAAATATGAGGAGCATGAAATGGTCTGAAAAATAGGAGGACCATGAAACGGTGTTCAAAACCATGAAGAGACTGCAAAGGTGTGAAATATATGAAGAGCTTCAAAAGGTGTCAAAAATATGAGGAGCATGAAACGGTCTGACAAATAGGAGGAGCATGAAACGGTGTTCAAAAACATAAATAGACTGAAAAGGCGTGAAATATATGAGGAGCTTCAAAAGGTGTCAAAAATATGAGGAGCATGAAACGGCCTGAGAAATAGGAGGAGCATGAAGCGGTGTTCAAAAACATGAACAGCCGGAAAAGGTGTGAGAAATATGAAGAGCTTCAAAAGTGTCAAAAATATGAGGAGCATTAAGCGGTCTGAAAAACAGGAGGAGCATGACGTGGTGTTCAAAAACATGAAGAGCCTGAAAAGGTGTCAAAAATATGAAGAGCTTGAAAAGGTGTCAAAAATATGAGGAGCATGAAACTGTCTGAAAAATAGGAGGAGCATGAAGCTGTGTTCAGAAACATGAAGAGCCTGAAAAGATGTGAAATATATGAAGAGCTTCAAAAGGTGTGAAACATATGAGGAGCATGAAACGGTCTGAAAAATAGTAGGAGCATGAAGCGGTGTTGAAAACATGAAGAGCTTGAAAAGGTGTGAAAAATAAGAAGAACTTCAAAAGGTGTGAAAAATATAAGGAGCATGAAACGGTCTGACAAATAGGAGGTGCATGAAGCGGTGTTGAAAAACATGAACAGCCTGAAAACGTGTGAAAAATATGAAGAGCTTCAAAGGTTTGAAAATTATGAAGAGCTTTAAAAGGTGTCAAAAATATGAGGAGCATGAAACGGTCTGAAAAATAGGAGGAGCATTAAACATTGTTGAAAAACATGAAGAGCCTGAAAAGGTGTGAAAAATATAAAGAGCTTCAAAAGGTGTAAAAAATAGGAGTAGCGTAAAACGGTGTTCAAAAACATGAAGAGCATGAAAAGGTGTGAAAAATATGAAGAGCTTCAAAACGTGTCAAAATTATGAGGAGCATGAAACAGCCTGAAAAATAGGAGGAGCATGAAGCGGTACTGAAAAACATGAAGAGCCTGAAAAGGTTTGAAAAATATGAAGAGCTTCAAAAGGTGTGAAAAATATGAAGAGCTTCAAAACTTGTGAAATATGAAGAGCTTCAAAAGGTGTGAAAAATATGAGGAGCATGAAACGGTCTGAAAAACAGGAGGAGCATGTAACGGTGTTCAAAAACATGAAGAGACCCAAAAGGTGTGAAAAATATGAAGAGCTTCAAAAGGTGTCAAAATTATGAGAAGCATGACACGGTCTGAAAAATAGGAGGAGCAAGATGCGGTGTTGAAAAACATGAAGAGCCTGAAAAGGTGTGAAATATATGAAGAGCTTCAAAAGGTGTCAAAAATATGAGGAGCATGAAACGGTCTGAAAAATAGGAGGAGAATATAGTGGTGCTGAAAAACATGTAGAGACTGAAAAGGTTTGGAAAATATGAAGAGCTTCAAAAGGTGTCAAATATATGAGGAGCATGAAAAGGTCTGAAAAATAGGAGGAGCATGAAGCTGTGTTGAAAAATTTGAAGAGCCTGAAAAGTTGTGAACAATATGAAGAGCTTGAAAAAGTGTCTAAAATATGAGGAGCATGAAACGGTCTGAAAAATAGGACGAGCATGAAACGGTGTTGAAAAACATGAAGAGCCTGAAAAGGAGTAAAATATATGAAGAGCTTCAAAAGGTGTCAAAAATATGAGGAGCATGAAACGGTCTGAAAATAGGAGGAGCATCAAGTGCTGCTGAAAAACATAGAGAGACTGAAAAGGTTTGAAAAATATAACGAGCTTCAAAAGGTGTCAAAAATATGAGGAGCATGAAACGGTCTGAAAAATAGGAGGAGCATGAAACGGTGTTGAAAAACATGCAGAGCCTGAAAAGGTGTGAAATATATGAAGAGCTTCAAAAGGTGTCAAAAATATGAGGAGCAAGAAACGGTCTGAAAAATAGGAGGAGCATGAAGTGTTGTTCAAATACATGAAGAGCCTGAAAAAGTGTGAAATATATGAAGAGCTTCAAAAGGTGTAAAAATATGAGGAGCATGAAAAGTTCTGAAAAATAGGTGGAGCATGAAGCGTTGTTGAAATACATGAAGAGCCTGATAATGTGGGAAAAATATGAAGAACTTCAAAAGGTGTCAAATATGAGTGCACGAAACGGTCTGAAAAATAAGAGGAGCATGAAGCGGTGTTGAACAACATGAAGAGCCTGAAAAGTTGTGAACTATATGAGTAGCTTGAAAAGGTGACAAAAATATGAGGGGCATGAAACGGTCTGAAAAATAGGAGGAGCATGAACCAGTGTTGAAAAACAGGAAGAGCCTGAAAAGATGTAAAAAATATAAAGAGCTTCAAAAGGTGTCAAAAATATGAGGAGCATGAAACGGTCTGAAATAAGAGGAGCATGAAGCGGTGTTGAAAAACATGCAGAGCCTGAAAAGAGTGAAATATATGAAGATCTTCAAAAGGTGTCAAAAATATGAGGAGCATGAAACGGTCTGAAAAATAGGAGTAGCATGAAGCGGTGTTCAAAAACATGAAGAGCCTGAAGAGGTGTGAATAATATGAACAGCTTCAAAAGGTGTCAAAAATATGAGGAGCATGAAACGGTCTGAAAAATAGCAGGAGCGTGAAACGGTGTTCAAAAACATGAAGAGCCTGAAAAAGTGTGAAATATATGAAGAGGTTCAAAAGGTGTCAAAAATATGAGGAACATGAAACGGTAAGAAAAATAGGAGGAGCAAGAATCGGTGTTGAAAAAAAGAAGAGCTTGAAAAGTTGTGAAATATATGAAGAGCTTCAAAATGTGTCAAATATATGAGGAGCATGAAACGGTCTGAAAAATAGGAGCAGCATGAAGCAGTGTTGAAAAACATAAACAGCCTGAAAAGTTGTGAAATATATGAAGAGCTTCAAAATGTGTCAAAAATATGAGGAGCATGAAACGTTCTGAAGATTAGGAGGAGCATGAAAAAGTTTTCAAAAACATGAAGAGCCTGAAAAGGTGTGAAAAATATGAAGAGCTTCAAAAGGTGTCAAAAATATGAGGAGCATGAAACGGTCTGAAAAATAGGAGGAGCATGAAACGGTGTTCAAAAACATGAAGAGCCTGAAAAGGTGTGAAACATATGAAAAGCATGAAAAGGTGTGAAATATATGAGGAGCCTGAAACGGTCTGTAAAACAGGAGGAGCATGAATCGGTGTTGAAAAAATGAAGAGCATGAAAAGGTGTGAAAAATTTGAAGAGCTTCAAAAGGTGTCAAATATATGAGGAGGAAGAAACCTTGTGAAAAAATGAAGGGGAAGAAGTGGTGTCCAAAAACATGAAGAGCCTGAAAAAGTGTGAAAAACAAGAAGAGCTTCAAAAGGTGTCAAAAATATGAGGAGCATGAAACAGTCTGAAAAATAGGAGGAGCATGAAACGGTGTTCAAAAACATGAAGAGCCTGAAAAGGTGGGAAAAATATGAAGAGGTTCAAAACGTGTAAAAATTATGAGGAGCAAGAAACGGTCTGAAAAATAGGAGGAGCATGAAACGGTGTTCAGAAACATGAAGAGCCTGAAAAGGTGTGAAATATATGAAGAGCTTCAAAAGGTGTCAAAAATATGAGCAGCATGACATGGTCTGAAAAATAGGAGGAGCATGAAGCAGTGTTGAAAAACATGAACAGCCTGAAAAGGTGTGAAAAATATGAAGAGGTTCAAAAAGTTTGAAAAATATGAAGAGCTTCACAAGGTGTCAAAAATATGAGGAGCATGAAACGGTCTGAAAAATAGGAGGATCATGAAGCGGTGTTCAAAAACATGAAGAGCCTGAAAAAGTGTGAAAAATATGAAGAGCTTCAAAAGGTGTCAAAAATATGAGGAGCAAGAAACGGTCGGAAAAATAGGAGGAGCATGAAGTGTTGTTCAAATACATGAAGAGCCTGAAAAAGTGTGAAATATATGAAGAGCTTCAAAAGGTGTAAAAATATGAGGAGCATGAAAAGTTCTGAAAAATAGGTGGAGCATGAAGCGTTGTTGAAATACATGAAGAGCCTGATAAGGTGGGAAAAATATGAAGAACTTCAAAAGGTGTCAAATATGAGTGCACGAAACGGTCTGAAAAATAAGAGGAGCATGAAGCGGTGTTGAACAACATGAAGAGCCTGAAAAGTTGTGAACTATAATGAGTAGCTTGAAAAGGTGACAAAAATATGAGGGGCATGAAACGGTCTGAAAAATAGGAGGAGCATGAAGCGGTGTTGAAAAACTTGAAGAGCCTGAAAAGGTGTGAAATATATGAAGAGCTTCAAAACGTGTCAAATATATGAGGAGCATGAAACGATCTGAAAAATATGAGCAGCATGAAGCGGTGTTGTAAAACATAAAGAGCCTGAAAAGGTGTAAAAAATATGAAGAGCTTCAAACGGTGTCAAAAATATGACGAGCATGAAACGGTCTGAAAAATAGGAGGAGCATGAACCAGTGTTGAAAAACAGGAAGAGCCTGAAAAGATGTAAAAAATATAAAGAGCTTCAAAAGGTGTCAAAAATATGAGGAGCATGAAACGGTCTGAAATAAGAAGAGCATGAAGCGGTGTTGAAAAACATGCAGAGCCTGAAAAGAGTGAAATATATGAAGATCTTCAAAAGGTGTCAAAAATATGAGGAGCATGAAACGGTCTGAAAAATAGGAGTAGCATGAAGCGGTGTTCAAAAACTTGAAGAGGCTGAAAATCTGTGAAAAATATGAAGAGCTTAAAAGGTGTCAAAAATATGAAGAGCATGAAATGGTCTGAAAAATAGGAGGAGCATGAAATTGTGTTCAAAAACATGAAGAGCCTGAAAGGTGTGAAAAACATGAAAGGCTTCAAAACGTGTCAAAATTATGAGGAGAATGAAACAGTCTGAAAAATAGGAGGAACATGAAGCGGTTTTTAAAAACATGAAGAGCCTGAAAAGGGTTGAAAAATATGAAGAGCTTCAAAAGGTGTCAAAAATATGAGGAGCATGAAACGGTCTGAAATATAGGAGGAGAATGAAGCGGTGTTGAAAAACATGAAGAGCCTGAAAAGGTGTGATAAATATGAAGAGCTTCAAAAGGTGTCAAAAATACGAGGACGATGAAACGGTCTGAAAAATAGGAGGAGCATGAAACTGTGTTGAAAAACATGAAGAGCATGAAACGGTTTGAAAAATATGAAGAGATTCAAAACGTGTGAAAAATAGCAGAAGCATGAAACGGTGTTCAAAAACTTGAAGATCCTGAAAACGTGTGAAAAATATGAAGAGATTAAAAGGTGTCACAATTATGAGAAGCATGAAACGGTCTGAAAAATAGGAGGAGCATGAAGCAGTGTTGAAAAACATGAAGAGCCTGAAAACGTGTGAAAAATATGAAGAGCTTCAAAAGGTGGAAAAATATGAAGAGCTTCAAAAGGTGTCAAAATTATGAGGAGCATGAAACGTTCTGAAAAGTAGGAGGAGCATGAAGCGGTGTTCAAAAACATGAAGAGCCTGAAAAAATGTGAAAAATATGAACAGCTTCAAAACGTGTCAAATATATGAGGAGCATGAAACAGTATGAAAAATAGCAGGAGCATGAAACGATGTTGAAAAACAAGAAGAGCCTGAAAACGTATGAAAAATATGAAAAGCTTCAAAAGGTGGAAAAATAAGAAGAGCTTCAAAAGGTGTGAAACTTATGAGGAGCATGAAACGGTCTAAAAAATAGGAGGAGCATGAAGCGGTGTTGAAAACATGAAGAGCTTGAAAAG
Organism: Dama dama; assembly: GCF_033118175.1. Classification (NCBI taxonomy): domain Eukaryota; kingdom Metazoa; phylum Chordata; class Mammalia; order Artiodactyla; family Cervidae; genus Dama; species Dama dama. The sequence goes on from NW_026870961.1 coordinate 172,495, forward strand.
GTGTGAAAAATATGAAGAGTTTCAAAACATGTAAAAATATGAGGAGCATGAAACGGTGTTCAGAAACATGAAGAGCCTGAAATGGTGTGAGAAATATGAAGAGCTTCAAAAGGTGTCAAAAATATGAGGAGCATGAAACGGTCTGAAAAATATTAGGAGCATGAAACGGTGTTGAAAAACACGAAGAGCCTAAAAAGGAGTGAAAAATATGAAGAGCTTCAAAAGGTGTCAAATATATAAGGAGCATGAAACGGTCTGAAAAATAGGAGCAGCCAGAAACGGTGTGGAAAAACATGAAGAGACTGAAAATGTGTGAAAAATATGAAGAGCTTCAAAAGGTTTCAAAAATATGATGCGCATGAAACTGTCTTAAAAATAGGAAGAGCATGAAGCGGTGTTGAAAAACATGAAGAGCCTGAAAAGGTGTGAAATATATGAAGAGCTACAAAATGTGTCAAAAATATGAGGAGCATGAAGCGTTCTGAAAAATAGGAGGAGCATGAAACGGTGTTGAAAAACACGAAGAGCCTAAAAAGGAGTGAAATATATGAAGAGCTTTAAAAGAAGTCAAAAATATAAAAAGCATAAAACGGTCTGAAAAATCGGAGGAGCATGAAGCGGTGTTGAAAAATATGAAGAGCCTGAAAAGGTGTGAAAAATATGAAGAGTTTCAAAACATGTAAAAATATGAGGAGCATGAAACGGTGTTGAAAAACACGAAGAGCCTAAAAAGGAGTGAAATATATGAAGAGCTTTAAAAGAAGTCAAAAATATAAGAAGCATGAAACGGTCTGAAAAATAGGAGGAGCATGAAGCGGTGTTGAAAAACATGAAGAGCCTGAAAAGGTGTGAAATATATGAAGAGGTTCAAAAGGTGTCAAAAATAGGAGGGGCATGAAACAGTTTGAAAAATAGGAAGAGCATGAAGTGGTGTTGAAAAACCTGAAGAGCCTGAAAAGGTGTGAATAATATGAAGAGCTTCAAAAGGAGTCAAATATATGAGGAGCATGAAACTGTCTGAAAAATAGGAGGAGCATGAAACGGTCTGAAAAATAGGAAGAGCATGAAACGGTGTTGCAAAACATGAAGAGACTGAAAAGGTGGGAAATATATGAAGAGCTTCAAAAGTTTTCAAAAGTATGAGGAGCATGAAACGGTCTGAAAAATAGGAGGAGCATGAAGCGGTGTTGAAAAGTGAAGAGCCTGAAAAGGTGTGAAAAACATGAAGAGCCTGAAAAGGTGTAAAAAATATGAAGAGCTTCAAAAAGTGTCAAAAATATGAGGAGCATGAAACGATCTGAAACATAGTAGGAGCATGAAGCGTTGTTCAAAAACATGAAGAGCCTGAAAAGGTGTGAAATATATGAAGAGCTTCAAAAGGTGTCAAAAATATGAGGAGCATGACATGGTCTGAAAAATAAGAGGAGCATGAAGCGGTGTTGAAAAACATGAAGAGCCTGAAAAGGTGTGAAATATATGAAGAGCTTCAAAAGGTGTCAAAAATATAAGAAACATGTAACGGTCTTAAAAATAGGAGGAGCATGTAACGGTGTTGAAAAACATGAAGAGCCTGAAAATGTGTGAAAAATATGAAGAGCTTCAAAAGGTGTCAAAAATAGAAGGAGCATGAAGCGGAGTTGAAAAACATGAAGAGCTTCAAAATGTGTGAAAAATATGAGGAGCATGATACGATCTCAAAAATAGGAGGAGCATGAAGCGGTGTTGAAAAACATGAAGAGCTTGGAAAAGTGTGAAATATATGAAGAGATTCAAAAGTGTCACAAATAGGAGGAACATGAAACGGTCTGAAAAATAGGAGGAGCATGAAGTGGAGTTGAAAAAAAATGAATAGCCTGAAAAGGTGTGAAAAATATTAGGAGCATGAAACAGTCTGAAATTAGGAGGAGCATCAAATGGTGCTGAAAAACATGGAGAGCCTGAAAAGGTTTGAAAAATATGAAGAGCTTCAAAAGGTGTCAAAAATATGAGGAGCATGAAATGGTCTGAAAAATAGGAGGAGCATGTAATGGTGATGAAAACCACGAAGAGCCTGAAGAGGAGTGAAATACATGAAGAGCTTCAAAAGGTGTCATAAATATGAGAAGCATGAAATGGTGTTCAAAAACATGAAGAGCCTGAAAATGTGTGAAAAATATGAGGAGCATGAAACGGTCTTAAAAATATGTGGAGCATGAAGCGGTGTTCAAAAACATGAAGAGCCTGACAAGGTGTGAAAAATATGAAGAGGTTCAAAAAGTGTCAAAAATATGAGGAGCATGAAACTGTTCTGAAAAATAGGTGCAGCATAAAGCGGTGTTGAAAAACATGAAGGGTCTGAAAATGTGTGATATATATGAAGAGCTTCAAAAGGTGAAAAAATATGAGGAGCATGAAACGGTCTGAAACATAGGAGGAGCATGAAGGAGTGTTCAAAACATGCAGAGCCTGAAAAGGTGTGAAAAATATGAAGAGCTCCAAAAGTTGTCAAAAATATGAGGAGCAGGAAACGGTCGGAAAAATAAGAGGAGTATGAAATTGTGTTCAAAATCATTAAGAGCCTGAAAAGGTGTCAACAATATGAGGAGCATGAAACAGTCTGAAAATAGGAGGAGCATGAAACGGTGTTGAAAAACATGAAGAGCATGAAAAGGTGTGAAAAATATGAAGCGCTTCAAAAGGTGTCAAAAATATGAGGAGCATGAAACGGTCTGAAAAATAGGAGGAAAATGAAACGGTGTTCAAAATCATTAAGAGCCTGAAAAGGTGTGAAAAATATGAGGAGCATGAAACGGTCTGAAAAAAAGGCGAGAATGAAGTTGTGTTCAAAGACATGAAGAGCCCGAAAAGGTGTGTAAAATATGAAGAGCTTCAAAAGGTGTCAAAAATATGAGCAGCATAAAACGGTTTGAAAAATAGGAGGAGCATGAAGTGGTGTTGAAAAACATGAAGAGCCTGAAAATGTGTGAAAAATATGAAGAGCTTCAGAAGGTGTGAATAATATGTGGAGCATGAAGCGGTGTTCAAAAACTTGAAGATACTGAAAAGGTGTGAAAAATATGAAGAGCTTCAAAAGATGTCAAAAATATGAGGAGCATGAATCGGTCTGAAAAATATTAGGAGCATGAAACGGTGTGGAAAACCTGAAGCGCCTGAAAAGGTGTGAAAAATATGAAGAGTTTCAAAACATGTAAAAATATGAGGAGCATGAAACGGTGTTCAGAAACATGAAGAGCCTGAAATGGTGTGGAAAAATATGAAGAGCTTCAAAAGGTGTCAAAAATATGAGGAGCATGAAGCGTTCTGAAAAATAGGAGGAGCATGAAACGGTGTTGCAAAACACGAAGAGCCTAAAAAGGAGTGAAAAATATGAAGAGCTTCAAAAGGTGTCAAATATATAAGGAGCATGAAACGGTCTGAAAAATAGGAGCAGCCTGAAACGGTGTGGAAAAACAAGAAGAGCCTGAAAATGTGTGAAAAATATAAAGAGCTTCAAAAGGTTTCAAAATTATGAGGCGCATGAAACTGTCTTAAAAATAGGAAGAGCATGAAGCGGTGTTGAAAAATATGAAGAGCCTGAAAAGGTGTGAAATATATGAAGAGCTACAAAACGTGTCAAAAATATGAGGAGCATGAAGCTTTCTGAAAAATAGGAGGAGCATGAAACGGTGCTGAAAAACACGAAAAGCCTAAAAAGGAGTGAAATATATGAAGAGCTTCAGAAGAAGTCAAAAATATAAAAAGCATGAAACGGTCTGAAAAATAGGAGGAGCATGAAGCGGTGTTGAAAAACATGAGGAGCCTGAAAAGGTGTGAAATATATGAAGAGCTTCAAAACTTGTCAATAATATAATGAGAATGAAACGGTCTGAAAAATAGGAGGAGCATGAAGCGGTGTTGCAAAACATGAAGAGCCTGAAAAGGTGTGAAACACATGAAGAGCCTGAAAATGTGTGAAATATATGAAGAGCTTCAAATGGTGTCAAAAATATGAGGATCATGAAACGGTCTGAAAAATATGAGGAGCATGAAACGGTGTTCAAAAACATGAAGAACCTAAAATGGTGTGAAAAATATGAAGAACTTAAAAACGTGTCAAAAATAGGAGGAGTTTCAAAGGGTCCGAACAATAGGAAGAGCATGAAGGGGTGTTGCAAAACATGAAGAGCCTGAAAAGGTGTGAAAAACATGAAGAACCTTAAAAGGTGTGAAATATATGAAGACGTTCAAAAGGTGTCAAAAATTGGAGAAGCATGAATCTGTGTGAAAAAAAGGAGGAGCATGAAGCGGTGTTCAAAAACCTGAGGAGCCTGAAAAGGTGTGAAAAATATGAAGAGCTTCAAAAGGTGTGAAATTCTGAGGAGCATGAAACGGTCTGAAAAATAGGAGAAGCATGAAGCGGTGTTGAAAAACATGAAGAGCCTGAAAAGGTGTGAAAAATATGAAGAGCTTCAAAAGGTGTCAATAATATGAGGAGCATGAAACCGTCTGAAACATAGGAGGAGCATGAAGCAGTGTTCAAAAACATGAAGAGCCTGAAAAAGTCAGAAAAATATGAAGAGGTTCAAAAGTTGTCAAAAATGTGAGGAGCATGAAATGGTCTGAAAAATAGGAGTAGCATGAAACGGTGTTGAAAAACATGAAGAGCCTGAAAAGATGTGAATAATATGAAGAGCTTCAAAAGGTTCGAAAAATATGAAGAGCTTCAAAAGATTTCAAAAATATGAGGACCATGAAACGGTAAGAAAAATAGGAGGAGCAAGAATCGGTGTTGAAAAAAAGAAGAGCTTGAAAAGTTGTGAAATATATGAAGAGCTTCAAAAGGTGTCAAAAATATTAGGAGCAGGAAACGGTCTGAAAAATAGGAGCAGCATGAAGTGGTGATGAAAAACATGAAGAGCCTGAAAAGGTGTGAAAAATATGAAGGACTTCAAAAGGTTTCAATAATATGAGGAGCATGAAACTTTCTGAAAAATATGCGGCAAAGGAAACTGTCTGAAAAATAGGAGGAGCATGAAACGGTGTTGAAAAACATGAAGAGCAGGAATAAGTGTGAAAAATATGAAGAGCGTCAAAAGGTGTTAAAAATATGAGGAGCATGAAACGGTCTGAAAACTAGGAGGAGCAAGAAACGGTGTTGAAAAACATGAAGAGCCTGAAAAGGTGTGAAAAATATTAAGAGCTTCAAAATGTGACAAAAATACGAGGAGCATCAAGCGGTCTGAAAATTAGGAGGAGCATGAAGCAGTGTTGAAAAACATGAAGAGCCTGAAAACGTGCGAAAAATATGAAGAGCTTCAAAAGGTGGAAAAATATGAAGAGCTTCAAAAGGTGTGAAAATTATGAGGAGCATGAAACGTTCTGAAAAGTAGGAGGAGCATGAAGCGTTGTTCAAAAACATGAAGAGCCTGAAAAAATGTGAAAAATATGAACAGCTTCAAAAGGTGTCAAATATATGAGGAGCATGAAACAGTATGAAAAATAGCAGGAGCATGAAACGATGTTGAAAAACAAGAAGAGCCTGAAAACGTGTGAAAAATATGAAGAGCTTCAAAAGGTGGAAAAATAAGAAGAGCTTCAAAAGGTGTGAAACTTATGAGGAGCATGAAACGGTCTAAAAAATAGGAGGAGCATGAAGCGGTGTTGAAAACATGAAGAGCTTGAAAAGGTGTGAAAAATAAGAAGAACTTCAAAGGTGTGAAAAATATGAGGAACATGAAACGGTCTCAAAAATAGGAGGTGCATGAAGCGGTGTTGAAAAACATGAAGAGCCTGAAAACGTGTGAAAAATATGAAGAGTTTCAAAGGTTGGAAAAATATGAAGAGCTTTAAAAGGTGCAAAAATATGAGGAGCAGAAAACGGTCTGAAAAATAGGAGGAGCATTAAACATTGTTGAAAAACATGAAGAGCTTCAAAAGGTGTGAAAAATATGAAGAGCTTCAAAAGGTTTAAAAAATAGGAGTAGCATGAAACGGTGTTCAAAAACATGAAGAGCATGAAAAGGTGTGAAAAATATGAAGAGCTTCAAAAGGTGTCAAAATTATGAGGAGCATGAAACCGTCTGAAAAATAGGAGGAGCATGAAGCGGTATTGAAAAACATGAAGAGCCTGAAAAGGTTTGAAAAATATGAAGAGCTTCAAAAGGTGTGAAAAATATGAGGAGCATGAAACGGTTTGAAAAATAGGAAGAGCATGAAGCAGTGTTGAAAACATGAAGAGCCTAAAAGGTGTGAAATATATGAGGAGCTCCAAAAGGTTGCAAAAATAAGAGGAGGTGAAACGGTCTGAAAAATACGAGGACCATGAAGCGGTGTTGAAAAACATGAATAGCCTTAAAAGGTGTGAAAAATATGAAGAGTTTCAAAAGGTGTCAAATATATGTGGAGCAAGAAACGGTCTGAAAAATAGGAGGAGCATGAAGCGGTGTTGAAAAATTTGAAGAGCCTGAAAATTTGTGAAAAATATGAAGAGCTTCAAAAAGTGACAAATATATGAGGAGAATGAAACGGTCATAAAATAGGAGGAGCATGAAACGGTGTTGAAAAACATGAGGAGCCTGAAAAGTAGTCAAATATATGAACAGCTTCAAAAGATGTCAAAAATATGAGGAGCATGAAACGGTCTGAATAATAGAAGGAGCATGAAGCGGTGTTGAAAAGCATGCGGAGCCTGAAAAGGTGTGAAAGATATGAAGAACTTCAAAAGGTGTCAAAAATAGAGGAGCATGAAATGGTCTGAAAAAAAAAAGGAGCATGAAACGGTGTTAAAAACAGGAGGAGCATGAAGCAGTGTTCAAAAACATGAGGAGCCTGAAAAGGTGTGAAAAATATGAAGAGCTTCAAAAGGTGTGAAATTCTGAGGAGCATGAAACGGTCTGAAAAATAGGAGAAGCATGAAGCGGTGTTGAAAAACATGAAGAGCCTGATAAGGTGCGAAAAATATGAAGAGCTTCAAAAGGTGTGAAATTCTGAGGAGCATGAAACGGTGTTAAAAACAGGAGGAGCATGAAGCGTTGTTCAAAACTATGAAAAGCCTGATAAGGTGCGAAAAATATGAAGAGCTTCAAAAGGTGTCAATAATATGAGGAGCATGAAACCGTCTGAAACATAGGAGGAGCATGAAGCAGTGTTCAAAAACATGAAGAGCCTGAAAAAGTCAGAAAAATATGAAGAGGTTCAAAAGTTGTCAAAAATGTGAGGAGCATGAAATGGTCTGAAAAATAGGAGTAGCATGAAACGGTGTTGAAAAACATGAAGAGCCTGAAAAGATGTGAATAATATGAAGAGCTTCAAAAGGTTCGAAAAATATGAAGAGCTTCAAAAGATTTCAAAAATATGAGGACCATGAAACGGTCTGAAAAATAGGAGGAGCATGAAGCGGTGTTGAAAAACATGAAGAGCCTGAAAAGGCGTGAAATTTATGAAGAGCTTCAAAAGGTGTCAAAAATATGAGGAGCATGAAACGGTCTGAAAAATAGGAGGAGCATGAAGCCGTGTTGAAAAACATGAAGAGCCTGAAAAGAGTAAAATATATGAAGATCTTCAAAAGGTGTCAAAAATATGAGGAGCATGAAACGGTCTGAAAAATAGGAGGATCATGAAGCGGTGTTTAAAAATATGAATAGCGTGAAAAGATGTGAAAAATATGAAGAGCTTCAAAAGGTGGGAAAATATGAAGAGCTTCAAAAGGTGTCAAATATATGAGGAGCATAAAACGGTCTGAAAAATCGAAGGAGCATGAAAGGAGTTGAAAAACCTGAAGAGGGTGAAAAGTTGTGAAAAATATGAAGAGCTTCAAAAGGTGTTAAAAATATGAGGAGCATGAAACGGTGGTGAAAACATGAAGAGCTTCAAAAGGTGTCAAAATTATGAGGAGCCTGAAACGGTCTGAAAATTATGAGGAGCATGAAACTGTCTGAAAAATATGAGGAGCATGATACGGTGTTGAAAAATATGAAGAGCCTGAAAAGCTGTGAAAAATATGAAGAGCTTCAAAAGCTGTCAAAAATATGAGGAGCATGAAACGGTCTGAAATTTATGAGGAGCATGAAACGGTTTGACAAATATGAGGAGCATGAAACGGTTTTGAAAAATATGAAGAGCATGAAAAGGTGTGAAAAATATGAAGAGCTTGAAAAGTTGTCAAAAATATGAGGAGCATGAAACGGTCTGAAATTTAGGAGGAGCAAGAAACGGTGTTCAAAAACATGATGAGCATGAGAAGTTGTGAAAAATAGGAACAGCTTCAAAATGTGTCAAAAATATGAGAAGCATGAAAGAATTTGAAAAATATGAGTAACATGAAGCTGCGTCAAAAACAAGAAGAGCCTGAAAAGGTTTGAAATATATGAAGAGCTTCAAAAGGTGTCAAAAATATTAGGAGCAGGAAACGGTCTGAAAAATAGGAGCAGCATGAAGTGGTGTTGAAAAACATGAAGAGCCTGAAAAGGTGTGAAAAATATGAAGGACTTCAAAAGGTTTCAATAATATGAGGAGCATGAAACTTTCTGAAAAATATGCGGCACAGGAAACTGTCTGAAAAATAGGAGGAGCATGAAACGGTGTTGAAAAACATGAAGAGCAGGAATAAGTGTGAAAAATATGAAGAGCGTCAAAAGGTGTTAAAAATATGAGGAGCATGAAACGGTCTGAAAACTAGGAGGAGCAAGAAACGGTGTTGAAAAACATGAAGAGCCTGAAAAGGTGTTAAAAATATGATGAGCTTCAAAAGGTGTCAAAAATATGAGGAGCATGAAACGGTCTGAAAAATAGGAGGAGAATGAACCGTTGTTGAAAAACATGAAGAGCCTGAAAAGGTGTGAAAAATATGAAGAGATTCAAAAGGTGTCAAAAATATGAGGAGCTTGAAACGGTCTGAAAAATAGGAGGAGCATGAAGCAGTGTTGAAAAACAAGAAGAGCCTTAAAAGGCGTTAAAAATATGAAGAGCTTCAAAAGGTGTCAAAAATATGAGGAGCATGAATCGGTCTGAAAAATAGGAGGAGCATGAGGCGGTGTTGAAAAACATGAAGAGCCTAAAATTGTGTGAAAAATATGAAGAGCTTCAAAAGGTGTAAAAAATATGAAGAGCTTCAAAAGGTGTGAAAAATATGAGGAGCATGAAACAGTCTGAAAAATTGGAAGAGCATGAAACAGTGTTGAAAAACATGAAGAGCATGAAATGTTTGAAAAATATGAAGAGCTTCAAAAGGTGTCAAAAAGAGGAGTAGCATGAAACGGTGTTCAAAAACTTGAAGAACCTGAAAAGGTGTAAAAAATATGAAGAGATTAAAAGGTGTCAAAAATATGAGAAGCATGAAACAGTCTGAAAAATAGGAGGAGCATGAAGCGGTGTTGAAAAACATGAAGAGCCTGAAAAGGTGTGAAAAATATGAAAAGCTTCAAAAGGTGTGAAAAATATGAAGAGCTTCAAAAGGTGTCAAAAATATGAGGAGCATGAAACGTTCTGAAAAATAGAAGGAGCATGAAGCGGTGTTCAAAAACATTTATAGCCTGGAAAGGTATGAAAAATATGAAGAGCTTCAAAGAGTGTGAAAAATATGAGGAGCATGAAACGGTTTGAAAAATAGGAGGAGCATGAGCGGTGTGCAAAAACATGAAGAGCCTGAAAGGTGTGAAAAATATGAAGAGCTTCAAAAGGTGTCAAAAATATGACGAGCATGAAAGGGTCTGAAAAATAGGAGGGGCATGATGTGGTGTTGAAAAATATGAAGAGCCTGAAAAGGTGTGAAATATATGAAGAGCTTCAAAAAGTGTGATAAATATGAGAAGCATGAAATGGTGTTCAAAAACATGAAGAGCCTGAAAATGTGTGAAAAATATGAGGAGCATGAAACGGTCTTAAAAATATGTGGAGCATGAAGCGGTGTTCAAAAACATGAAGAGCCTGACAAGGTGTGAAAAATATGAAGAGGTTCAAAAAGTGTCAAAAATATGAGGAGCATGAAACGATCTGAAACATAGTAGGAGCATGAAGCGTTGTTCAAAAACATGAAGAGCCTGAAAAGGTGTGAAATATATGAAGAGCTTCAAAAGGTGTCAAAAATATGAGGAGCATGACATGGTCTGAAAAATAGGAGGAGCATGAAGCAGTGTTGAAAAACATGAAGAGCCTGAAAAGGTGTGAAATATATGAAGAGCTTCAAAAGGTGTCAAAAATATAAGAAGCATGTAACGGTCTTAAAAATAGGAGGAGCATGTAACGGTGTTGAAAAACATGAAGAGCCTGAAAATGTGTGAAAAATATGAAGAGCTTCAAAAGGTGTCAAAAATAGAAGGAGCATGAAGCGGAGTTGAAAAACATGAAGAGCTTCAAAATGTGTCAAAAATATGAGGAGCATGATACGGTCTCAAAAATAGGAGGAGCATGAAGCGGTGTTGAAAAACATGAAGAGCTTGGAAATGTGTGAAATATATGAAGAGATTCAAAACTGTCACAAATAGGAGGAACATGAAACGGTCTGAAAAACAGGAGGAGCATGAAGTGGAGTTGAAAAAAATGAATAGCCTGAAAAGGTGTGAAAAATATTAGGAGCATGAAACAGTCTGAAAATAGGAGGAGAATCAAATGGTGCTGAAAAACATGGAGAGCCTGAAAAGGTTTGAAAAATATGAAGAGCTTCAAAAGGTGTCAAAAATATGAGGAGCATGAAATGGTCTGAAAAATAGGAGGAGCATGTAATGGTGTTGAAAACCACGAAGAGCCTGAAGAGGAGTGAAATACATGAAGAGCTTCAAAAGGTGTCATAAATATGAGAAGCATGAAATGGTGTTCAAAACCATGAAGAGCCTGAAAATGTGTGAAAAATATGAGGAGCATGAAACGGTCTTAAAAATATGTGGAGCATGAAGCGGTGTTCAAAAACATGAAGAGCCTGACAAGGTGTGAAAAATATGAAGAGGTTCAAAAAGTGTCAAAAATATGAGGAGCATGAAACTGTTCTGAAAAATAGGTGCAGCATAAAGCGGTGTTGAAAAACATGAAGGGTCTGAAAATGTGTGAAACATATGAAGAGCTTCAAAAGGTGAAAAAATATGAGGAGCATGAAACGGTCTGAAACATAGGAGGAGCATGAAGGAGTGTTCAAAACATGCAGAGCCTGAAAAGGTGTGAAAAATATGAAGAGCTCCAAAAGTTGTCAAAAAAATGAGGAGCAGGAAACGGTCTGAAAAATAGGAGGAGTTGAAACGGTGTTCAAAAACTTGAAGATACTGAAAAGATGTGAAAAATATGAAGAGCTTCAAAAGGTGTCAAAATATGAGGAGCACGAAACATTCTGAAAAATAAGAGCAGTATGTAACGGTGTTGAACAACATGAAGAGCCTGAAAAGGTGTGAAAAATATGAAGAGATTAAAAAGGTGTCAAAATATGAGGAGCATGAAACGGTCTGAAAAATAGGAGGAGCATGAAGTGGTGTTCAAAAACATGAAGAGCCCGAAAAGGTGTGAAAAATATGAAGAGCTACAAAAGGTGTCAAATATATGAGGAGCATGAAACTGTCTGAAAAATAAGAGGAGTATGAAACGGTGTTCAAAATCATTAAGAGCCTGAAAAGGTGTCAAAAATATGAGGAGCATGAAACAGTCTGAAAATAGGAGGAGCATGAAACGGTGTTGAAAAACATGAAGAGCATGAAAAGGTGTGAAAAATATGAAGAGCTTCAAAAGGTGTCAAATAGGAGTAGCATGAAACGGTGTTCAAAAACATGAAGAGCCTGAAAAGGTGTGCAAAATTTGAAGAGCTTCAAAACGTGTGAAAATATGAGGTGCATGAAACGGTCTGAAAACTAGGAGGAGCATGAAACGGTCTTGAAAAACATGAAGAGCATGAAACGGTCTGAAAATTAGGAGGAGCATGAAATGGTGTTCAAAAACATGAAGATCCTGAAAACATGTGAAAAATATGAAGCGCTTCAAAAGGTGTCAAAAATATGAGGAGCATGAAACGGTCTGAAAAATAGGAGGAAAATTAAACGGTGTTCAAAATCATTAAGAGACTGAAAAGGTGTGAAAAATATGAGGAGCATGAAACGGTCTGAAAAAAAGGCGAGAATGAAGTTGTGTTCAAAGACATGAAGAGCCCGAAAAGGTGTGTAAAACATGAAGAGCTTCAAAAGGTGTCAAAAATATGAGGAGCATGAAACGGTCTGAAAAATAGGAGGAGCATGAAGTGGTGTTGAAAAACATGAAGAGCCTGAAAATGTGTGAAAAATATGAAGAGCTTGAGAAGGTGTGAATAATATGTGGAGCATGAAGCGGTGTTCAAAAACTTGAAGATACTGAAAAGGTGTGAAAAATATGAAGAGCTTCAAAAGGTGTCAAAAATATGAGGAGCATGAAACGGTCTGAAAAATATTAGGAGCATGAAACGCTGTTGAAAACCTGAAGCGCCTGAAAAGGTGTGAAAAATATGAAGAGTTTCAAAACATGTAAAAATATGAGGAGCATGAAACGGTGTTCAGAAACATGAAGAGCCTGAAATGTGTGAAAAATATGAAGAGTTTCAAAAGGTGTCAAAAATATGAGGAGCATGAAGCGTTCTGAAAAATAGGAGGAGCATGAAACGGTGTTGCAAAACACGAAGAGCCTAAAAAGGAGTGAAAAATATGAAGAGCTTCAAAAGGTGTCAAATATATAAGGAGCATGAAACGGTCTGAAAAATAGGAGCAGCCTGAAAAGGTGTGGAAAAACATGAAGAGCCTGAAAATGTGTGAAAAATATAAAGAGCTTCAAAAGGTTTCAAAATTATGAGGCGCATGAAACTGTCTTAAAAATAGGAAGAGCATGAAGCGGTGTTGAAAAATATGAAGAGCCTGAAAAGGTGTGAAATATATGAAGAGCTACAAAACGTGTCAAAAATATGAGGAGCATGAAGCGTTCTGAAAAATATGAGGAGCATGAAACGGTGCTGAAAAACACGAAAAGCCTAAAAAGGAGTGAAATATATGAAGAGCTTCAGAAGAAGTCAAAAATATAAGGAGCATGAAACGGTCTGAAAAATAGGAGGAGCATGAAGCGGTGTTGAAAAACATGAGAAGCCTGAAAAGGTGTGAAATATATGAAGAGCTTCAAAACTTGTCAATAATATAATGAGAATGAAACGGTCTGAAAAATAGTAGGAGCATGAAGCGGTGTTGAAAAACATGAAAAGACTGAAAAGGTGTGAAAAATATGAAGAGCTTCAAAAGGTGTCAAAAATATGAGGAGCATGAAACGGTCTGAAAAACAGGAGGAGCATGACGCGGTGTTGAAAAACATGAGGAGCCTGAAAAGGTGTGAAATATATGAAGAGCTTCAAAAGTGTCAAAAATATGAGGAGCATGAAACGGTCTGAAAAATAGGAGGAGCATTAAACATTGTTGAAAAACATGAAGAGCCTGAAAAGGTGTGAAAAATATAAAGAGCTTCAAAAGGTGTAAAAAATAGGAGTAGCGTAAAACGGTGTTTAAAAACATGAAGAGCATGAAAAGGTGTGAAAAATATGAAGAGGTTCAAAACGTGTCAAAATTATGAGGAGCATGAAACAGTCTGAAAAATAGGAGGAACATGAAGCGGTACTGAAAAACATGAAGAGCCTGAAAAGGTTTGTAAAATATGAAGAGCTTCAAAAGGTGTGAAAAATATGAAGAGCTTCAAAACTTGTGAAATATGAAGAGCTTCAAAAGGTGTGAAAAATATGAGGAGCATGAAACGGTCTGAAAAACAGGAGGAGCTTGTAACGGTGTTCAAAAACATGAAGAGACACAAAAGGTGTGAAAAATATGAAGAGCTTCAAAAGGTGTCAAAATTATGAGAAGCATGACACGGTCTGAAAAATAGGAGGAGCAAGATGCGGTGTTGAAAAACATGAAGAGCCTGAAAAGGAGTGAAATATATGAAGAGCTTCAAAAGGTGTCAAAATATGAGGAGCATGAAACGGTCTGAAAAATAGGAGGAGCATATAGTGGTGCTGAAAAACATGTAGAGACTGAAAAGGTTTGGAAAATATGAAGAGCTTCAAAAGGTGTCAAAAATATGAGGAGCATGAAAAGGTCTGAAAAATAGGAGGAGCATGAAGCTGTGTTGAAAAATTTGAAGAGCCTGAAAAGTTGTGAACAATATGAAGAGCTTCAAAAAGTGTCTAAAATATGAGGAGCATGAAACGGTCTGAAAAATAGGACGAGCATGAAACGGTCTTGAAAAACATGAAGAGCCTGAAAAGGAGTAAAATATATGAAGAGCTTCAAAAGGTGTCAAAAATATGAGGAGCATGAAACGGTCTGAAAATAGGAGGAGCATCAAGTGGTGCTGAAAAACATAGAGAGACTGAAAAGGTTTGAAAAATATAACGAGCTTCAAAAGGTGTCAAAAATATGAGGAGCATGAAACGGTCTGAAAAATAGGAGGAGCATGAAACGGTGTTGAAAAACATGCAGAGCCTGAAAAGGTGTGAAATATATGAAGAGCTTCAAAAGGTGTCAAAAATATGAGGAGCAAGAAACGGTCTGAAAAATAGGAGGACATTGAAGTGTCGTTCAAACACATGAAGAGCCTGAAAAAGTGTGAAATATATGAAGAGCTTCAAAAGGTGTAAAAATATGAGGAGCATGAAAAGGTCTGAAAAATAGGTGGAGCATGAAGCGTTGTTCAAATATATGAAGAGCCTGATAAGGTGTGAAAAATATGAAGAACTTCAAAAGGTGTCAAATATGAGTGCACGAAACGGTCTGAAAAATAAGAGGAGCATGAAGCGGTGTTGAACAACATGAAGAGCCTGAAAAGTTGTGAACTATATGAGGAGCTTGAAAAGGTGACAAAAATATGAGCAGCATGAAGCGGTCTGAAAAATAGGAGGAGCATGAACCGGTGTTGAAAAACAGGAAGAGCCTGAAAAGATGTAAAAAATATAAAGAGCTTCAAAAGGTGTCAAAAATATGAGGAGCATGAAACGGTCTGAAATAAGAGGAGCATGAAGCGGTGTTGAAAAACATGCAGAGCCTGAAAAGAGTGAAATATATGAAGATCTTCAAAAGGTGTCAAAAATATGAGGAGCATGAAACGGTCTGAAAAATAGGAGTAGCATGAAGCGGTGTTCAAAAACTTGAAGAGCCTGAAAATCTGTGAAAAATATGAAGAGCTTAAAAGGTGTCAAAAATATGAAGAGCATGAAATGGTCTGAAAAATAGGAGGAGCATGAAATTGTGTTCAAAAACATGAAGAGCCTGAAAGGTGTGAAAAACATGAAAGGCTTCAAAACGTGTCAAAATTATGAGGAGAATGAAACAGTCTGAAAAATAGGAGGAACATGAAGCGGTTTTTGAAAACATGAAGAGCCTGAAGAGGGTTGAAAAATATGAAGAGCTTCAAAAGGTGTCAAAAATATGAGGAGCATGAAACGGTCTGAAATATATGAGGAGAATGAAGCGGTGTTGAAAAACATGAAGAGCCTGAAAAGGTGTGATAAATATGAAGAGCTTCAAAAGGTGTCAAAAATACGAGGACCATGAAACGGTCTGAAAAATATGAGGAGCATGAAACTGTGTTGAAAAACATGAAGAGCATGAAACGGTTTGAAAAATATGAAGAGATTCAAAACGTGTGAAAAATAGCAGAAGCATGAAACGGTGTTCAAAAACTTGAAGATCCTGAAAACGTGTGAAAAATATGAAGAGATTAAAAGGTGTCAAAATTATGAGAAGCATGAAACGGTCTGAAAAATAGGAGGAGCATGAAGCAGTGTTGAAAAACATGAAGAGCCTGAAAACGTGTGAAAAATATGAAGAGCTTCAAAAGGTGGAAAAATATGAAGAGCTTCAAAAGGTGTCAAAATTATGAGGAGCATGAAACGTTCTGAAAAGTAGGAGGAGCATGAAGCGGTGTTCAAAAACATGAAGAGCCTGAAAAAATGTGAAAAATATGAACAGCTTCAAAAGGTGTCAAATATATGAGGAGCATGAAACAGTATGAAAAATAGCAGGAGCATGAAACGATGTTGAAAAACAAGAAGAGCCTGAAAACGTGTGAAAAATATGAAGAGCTTCAAAAGGTGGAAAAATAAGAAGAGCTTCAAAAGGTGTGAAACTTATGAGGAGCATGAAACGGTCTAAAAAATAGGAGGAGCATGAAGCGGTGTTGAAAACATGAAGAGCTTGAAAAGGTGTGAAAAATATGAAGAGTTTCAAAACATGTAAAAATATGAGGAGCATGAAACGGTGTTCAGAAACATGAAGAGCCTGAAATGGTGTGAAAAATATGAAGAGCTTCAAAAAGTGTCAAAAATATGAGGAGCATGAAACGGTCTGAAAAATATTAGGAGCATGAAACGGTGTTGAAAAACACGAAGAGCCTAAAAAGGAGTGAAAAATATGAAGAGCTTCAAAAGGTGTCAAATATATAAGGAGCATGAAACGGTCTGAAAAATAGGAGCAGCCTGAAACGGTGTGGAAAAACATGAAGAGACTGAAAATGTGTGAAAAATATGAAGAGCTTCAAAAGGTTTCAAAAATGTGATGCGCATGAAACTGTCTTAAAAATAGGAAGAGCATGAAGCGGTGTTGAAAAAAATGAAGAGCCTGAAAAGGTGTGAAATATATGAAGAGCTACAAAATGTGTCAAAAATATGAGGAGCATGAAGTGTTCTGAAAAATAGGAGGAGCATGAAACGGTGTTGAAAAACACGAAGAGCCTAAAAAGGAGTGAAATATATGAAGAGCTTTAAAAGAAGTCAAAAATATAAGAAGCATGAAACGGTCTGAAAAATAGGAGGAGCATGAAGCGGTGTTGAAAAACATGAAGAGCCTGAAAAGGTGTGAAATATATGAAGAGGTTCAAAAGGTGTCAAAAATAGGAGGGGCATGAAACAGTTTGAAAAATAGGAAGAGCATGAAGTGGTGTTGAAAAACCTGAAGAGCCTGAAAAGGTGTGAATAATATGAAGAGCTTCAAAAGGAGTCAAATATATGAGGAGCATGAAACTGTCTGAAAAATAGGAGGAGCATGAAACGGTCTGAAAAATAGGAGGAGCATGAAACGGTGTTGCAAAACATGAAGAGCCTGAAAAGGTGGGAAATATATGAAGAGCTTCAAAAGTTTTCAAAAGTATGAGGAGCATGAAACGGTCTGAAAAATAGGAGGAGCATGAAGCGGTGTTGAAAAGTGAAGAGCCTGAAAAGGTGTGAAAAACATGAAGCGCTTCAAAAGTTGTCAAAAATATGAGGAACATGAAACGGTCTGAAAAATAGGAAGAGCAAGAATCGGTGTTGAAAAAAAGAAGAGCCTGAAAAGTTGTGAAATATATGAAGAACTTCAAAACGTGTCAAATATATGAGGAGCATGAAACGGTCTGAAAAATAGGAGCAGCATGAAGCGGTGTTAAAAAACATAAACAGCCTGAAAAGGTGTGAAATATATGAAGAGCTTCAAAAGGTGTCAAAAATATGAGGAGCATAAAACGCTCTGAATATTAGAGGGAGCATGAAACGGTCTTCAAAAACATGAAGAGCCTGAAAAGGTGTTAAAAGTATGAAGAGCTTCAAAACTTGTCAATAATATAATGAGAATGAAACGGTCTGAAAAATAGGAGGAGCATGAAGCCGTGTTGAAAAACATGAAAAGCCTGAAAAGGTGTGAAAAATAAGAAGAGCTTCAAAAGGTGTCAAAAATATGAGGAGCATGAAACGGTCTGAAAAACAGGAGGAGCATGACGCGGTGTTGAAAAACATGAGGAGCCTGAAAAGGTGTGAAATATATGAAGAGCTTCAAAAGGTGTCAAAAATATGAGGAGCATGAAAAGGTCTGAAGAATAGGAGGAGTAAGAAGCGGTGTTGAAAAACATGAAGAGCCTGAAAAGGTGTGAAATACATGAAGAGCTTCAAAATTGTCAAAAATATGAGGAGCATGAAACGGTCTGAAAAATAGGAGGAGCATGAAGCGGTGTTGCAAAACATGAAGAGCCTGAAAAGGTGTTAAAAATATGATGAGCTTCAAAAGGTGTCAAAAATATGAGGAGCATGAAACGGTCTGAAAAATAGGAGGAGAATGAACCAGTGTTGAAAAGCATGAAGAGCCTGAAAAGGTGTGAAAAATATGAAGAGATTCAAAAGGTGTCAAAAATATGAGGAGCTTGAAACGGTCTGAAAAATAGGAGGAGCATGAAGCGGTGTTGAAAAACAAGAAGAGCCTTAAAAGGCGTTAAAAATATGAAGAGCTTCAAAAGGTGTCAAAAATATGAGGAGCATGAAACAGTCTGAAAAATAGGAGGAGCATGAAGAGGTGTTGAAAAACATGAAGAGCATGAAATGGTTTGAAAAACATGAAGAGCTTCAAAAAGTATCAAAAACACGAGTAGCATGAAATGTTCTGAAAAATAAGAGGAGCATGAAACGCTGTTCAATATCATGAAGAGCCTGAAAAGTTGTGAAAAATATGAAGAGCTTAAAAGGTGTCTGCAATATGAGAAGCATGAAATGGTCTGAAAAATATGATGGGCATGAAGCCGTGTTTAGAAACATGAAGAGCCTGAAAATGTCTGAAAAATATGAAGAGCTTCAAAAGGTGTCAAAAATATGAGGAGCATGAAAGGGTCTGAAAAATAGGAGGAGCATGATGTGGTGTTGAAAAATATGAAGAGCCTGAAAAGGTGTGAAATATATGAAGAGCTTCAAAAGGTGTGATAAATATGAGAAGCATGAAATGGTGTTCAAAAACATGAAGAGCCTGAAAATGTGTGAAAAATATGAGGAGCATGAAACGGTCTTAAAAATATGTGGAGCATGAAGCGGTGTTCAAAAACATGAAGAGCCTGACAAGGTGTGAAAAATATGAAGAGGTTCAAAAAGTGTCAAAAATATGAGGAGCATGAAACTGTTCTGAAAAATAGGTGCAGCATAAAGCGTTGTTGAAAAACATGAAGGGTCTGAAAATGTGTGAAACATATGAAGAGCTTCAAAAGGTGAAAAAATATGAGGAGCATGAAACGGTCTGAAACATAGGAGGAGCATGAAGGAGTGTTCAAAACATGCAGAGCCTGAAAAGGTGTGAAAAATATGAAGAGCTCCAAAGGTTGTCAAAAATATGAGGAGCAGGAAACGGTCTGAAAAATAGGAGGAGCATGAAACGGTGTTCAAAAACTTGAAGATACTGAAAAGATGTGAAAAATATGAAGAGCTTCAAAAGGTGTCAAAATATGAGGAGCACGAAACATTCTGAAAAATAAGAGGAGTATGAAACGGTGTTGAACAACATGAAGAGCATGAAAAGGTGTGAAAAATATGAAGAGATTAAAAAGGTGTCAAAATATGAGGAGCATGAAATGGTCTGAAAAATAGGAGGCGCATGAAGTGGTGTTCAAAAATATGAAGAGCCCGAAAATGTGTGAAAAATATGAAGAGCTTCAAAAGGTGTCAACTATATGAGGAGCATGAAACTGTCTAAAAAATAAGAGGAGTATGAAACGGTGTTCAAAATCATTAAGAGCCTGAAAAGGTGTAAAAAATATGAGGAGCATGAAACAGTCTGAAAATAGGAGGAGCATGAAACGGTGTTGGAAAACATGAAGAGCATGAAAAGGTGTGAAAAATATGAAGAGCTTCAAAAGGTGTCAAATAGGAGTAGCATGAAACGGTGTTCAAAAACATGAAGAGCCTGAAAAGGTGTGCAAAATTTGAAGAGCTTCAAAACGTGTGAAAAATATGAGGAGCATGAAACGGTCTGAAAAATAGGAGGAGCATGAGACGGTCTTGAAAAACATGAAGAGCATGAAACGGTCTGAAAAATAGGAGGAGCATGAAATGGTGTTCAAAAACATGAAGATCCTGAAAACATGTGAAAAATATGAAGCGCTTCAAAAGGTGTCAAAAATATGAGGAGCATGAAACGGTCTGAAAAATAGGAGGAAAATGAAACGGTGTTCAAAATCATTAAGAGCCTGAAAAGGTGTGAAAAATATGAAGAGCTTCAGAATGTGTGAAAAATATGAGAAGCATAAAGCGGTTATCAAAAACTTGAAGATACTGAACAGGGGTGAAAAATATGAAGAGCTTCAAAAAGTGGCAAAAATATGAGGTGCATGAAACGGTATGAAAAATAGGAGGAGCATGAAACGGTGTTCAAAAACTTGAAGAGCCTGAAAAGTTGTGAAAAATATGAAGAGCTTCACAAGGTGTGAAAAATATGAGGAGCATGAAGCGGTGTTCAAAAACTTGAAGATACTGAAAAGGTGTGAAAAATATGAAGAGCTTCAAAAGGTGTCAAAAATATGAGGAGCATGAAACGGTCTGAAAAATATTAGGAGCATGATACGGTGTTGAAAAACACGAAGAGCCTAAAAAGGAGTGAAAAATATGAAGAGCTTCAAAAGGTGTCAAATATGTAAGGAGCATGAAACGGTCTGAAAAATAGGAGCAGCCTGAAACGGTGTGGAAAAACATGAAGAGACTGAAAATGTGTGAAAAATATGAAGAGCTTCAAAAGCTTTCAAAATTATGATGCACATGAAACTGTCTTAAAAATCGGAAGAGCATGAAGCGGTGTTGAAAAACATGAAGAGTCTGAAAAGGTGTGAAATATATGAAGAGCTACAAAATGTGTCAAAAATATGAGGAGCATGAAGCCTTCTGAAAAATAGGAGGAGCATGAAACGGTGTTGAAAAACACGAAGAGCCTAAAAAGGAGTGAAATATATGAAGAGCTTCAAAAAAGTCAAAAATATAAGAAGCATGAAACGGTCTGAAAAATAGGAGGAGCATGAAGCGGTGTTGAAAAATATGAAGAGCCTGAAAAGGTGTGAAAAATATGAAGAGTTTCAAAACATGTAAAAGTATGAGGAGCATGAAACGGTGTTCAGAAACATGAAGAGCCTGAAATGGTGTGAAAAATATGAAGAGCTTCAAAAGTTGTCAAAAATATGAGGAGCATGAAGCATTCTGAAAAATAGGAGGAGCATGAAACGGTGTTGAATAAGACGAAGAGCCTAAAAAGGAGTGAAAAATATGAAGAGCTTCAAAAGTTGTCAAATATATAAGGAGCATGAAACTGTCTGAAAAATAGGAGCAGCCTGAAACGGTGTGGAAAAACATGAAGAGACTGAATATGTGTGAAAAATATGAAGAGCTTCATAAGGTTTCAAAATTATGATGCGCATGAAACTGTCTTAAAAATAGGAAGAGCATGAAGCGGTGTTGAAAAACACGAAGAGCCTAAAAAGGAGTGAAATATATGAAGAGCTTCAAAAGAAGTCAAAAATATAAGGAGCATGAAACGGTCTGAAAAATAGGAGGAGCTTGAAGTGGTGTTGAAAAACATGAAGAGCCTGAAAAGGTGTGAAATATATGAAGAGGTTCAAAAGGTGTCAAAAATAGGAGGAGCATGAAACAGTTTGAAAAATAGGAAGAGCATGAAGTGGTGTTGAAAAACATGAAGAGCCTGAAAAGGTGTGAATAATATGAAGAGCTTCAAAAGGAGTCAAATATATGAGGAGCATGAAACTGTCTGAAAAATAGGAGGAGCATGAAACGGTCTGAAAAATAGGAGGAGCATGAAACGGTGTTGCAAAACATGAAGAGCCTGAAAAGGTGTGAAATATATGAAGAGCTTCAAAAGTTTTCAAAAGTTTGAGGAGCATGATACGGTCTGAAAAATATGAGGAGCATGAAGCGGTGTTGAAAAGTGAAGAGCCTGAAAAGGTGTGAAAAACATGAAGCGCTTCAAAAGTTGTCAAAAATATGAGGAACATGAAACGGTCTGAAAAATAGGAGGAGCATGTAATGGTGTTGAAAACCACGAAGAGCCTGAAGAGGAGTGAAATACATGAAGAGCTTCAAAAGGTGTCATAAATATGAGAAGCATGAAATGGTGTTCAAAAACATGAAGAGCCTGAAAATGTGTGAAAAATATGAGGAGCAGGAAACGGTCTTAAAAATATGTGGAGCATGAAGCGTGTTCAAAAACATGAAGAGCCTGACAAGGTGTGAAAAATATGAAGAGGTTCAAAAAGTGTCAAAAATATGAGGAGCATGAAACTGTTCTGAAAAATAGGTGCAGCATAAAGCGGTGTTGAAAAACATGAAGGGTCTGAAAATGTGTGAAACATATGAAGAGCTTCAAAAGGTGAAAAAATATGAGGAGCATGAAACGGTCTGAAACATAGGAGGAGCATGAAGGAGTGTTCAAAACATGCAGAGCCTGAAAAGGTGTGAAAAATATGAAGAGCTCCAAAAGTTGTCAAAAATATGAGGAGCAGGAAACGGTCTGAAAAATAGGAGGAGCATGAAACGGTTTTCAAAAACTTGAAGATACTGAAAAGATGTGAAAAATACGAAGAGCTTCAAAAGGTGTCAAAATATGAGGAGCACGAAACATTCTGAAAAATAAGAGGAGTATGAAACGTTGTTGAACAACCTGAAGAGCATGAAAAGTTGTGAAAAATATGAACAGATTAAAAAGGTGTCAAATATATGAGGAGCATGAAACTGTCTGAAAAATAAGAGGAGTATGAAACGGTGTTCAAAATCATTAAGAGCCTGAAAAGGTGTCAAAAATATGAGGAGCATGAAACAGTCTGAAAATAGGAGGAGCATGAAACGGTGTTGAAAAACATGAAGAGCATGAAAAGGTGTGAAAAATATGAAGAGCTTCAAAAGGTGTCAAATAGGAGTAGCAAGAAACGGTGTTCAAAAACATGAAGAGAATGAAAAGGTGTGCAAAATTTGAAGAGCTTCAAAACGTGTGAAAATATGAGGTGCATGAAACGGTCTGAAAAATAGGAGGAGCATGATACGGTCTTGAAAAACATGAAGAGCATGAAACGGTCTGAAAAATAGGAGGAGCATGAAATAGTGTTCAAAAACATGAAGATCCTGAAAACATGTGAAAAATATGAAGCGCATCAAAAGGTGTCAAAAATATGAGGAGCATGAAACGGTCTGAAAAATAGGAGGAAAATGAAACGGTGTTCAAAATCATTAAGAGCCTGAAAAGGTGTGAAAAATATGAGGAGCATGAAACGGTCTGAAAAAAAGGCGAGAATGAAGTTGTGTTCAAAGACATGAAGAGCCCGAAAAGGTGTGTAAAATATGAAGAGCTTCAAAAGGTGTCAAAAATATGAGGAGCATGAAACGGTCTGAAAAATAGGAGGAGCAAGAAGTGGTGTTGAAAAACATGAAGAGCCAGAAAATGTGTGAAAAATATGAAGAGCTTAAGAAGGTGTGAATAATATGAGGAGCATGAAGCGGCGTTCAAAAACTTGAAAATAATGAAAAGGTGTGAAAAATATGAAGAGCTTCAAAAGGTGTCAAAAATATGAGGAGCATGAAACGGTCTGAAAAATATTAGGAGCATGAAACGGTGTTGAAAACCTGAAGCGCCTGAAAAGGTGTGAAAAATATGAAGAGTTTCAAAACATGTAAAATATGAGGAGCATGAAACGGTGTTCAGAAACATGAAGAGCCTGAAATGTTGTGAAAAATATGAGGAGCATGAATCGGTCTGAAAAAAAGGCGAGAATGAAGTCGTGTTCAAAGACATGAAGAGCCCGAAAAGGTGTGTAAAATATGAAGAGTTTCAAAAGGTGTCAAAAATATGAGGAGCATGAAGCGTTCTGAAAAATAGGAGGAGCATGAAACGGTGTTGCAAAACACGAAGAGCCTAAAAAGGAGTGAAAAATATGAAGAGCTTCAAAAGGTGTCAAGTATATAAGGAGCATGAAACGGTCTGAATAATAGGAGCAGCCTGAAACGGTGTGGAAAAACATGAACAGCCTGAAAATGTGTGAAAAATATAAAGAGCTTCAAACGGTTTCAAAATTATGGGGCGCATGAAACTGTCTTAAAAATAGGAAGAGCATGAAGCGGTGTTGAAAAACACGAAGAGCCTAAAAAGGAGTGAAATATATGAAGAGCTTCAAAAGAAGTCAAAAATATAAGGAGCATGAAACGGTCTGAAAAATAGGAGGAGCTTGAAGTGGTGTTGAAAAACATGAAGAGCCTGAAAAGGTGTGAAAAACATGAAGCGCTTCAAAAGTTGTCAAAAATATGAGGAACAATAAACGGTCTGAAAAATAGGAGGAGCATGAAGCGGTGTTGCAAAACATGAAGAGACTGAAAAGGTGTGAAACACATGAAGAGCCTGAAAATGTGTGAAATATATGAAGAGCTTCAAATGGTGTCAAAAATATGAGGATCATGAAACGGTCTGAAAAATATGAGGAGCATGAAACGGTGTTCAAAAACATGAAGAACCTAAAATGGTGTGAAAAATATGAAGAACTTAAAAACGTGTCAAAAATAGGAGGAGTTTCAAAGGGTCCGAAAAATAGGAAGAGCATGAAGGGGTGTTGCAAAACATGAAGAGCCTGAAAAGGTGTGAAAAACATGAAGAACCTTAAAAGGTGTGAAATATATGAAGAGGTTCAAAAGGTGTCAAAAATTGGAGAAGCATGAATCTGTGTGAAAAATAGGAGGAGCATGAAGCGGTGTTCAAAAACCTGAGGAGCCTGAAAAGGTGTGAAATATATGAAGAGTTTCAAAAGGTGTTAAAAATATGAGGAGCATGAAACGGTCTGAAAAATAGCAGGAGCGTGAAACGGTGTTCAAAAACATGAAGAGCCTGAAAAAGTGTGAAATATATGAAGAGGTTCAAAAGGTGTCAAAAATATGAGGAACATGAAACGGTCTGAAAAATAGGAGGAGCAAGAATCGGTGTTGAAAAAAAGAAGAGCTTGAAAAGTTGTGAAATATATGAAGAGCTTCAAAATGTGTCAAATATATGAGGAGCGTGAAACGGTCTGAAAAATAGGAGCAGCATGAAGCGGTGTTGAAAAACATAAACAGCCTGAAAAGTTGTGAAATATATGAAGAGCTTCAAAATGTGTCAAAAATATGAGGAGCATGAAACGGTCTGAAAAATAGGAGGAGCATGAAACGGTGTTCAAAAACATGAAGAGCCTGAAAAGGTGGGAAAAATATGAAGAGGTTCAAAACGTGTAAAAAATATGAGGAGCAAGAAACGGTCTGAAAAATATGAGGAGCATGAAACGGTGTTCAAAAACATGAAGAGCCTGAAAAGGTGTGAAAAATATGAAGAGCTTGAAAAGGTGTCAAAAATATGAGGAGGAAGAAACCTTGTGAAAAAATGAGGGGGAAGAAGTGGTGTCCAAAAACATGAAGAGCCTGAAAAAGTGTGAAAAACATGAAGAGCTTCAAAAGGGGTCAAAAATATGAGGAGCATGGAACAGTCTGAAAAATAGGAGAAGCATGAAACGGTGTTCAAAAACATGAAGAGCCTGAAAAGGTGTGAAATATATGAAGAGCTTCAAAAGGTGACAAAAATATGAGGAGCATGAAGCGTTCTGAAAAATAGGAGGAGCATGAAACGGTGCTGAAAAACACGAAGAGCCTAAAAAGGAGTGAAATATATGAAGAGCTTCAAAAGAAGTCAAAAATATAAGGAGCGTGAAACGGTCTGAAAAATAGGAGGAGCATGAAGCGGTGTTGAAAAACATGAAGAGCCTGAAAAGGTGTGAAATATATGAAGAGGTTAAAAAGGTGTCAAAAATCGGAGGAGCATGAAACTGTTTGAAAAATTGGAGGAGCATGAAGTGGTGTTGAAAAACATGAAGAGCCTGAAAAGGTGTGAATAATATGAAGAGCTTCAAAAGGAGTCAAATATATGAGGAGCATGAAACTGTCTGAAAAATAGGAGGAGCATGAAACGGTCTGAAAAATAGGAGGAGCATGAAACGGTGTTGCAAAACATGAAGAGCCTGAAAAGGTGGGAAATATATGAAGAGCTTCAAAAGTTTTCAAAAGTATGAGGAGCATGAAACGGTCTGAAAAATAGGAGGAGCATGAAGCGGTGTTGAAAAGTGAAGAGCCTGAAAAGGTGTGAAAAACATGAAGCGCTTCAAAAGTTGTCAAAAATATGAGGAACATGAAACGGTCTGAAAAATAGGAAGAGCAAGAATCGGTGTTGAAAAAAAGAAGAGCCTGAAAAGTTGTGAAATATATGAAGAACTTCAAAACGTGTCAAATATATGAGGAGCATGAAACGGTCTGAAAAATAGGAGCAGCATGAAGCGGTGTTAAAAAACATAAACAGCCTGAAAAGGTGTGAAATATATGAAGAGCTTCAAAAGGTGTCAAAAATATGAGGAGCATAAAACGCTCTGAATATTAGAGGGAGCATGAAACGGTCTTCAAAAACATGAAGAGCCTGAAAAGGTGTTAAAAGTATGAAGAGCTTCAAAACTTGTCAATAATATAATGAGAATGAAACGGTCTGAAAAATAGGAGGAGCATGAAGCCGTGTTGAAAAACATGAAAAGCCTGAAAAGGTGTGAAAAATAAGAAGAGCTTCAAAAGGTGTCAAAAATATGAGGAGCATGAAACGGTCTGAAAAACAGGAGGAGCATGACGCGGTGTTGAAAAACATGAGGAGCCTGAAAGGTGTGAAATATATGAAGAGCTTCAAAAGGTGTCAAAAATATGAGGAGCATGAAAAGGTCTGAAGAATAGGAGGAGTAAGAAGCGGTGTTGAAAAACATGAAGAGCCTGAAAAGGTGTGAAATACATGAAGAGCTTCAAAATTGTCAAAAATATGAGGAGCATGAAACGGTCTGAAAAATAGGAGGAGCATGAAGCGGTGTTGCAAAACATGAAGAGCCTGAAAAGGTGTTAAAAATATGATGAGCTTCAAAAGGTGTCAAAAATATGAGGAGCATGAAACGGTCTGAAAAATAGGAGGAGAATGAACCAGTGTTGAAAAGCATGAAGAGCCTGAAAAGGTGTGAAAAATATGAAGAGATTCAAAAGGTGTCAAAAATATGAGGAGCTTGAAACGGTCTGAAAAATAGGAGGAGCATGAAGCGGTGTTGAAAAACAAGAAGAGCCTTAAAAGGCGTTAAAAATATGAAGAGCTTCAAAAGGTGTCAAAAATATGAGGAGCATGAAACAGTCTGAAAAATAGGAGGAGAATGAAGAGGTGTTGAAAAACATGAAGAGCATGAAATGGTTTGAAAAACATGAAGAGCTTCAAAAAGTATCAAAAACACGAGTAGCATGAAACGTTCTGAAAAATAAGAGGAGCATGAAACGCTGTTCAATATCATGAAGAGCCTGAAAAGTTGTGAAAAATATGAAGAGCTTAAAAGGTGTCTGCAATATGAGAAGCATGAAATGGTCTGAAAAATATGATGGGCATGAAGCCGTGTTTAGAAACATGAAGAGCCTGAAAATGTCTGAAAAATATGAAGAGCTTCAAAAGGTGTCAAAAATATGAGGAGCATGAAACGTTCTGAAAAATAGAAGGAGCATGAAGCGGTGTTCAAAAACATTTATAGCCTGGAAAGGTATGAAAAATATGAAGAGCTTCGAAGAGTGTGAAAAATATGAGGAGCATGAAACGGTCTGAAAAATAGGAGGAGCATGAGCGGTGTGCAAAAACATGAAGAGCCTGAAAAGGTGTGAAAAATATGAAGAGCTTCAAAAGGTGTCAAAAATATGAGGAGCATGAAAGGGTCTGAAAAATAGGAGGAGCATGATGTGGTGTTGAAAAATATGAAGAGCCTGAAAAGGTGTGAAATATATGAAGAGCTTCAAAAGGTGTGATAAATATGAGAAGCATGAAATGGTGTTCAAAAACATGAAGAGCCTGAAAATGTGTGAAAAATATGAGGAGCATGAAACGGTCTTAAAAATATGTGGAGCATGAAGCGGTGTTCAAAAACATGAAGAGCCTGACAAGGTGTGAAAAATATGAAGAGGTTCAAAAAGTGTCAAAAATATGAGGAGCATGAAACTGTTCTGAAAAATAGGTGCAGCATAAAGCGTTGTTGAAAAACATGAAGGGTCTGAAAATGTGTGAAACATATGAAGAGCTTCAAAAGGTGAAAAAATATGAGGAGCATGAAACGGTCTGAAACATAGGAGGAGCATGAAGGAGTGTTCAAAACATGCAGAGCCTGAAAAGGTGTGAAAAATATGAAGAGCTCCAAAGGTTGTCAAAAATATGAGGAGCAGGAAACGGTCTGAAAAATAGGAGGAGCATGAAACGGTGTTCAAAAACTTGAAGATACTGAAAAGATGTGAAAAATATGAAGAGCTTCAAAAGGTGTCAAAATATGAGGAGCACGAAACATTCTGAAAAATAAGAGGAGTATGAAACGGTGTTGAACAACATGAAGAGCATGAAAAGGTGTGAAAAATATGAAGAGATTAAAAAGGTGTCAAAATATGAGGAGCATGAAATGGTCTGAAAAATAGGAGGCGCATGAAGTGGTGTTCAAAAATATGAAGAGCCCGAAAATGTGTGAAAAATATGAAGAGCTTCAAAAGGTGTCAACTATATGAGGAGCATGAAACTGTCTAAAAAATAAGAGGAGTATGAAACGGTGTTCAAAATCATTAAGAGCCTGAAAAGGTGTAAAAAATATGAGGAGCATGAAACAGTCTGAAAATAGGAGGAGCATGAAACGGTGTTGGAAAACATGAAGAGCATGAAAAGGTGTGAAAAATATGAAGAGCTTCAAAAGGTGTCAAATAGGAGTAGCATGAAACGGTGTTCAAAAACATGAAGAGCCTGAAAAGGTGTGCAAAATTTGAAGAGCTTCAAAACGTGTGAAAAATATGAGGAGCATGAAACGGTCTGAAAAATAGG
The DNA here is from genome assembly GCF_033118175.1 of Dama dama. Lineage (NCBI taxonomy): Eukaryota > Metazoa > Chordata > Mammalia > Artiodactyla > Cervidae > Dama > Dama dama. Next base: position 201,138 of record NW_026870961.1, read on the forward strand.
AGGAGCATGAGACGGTCTTGAAAAACATGAAGAGCATGAAACGGTCTGAAAAATAGGAGGAGCATGAAATGGTGTTCAAAAACATGAAGATCCTGAAAACATGTGAAAAATATGAAGCGCTTCAAAAGGTGTCAAAAATATGAGGAGCATGAAACGGTCTGAAAAATAGGAGGAAAATGAAACGGTGTTCAAAATCATTAAGAGCCTGAAAAGGTGTGAAAAATATGAAGAGCTTCAGAATGTGTGAAAAATATGAGAAGCATAAAGCGGTTATCAAAAACTTGAAGATACTGAACAGGGGTGAAAAATATGAAGAGCTTCAAAAAGTGGCAAAAATATGAGGTGCATGAAACGGTATGAAAAATAGGAGGAGCATGAAACGGTGTTCAAAAACTTGAAGAGCCTGAAAAGTTGTGAAAAATATGAAGAGCTTCACAAGGTGTGAAAAATATGAAGAGCATGAAGCGGTGTTCAAAAACTTGAAGATACTGAAAAGGTGTGAAAAATATGAAGAGCTTCAAAAGGTGTCAAAAATATGAGGAGCATGAAACGGTCTGAAAAATAGTAGGAGCATGATACGGTGTTGAAAAACACGAAGAGCCTAAAAAGGAGTGAAAAATATGAAGAGCTTCAAAAGGTGTCAAATATGTAAGGAGCATGAAAGGGTCTGAAAAATAGGAGCAGCCTGAAACGGTGTGGAAAAACATGAAGAGACTGAAAATGTGTGAAAAATATGAAGAGCTTCAAAAGCTTTCAAAATTATGATGCACATGAAACTGTCTTAAAAATCGGAAGAGCATGAAGCGGTGTTGAAAAACATGAAGAGCCTGAAAAGGTGTGAAATATATGAAGAGCTACAAAATGTGTCAAAAATATGAGGAGCATGAAGCCTTCTGAAAAATAGGAGGAGCATGAAACGGTGTTGAAAAACACGAAGAGCCTAAAAAGGAGTGAAATATATGAAGAGCTTCAAAAGAAGTCAAAAATATAAGAAGCATGAAACGGTCTGAAAAATAGGAGGAGCATGAAGCGGTGTTGAAAAATATGAAGAGCCTGAAAAGGTGTGAAAAATATGAAGAGTTTCAAAACATGTAAAAGTATGAGGAGCATGAAACGGTGTTCAGAAACATGAAGAGCCTGAAATGGTGTGAAAAATATGAAGAGCTTCAAAAGTTGTCAAAAATATGAGGAGCATGAAGCATTCTGAAAAATAGGAGGAGCATGAAACGGTGTTGAATAAGACGAAGAGCCTAAAAAGGAGTGAAAAATATGAAGAGCTTCAAAAGGTGTCAAATATATAAGGAGCATGAAACTGTCTGAAAAATAGGAGCAGCCTGAAACGGTGTGGAAAAACATGAAGAGACTGAAAATGTGTGAAAAATATGAAGAGCTTCATAAGGTTTCAAAATTATGATGCGCATGAAACTGTCTTAAAAATAGGAAGAGCATGAAGCGGTGTTGAAAAACACGAAGAGCCTAAAAAGGAGTGAAATATATGAAGAGCTTCAAAAGAAGTCAAAAATATAAGGAGCATGAAACGGTCTGAAAAATAGGAGGAGCTTGAAGTGGTGTTGAAAAACATGAAGAGCCTGAAAAGGTGTGAAATATATGAAGAGGTTCAAAATGTGTCAAAAATAGGAGGAGCATGAAACAGTTTGAAAAATAGGAAGAGCATGAAGTGGTGTTGAAAAACATGAAGAGCCTGAAAAGGTGTGAATAATATGAAGAGCTTCAAAAGGAGTCAAATATATGAGGAGCATGAAACTGTCTGAAAAATAGGAGGAGCATGAAACGGTCTGAAAAATAGGAGGAGCATGAAACGGTGTTGCAAAACATGAAGAGCCTGAAAAGGTGTGAAATATATGAAGAGCTTCAAAAGTTTTCAAAAGTTTGAGGAGCATGATACGGTCTGAAAAATATGAGGAGCATGAAGCGGTGTTGAAAAGTGAAGAGCCTGAAAAGGTGTGAAAAACATGAAGCGCTTCAAAAGTTGTCAAAAATATGAGGAACATGAAACGGTCTGAAAAATAGGAGGAGCATGTAATGGTGTTGAAAACCACGAAGAGCCTGAAGAGGAGTGAAATACATGAAGAGCTTCAAAAGGTGTCATAAATATGAGAAGCATGAAATGGTGTTCAAAAACATGAAGAGCCTGAAAATGTGTGAAAAATATGAGGAGCAGGAAACGGTCTTAAAAATATGTGGAGCATGAAGCGTGTTCAAAAACATGAAGAGCCTGACAAGGTGTGAAAAATATGAAGAGGTTCAAAAAGTGTCAAAAATATGAGGAGCATGAAACTGTTCTGAAAAATAGGTGCAGCATAAAGCGGTGTTGAAAAACATGAAGGGTCTGAAAATGTGTGAAACATATGAAGAGCTTCAAAAGGTGAAAAAATATGAGGAGCATGAAACGGTCTGAAACATAGGAGGAGCATGAAGGAGTGTTCAAAACATGCAGAGCCTGAAAAGGTGTGAAAAATATGAAGAGCTCCAAAAGTTGTCAAAAATATGAGGAGCAGGAAACGGTCTGAAAAATAGGAGGAGCATGAAACGGTTTTCAAAAACTTGAAGATACTGAAAAGATGTGAAAAATACGAAGAGCTTCAAAAGGTGTCAAAATATGAGGAGCACGAAACATTCTGAAAAATAAGAGGAGTATGAAACGGTGTTGAACAACCTGAAGAGCATGAAAAGTTGTGAAAAATATGAACAGATTAAAAAGGTGTCAAATATATGAGGAGCATGAAACTGTCTGAAAAATAAGAGGAGTATGAAACGGTGTTCAAAATCATTAAGAGCCTGAAAAGGTGTCAAAAATATGAGGAGCATGAAACAGTCTGAAAATAGGAGGAGCATGAAACGGTGTTGAAAAACATGAAGAGCATGAAAAGGTGTGAAAAATATGAAGAGCTTCAAAAGGTGTCAAATAGGAGTAGCAAGAAACGGTGTTCAAAAACATGAAGAGAATGAAAAGGTGTGCAAAATTTGAAGAGCTTCAAAACGTGTGAAAATATGAGGTGCATGAAACGGTCTGAAAAATAGGAGGAGCATGATACGGTCTTGAAAAACATGAAGAGCATGAAACGGTCTGAAAAATAGGAGGAGCATGAAATAGTGTTCAAAAACATGAAGATCCTGAAAACATGTGAAAAATATGAAGCGCTTCAAAAGGTGTCAAAAATATGAGGAGCATGAAACGGTCTGAAAAATAGGAGGAAAATGAAACGGTGTTCAAAATCATTAAGAGCCTGAAAAGGTGTGAAAAATATGAGGAGCATGAAACGGTCTGAAAAAAAGGCGAGAATGAAGTTGTGTTCAAAGACATGAAGAGCCCGAAAAGGTGTGTAAAATATGAAGAGCTTCAAAAGGTGTCAAAAATATGAGGAGCATGAAACGGTCTGAAAAATAGGAGGAGCAAGAAGTGGTGTTGAAAAACATGAAGAGCCAGAAAATGTGTGAAAAATATGAAGAGCTTAAGAAGGTGTGAATAATATGAGGAGCATGAAGCGGCGTTCAAAAACTTGAAAATAATGAAAAGGTGTGAAAAATATGAAGAGTTTCAAAACATGTAAAATATGAGGAGCATGAAACGGTGTTCAGAAACATGAAGAGCCTGAAATGTTGTGAAAAATATGAGGAGCATGAATCGGTCTGAAAAAAAGGCGAGAATGAAGTCGTGTTCAAAGACATGAAGAGCCCGAAAAGGTGTGTAAAATATGAAGAGCTTCAAAAGGTGTCAAAAATATGAGGAGCATGAAGCGTTCTGAAAAATAGGAGGAGCATGAAACGGTGTTGCAAAACACGAAGAGCCTAAAAAGGAGTGAAAAATATGAAGAGCTTCAAAAGGTGTCAAGTATATAAGGAGCATGAAACGGTCTGAATAATAAGAGCAGCCTGAAACGGTGTGGAAAAACATGAAGAGCCTGAAAATGTGTGAAAAATATAAAGAGCTTCAAACGGTTTCAAAATTATGGGGCGCATGAAACTGTCTTAAAAATAGGAAGAGCATGAAGCGGTGTTGAAAATTATGAAGAGCCTGAAAAGGTGTGAAATATATGAAGAGCTACAAAATGTGTCAAAAATATGAGGAGCATGAAGCGTTCTGAAAAATAGGAGGAGCATGAAACGGTGCTGAAAAACACGAAGAGCCTAAAAAGGAGTGAAATATATGAAGAGCTTCAAAAGAAGTCAAAAATATAAGGAGCGTGAAACGGTCTGAAAAATAGGAGGAGCATGAAGCGGTGTTGAAAAACATGAAGAGCCTGAAAAGGTGTGAAAAATATGAAGAGCTTCAAAAAGTGTCAAAAATATGAGGAGCATGAAACGATCTGAAACATAGTAAGAGCATGAAGCGTTGTTCAAAAACATGAAGAGCCTGAAAAGGTGTGAAATATATGAAGAGCTTCAAAAGGTGTCAAAAATATGAGGAGCATGACATGGTCTGAAAAATATGAGGAGCATGAAGCAGTGTTGAAAAACATGAAGAGCCTGAAAAGGTGTAAAAAATATGAAGAGCTTCAAAAAGTGTCAAAAATATGAGGAGCATGAAACGATCTGAAACATAGTAAGAGCATGAAGCGTTGTTCAAAAACATGAAGAGCCTGAAAAGGTGTGAAATATATGAAGAGCTTCAAAAGGTGTCAAAAATATGAGGAGCATGACATGGTCTGAAAAATATGAGGAGCATGAAGCAGTGTTGAAAAACATGAAGAGCCTGAAAAGGTGTGAAAAATATGAAGAGATTCAAAAAGTGTCAAAAATATGAGGAGCATGACATGGTCTGAAAAATAGGAGGAGCATGAAGCAGTGTTGAAATACATGAAGGGCATGAAAAGGTGTGAAAAATATGAAGAGGTTCAAAAAGTTTGAAAAATATGAAGAGCTCCAAAAGGTGTGAAAATATGCAGAGTTTCAAAAGGTGTCAAACATATGAGGAGCATGAAACGGTCTGAAAAATAGGAGGAGCATGAAACTGTGTTCAAAACCATGAAGAGAATGAAAAGGTGTGAAATATATGAAGACTTGAAAATGTGTCAAAAGTATGAGGAGCATGAAACGTTCTGAAATATAGGAGGAGCATGAAACTTTTTTCGAAAACATGAAGAGGCTGAAAAGGTGTGAAAAATATGAAGAGCCTCAAAAGGTGTCAAAATAATGAGGAGCTTGAAACGGTCTCAAATATAGGAGGAGAATAAAACGGTGTTGAAAAATATGTAGATCCTGAAAAGGTGTGAAAAATTTGTACAGTTTCAAAAGGAGTGAAAAATATGATGAGCATGAAATGGTCTGAAAAATAGGAGGACCATGAAACGGTGTTCAAAACCATGAAGAGACTGCAAAGGTGTGAAATATATGAAGAGCTTCAAAAGGTGTCAAAAATATGAGGAGCATGAAACGGTCTGAAAAATATTAGGAGCATGAAACGGTGTTGAAAACCTGAAGCACCTGAAAAGGTGTGAAAAATATGAAGAGTTTCAAAACATGTAAAATATGAGGAGCATGAAACGGTGTTCAGAAACATGAAGAGCCTGAAATGTTGTGAAAAATATGAGGAGCATGAATCGGTCTGAAAAAAAGGCGAGAATGAAGTCGTGTTCAAAGACATGAAGAGCCCGAAAAGGTGTGTAAAATATGAAGAGCTTCAAAAGGTGTCAAAAATATGAGGAGCATGAAGCGTTCTGAAAAATAGGAGGAGCATGAAACGGTGTTGCAAAACACGAAGAGCCTAAAAAGGAGTGAAAAATATGAAGAGCTTCAAAAGGTGTCAAGTATATAAGGAGCATGAAACGGTCTGAATAATAGGAGCAGCCTGAAACGGTGTGGAAAAACATGAACAGCCTGAAAATGTGTGAAAAATATAAAGAGCTTCAAACGGTTTCAAAATTATGGGGCGCATGAAACTGTCTTAAAAATAGGAAGAGCATGAAGCGGTGTTGAAAATTATGAAGAGCCTGAAAAGGTGTGAAATATATGAAGAGCTACAAAATGTGTCAAAAATATGAGGAGCATGAAGCGTTCTGAAAAATAGGAGGAGCATGAAACGGTGCTGAAAAACACGAAGAGCCTAAAAAGGAGTGAAATATATGAAGAGCTTCAAAAGAAGTCAAAAATATAAGGAGCGTGAAACGGTCTGAAAAATAGGAGGAGCATGAAGCGGTGTTGAAAAACATGAAGAGCCTGAAAAGGTGTGAAATATATGAAGAGGTTAAAAAGGTGTCAAAAATCGGAGGAGCATGAAACTGTTTGAAAAATTGGAGGAGCATGAAGTGGTGTTGAAAAACATGAAGAGCCTGAAAAGGTGTGAATAATATGAAGAGCTTCAAAAGGAGTCAAATATATGAGGAGCATGAAACTGTCTGAAAAATAGGAGGAGCATGAAACGGTCTGAAAAATAGGAGGAGCATGAAACGGTGTTGCAAAACATGAAGAGCCTGAAAAGGTGGGAAATATATGAAGAGCTTCAAAAGTTTTCAAAAGTATGAGGAGCATGAAACGGTCTGAAAAATAGGAGGAGCATGAAGCGGTGTTGAAAAGTGAAGAGCCTGAAAAGGTGTGAAAAACATGAAGCGCTTCAAAAGTTGTCAAAAATATGAGGAACAATAAACGGTCTGAAAAATAGGAGGAGCATGAAGCGGTGTTGCAAAACATGAAGAGACTGAAAAGGTGTGAAACACATGAAGAGCCTGAAAATGTGTGAAATATATGAAGAGCTTCAAATGGTTTCAAAAATATGAGGATCATGAAACGGTCTGAAAAATATGAGGAGCATGAAACGGTGTTCAAAAACATGAAGAACCTAAAATGGTGTGAAAAATATGAAGAACTTAAAAACGTGTCAAAAATAGGAGGAGTTTCAAAGGGTCCGAAAAATAGGAAGAGCATGAAGGGGTGTTGCAAAACATGAAGAGCCTGAAAAGGTGTGAAAAACATGAAGAACCTTAAAAGGTGTGAAATATATGAAGAGGTTCAAAAGGTGTCAAAAATTGGAGAAGCATGAATCTGTGTGAAAAATAGGAGGAGCATGAAGCGGTGTTCAAAAACCTGAGGAGCCTGAAAAGGTGTGAAATATATGAAGAGTTTCAAAAGGTGTTAAAAATATGAGGAGCATGAAACGGTCTGAAAAATAGCAGGAGCGTGAAACGGTGTTCAAAAACATGAAGAGCCTGAAAAAGTGTGAAATATATGAAGAGGTTCAAAAGGTGTCAAAAATATGAGGAACATGAAACGGTCTGAAAAATAGGAGGAGCAAGAATCGGTGTTGAAAAAAAGAAGAGCTTGAAAAGTTGTGAAATATATGAAGAGCTTCAAAATGTGTCAAATATATGAGGAGCGTGAAACGGTCTGAAAAATAGGAGCAGCATGAAGCGGTGTTGAAAAACATAAACAGCCTGAAAAGTTGTGAAATATATGAAGAGCTTCAAAATGTGTCAAAAATATGAGGAGCATGAAACGGTCTGAAAAATAGGAGGAGCATGAAACGGTGTTCAAAAACATGAAGAGCCTGAAAAGGTGGGAAAAATATGAAGAGGTTCAAAACGTGTAAAAAATATGAGGAGCAAGAAACGGTCTGAAAAATATGAGGAGCATGAAACGGTGTTCAAAAACATGAAGAGCCTGAAAAGGTGTGAAAAATATGAAGAGCTTGAAAAGGTGTCAAAAATATGAGGAGGAAGAAACCTTGTGAAAAAATGAGGGGGAAGAAGTGGTGTCCAAAAACATGAAGAGCCTGAAAAAGTGTGAAAAACATGAAGAGCTTCAAAAGGGGTCAAAAATATGAGGAGCATGGAACAGTCTGAAAAATAGGAGAAGCATGAAACGGTGTTCAAAAACATGAAGAGCCTGAAAAGGTGTGAAATATATGAAGAGCTTCAAAAGGTGACAAAAATATGAGGAGCATGAAACGGTCTGAAAAATAGGAGGAGCATGAAACGGTGTTCAAAAACATGAAGAGCCTGAAAAGGTGGGAAAAATATGAAGAGGTTCAAAACGTGTAAAAAATATGAGGAGCAAGAAACGGTCTGAAAAATATGAGGAGCATGAAACGGTGTTCAGAAACATGAAGAGCCTGAAAAGGTGTGAAATATATGAAGAGCTTCAAAAGGTGTCAAAAATATGAGGAACATGAAACGGTCTAAAAAATAGGAGGAGCATGAAGTGGTGTTGAAAAACATGAAGAGCCTGAAAAGGTGTAAAAAATATGAAGAGCTTCAAAATGTGTCAAAAATATGAGGAGCATGAAACGATCTGAAACATAGTAAGAGCATGAAGCGTTGTTCAAAAACATGAAGAGCCTGAAAAGGTGTGAAATATATGAAGAGCTTCAAAACGTGTCAAAAATATGAGGAGCATGACATGGTCTGAAAAATATGAGGAGCATGAAGCAGTGTTGAAAAACATGAAGAGCCTGAAAAGGTGTGAAAAATATGAAGAGCTTCAAAAAGTGTCAAAAACATGAGGAGCATGAAACGATCTGAAACATAGTAAGAGCATGAAGCGTTGTTCAAAAACATGAAGAGCCTGAAAAGGTGTGAAATATATGAAGAGCTTCAAAAGGTGTCAAAAATATGAGGAGCATGACATGGTCTGAAAAATATGAGGAGCATGAAGCAGTGTTGAAAAACATGAAGAGCCTGAAAAGGTGTAAAAAATATGAAGAGCTTCAAAAAGTGTCAAAAATATGAGGAGCATGAAACGATCTGAAACATAGTAAGAGCATGAAGCGTTGTTCAAAAACATGAAGAGCCTGAAATGGTGTGAAATATATGAAGAGCTTCAAAAGGTGTCAAAAATATGAGGAGCATGACATGGTCTGAAAAATATGAGGAGCATGAAGCAGTGTTGAAAAACATGAAGAGCCTGAAAAGGTGTGAAAAATATGAAGAGATTCAAAAAGTGTCAAAAATATGAGGAGCATGACATGGTCTGAAAAATAGGAGGAGCATGAAGCAGTGTTGAAAAACATGAAGGGCATGAAAAGGTGTGAAAAATATGAAGAGGTTCAAAAAGTTTGAAAAATATGAAGAGCTCCAAAAGGTGTGAAAATATGCAGAGTTTCAAAAGGTGTCAAACATATGAGGAGCATGAAACGGTCTGAAAAATAGGAGGAGCATGAAACGGTGTTCAAAACCATGAAGAGAATGAAAAGGTGTGAAATATATGAAGACTTGAAAATGTGTCAAAAGTATGAGGAGCATGAAACGTTCTGAAATATAGGAGGAGCATGAAACTTTTTTCGAAAACATGAAGAGGCTGAAAAGGTGTGAAAAATATGAAGAGCCTCAAAAGGTGTCAAAATAATGAGGAGCTTGAAACGGTCTCAAATATAGGAGGAGAATAAAACGGTGTTGAAAAATATGTAGATCCTGAAAAGGTGTGAAAAATTTGTACAGTTTCAAAAGGAGTGAAAAATATGATGAGCATGAAATGGTCTGAAAAATAGGAGGACCATGAAACGGTGTTCAAAACCATGAAGAGACTGCAAAGGTGTGAAATATATGAAGAGCTTCAAAAGGTGTCAAAAATATGAGGAGCATGAAACGGTCTGAAAAATATTAGGAGCATGAAACGGTGTTGAAAACCTGAAGCGCCTGAAAAGGTGTGAAAAATATGAAGAGTTTCAAAACATGTAAAATATGAGGAGCATGAAACGGTGTTCAGAAACATGAAGAGCCTGAAATGTTGTGAGAAATATGAGGAGCATGAATCGGTCTGAAAAAAAGGCGAGAATGAAGTCGTGTTCAAAGACATGAAGAGCCCGAAAAGGTGTGTAAAATATGAAGAGCTTCAAAAGGTGTCAAAAATATGAGGAGCATGAAGCGTTCTGAAAAATAGGAGGAGCATGAAACGGTGTTGCAAAACACGAAGAGCCTAAAAAGGAGTGAAAAATATGAAGAGCTTCAAAAGGTGTCAAGTATATAAGGAGCATGAAACGGTCTGAATAATAGGAGCAGCCTGAAACGGTGTGGAAAAACATGAACAGCCTGAAAATGTGTGAAAAATATAAAGAGCTTCAAACGGTTTCAAAATTATGGGGCGCATGAAACTGTCTTAAAAATAGGAAGAGCATGAAGCGGTGTTGAAAATTATGAAGAGCCTGAAAAGGTGTGAAATATATGAAGAGCTACAAAATGTGTCAAAAATATGAGGAGCATGAAGCGTTCTGAAAAATAGGAGGAGCATGAAACGGTGCTGAAAAACACGAAGAGCCTAAAAAGGAGTGAAATATATGAAGAGCTTCAAAAGAAGTCAAAAATATAAGGAGCGTGAAACGGTCTGAAAAATAGGAGGAGCATGAAGCGGTGTTGAAAAACATGAAGAGCCTGAAAAGGTGTGAAATATATGAAGAGGTTAAAAAGGTGTCAAAAATCGGAGGAGCATGAAACTGTTTGAAAAATTGGAGGAGCATGAAGTGGTGTTGAAAAACATGAAGAGCCTGAAAAGGTGTGAATAATATGAAGAGCTTCAAAAGGAGTCAAATATATGAGGAGCATGAAACTGTCTGAAAAATAGGAGGAGCATGAAACGGTCTGAAAAATAGGAGGAGCATGAAACGGTGTTGCAAAACATGAAGAGCCTGAAAAGGTGGGAAATATATGAAGAGCTTCAAAAGTTTTCAAAAGTATGAGGAGCATGAAACGGTCTGAAAAATAGGAGGAGCATGAAGCGGTGTTGAAAAGTGAAGAGCCTGAAAAGGTGTGAAAAACATGAAGCGCTTCAAAAGTTGTCAAAAATATGAGGAACAATAAACGGTCTGAAAAATAGGAGGAGCATGAAGCGGTGTTGCAAAACATGAAGAGACTGAAAAGGTGTGAAACACATGAAGAGCCTGAAAATGTGTGAAATATATGAAGAGCTTCAAATGGTGTCAAAAATATGAGGATCATGAAACGGTCTGAAAAATATGAGGAGCATGAAACGGTGTTCAAAAACATGAAGAACCTAAAATGGTGTGAAAAATATGAAGAACTTAAAAACGTGTCAAAAATAGGAGGAGTTTCAAAGGGTCCGAAAAATAGGAAGAGCATGAAGGGGTGTTGCAAAACATGAAGAGCCTGAAAAGGTGTGAAAAACATGAAGAACCTTAAAAGGTGTGAAATATATGAAGAGGTTCAAAAGGTGTCAAAAATTGGAGAAGCATGAATCTGTGTGAAAAATAGGAGGAGCATGAAGCGGTGTTCAAAAACCTGAGGAGCCTGAAAAGGTGTGAAATATATGAAGAGTTTCAAAAGGTGTTAAAAATATGAGGAGCATGAAACGGTCTGAAAAATAGCAGGAGCGTGAAACGGTGTTCAAAAACATGAAGAGCCTGAAAAAGTGTGAAATATATGAAGAGGTTCAAAAGGTGTCAAAAATATGAGGAACATGAAACGGTCTGAAAAATAGGAGGAGCAAGAATCGGTGTTGAAAAAAAGAAGAGCTTGAAAAGTTGTGAAATATATGAAGAGCTTCAAAATGTGTCAAATATATGAGGAGCGTGAAACGGTCTGAAAAATAGGAGCAGCATGAAGCGGTGTTGAAAAACATAAACAGCCTGAAAAGTTGTGAAATATATGAAGAGCTTCAAAATGTGTCAAAAATATGAGGAGCATGAAACGGTCTGAAAAATAGGAGGAGCATGAAACGGTGTTCAAAAACATGAAGAGCCTGAAAAGGTGGGAAAAATATGAAGAGGTTCAAAACGTGTAAAAAATATGAGGAGCAAGAAACGGTCTGAAAAATATGAGGAGCATGAAACGGTGTTCAAAAACATGAAGAGCCTGAAAAGGTGTGAAAAATATGAAGAGCTTCAAAAGGTGTCAAAAATATGAGGAGGAAGAAACCTTGTGAAAAAATGAGGGGGAAGAAGTGGTGTCCAAAAACAAGAAGAGCCTGAAAAAGTGTGAAAAACATGAAGAGCTTCAAAAGGGGTCAAAAATATGAGGAGCATGGAACAGTCTGAAAAATAGGAGAAGCATGAAACGGTGTTCAAAAACATGAAGAGCCTGAAAAGGTGTGAAATATATGAAGAGCTTCAAAAGGTGACAAAAATATGAGGAGCATGAAGCGTTCTGAAAAATAGGAGGAGCATGAAACGGTGCTGAAAAACACGAAGAGCCTAAAAAGGAGTGAAATATATGAAGAGCTTCAAAAGAAGTCAAAAATATAAGTAGTGTGAAACGGTCTGAAAAATAGGAGGAGCATGAAGCGGTGTTGAAAAACATGAAGAGCCTGAAAAGGTGTGAAATATATGAAGAGGTTAAAAGGGTGTCAAAAATCGGAGGAGCATGAAACTGTTTGAAAAATTGGAGGAGCATGAAGTGGTGTTGAAAAACATGAAGAGCCTGAAAAGGTGTGAATAATATGAAGAGCTTCAAAAGGAGTCAAATATATGAGGAGCATGAAACTGTCTGAAAAATAGGAGGAGCATGAAACGGTCTGAAAAATAGGAGGAGCATGAAACGGTGTTGCAAAACATGAAGAGCCTGAAAAGGTGGGAAATATATGAAGAGCTTCAAAAGTTTTCAAAAGTATGAGGAGCATGAAACGGTCTGAAAAATAGGAGGAGCATGAAGCGGTGTTGAAAAGTGAAGAGCCTGAAAAGGTGTGAAAAACATGAAGCGCTTCAAAAGTTGTCAAAAATATGAGGAACATGAAACGGTCTGAAAAATAGGAAGAGCAAGAATCGGTGTTGAAAAAAAGAAGAGCCTGAAAAGTTGTGAAATATATGAAGAACTTCAAAACGTGTCAAATATATGAGGAGCATGAAACGGTCTGAAAAATAGGAGCAGCATGAAGCGGTGTTAAAAAACATAAACAGCCTGAAAAGGTGTGAAATATATGAAGAGCTTCAAAAGGTGTCAAAAATATGAGGAGCATAAAACGCTCTGAATATTAGAGGGAGCATGAAACGGTCTTCAAAAACATGAAGAGCCTGAAAAGGTGTTAAAAGTATGAAGAGCTTCAAAACTTGTCAATAATATAATGAGAATGAAACGGTCTGAAAAATATGAGGAGCATGAAGCCGTGTTGAAAAACATGAAAAGCCTGAAAAGGTGTGAAAAATAAGAAGAGCTTCAAAAGGTGTCAAAAATATGAGGAGCATGAAACGGTCTGAAAAAAAGGAGGAGCATGACGCGGTGTTGAAAAACATGAGGAGCCTGAAAAGGTGTGAAATATATGAAGAGCTTCAAAAGGTGTCAAAAATATGAGGAGCATGAAAAGGTCTGAAGAATAGGAGGAGTAAGAAGCGGTGTTGAAAAACATGAAGAGCCTGAAAAGGTGTGAAATACATGAAGAGCTTCAAAATTGTCAAAAATATGAGGAGCATGAAACGGTCTGAAAAATAGGAGGAGCATGAAGCGGTGTTGCAAAACATGAAGAGCCTGAAAAGGTGTTAAAAATATGATGAGCTTCAAAAGGTGTCAAAAATATGAGGAGCATGAAACGGTCTGAAAAATAGGAGGAGAATGAACCAGTGTTGAAAAGCATGAAGAGCCTGAAAAGGTGTGAAAAATATGAAGAGATTCAAAAGGTGTCAAAAATATGAGGAGCTTGAAACGGTCTGAAAAATAGGAGGAGCATGAAGCGGTGTTGAAAAACAAGAAGAGCCTTAAAAGGCGTTAAAAATATGAAGAGCTTCAAAAGGTGTCAAAAATATGAGGAGCATGAAACAGTCTGAAAAATAGGAGGAGCATGAAGAGGTGTTGAAAAACATGAAGAGTCTGAAAAGGTGTGAAAAATATGAAGAGCTTCAAAAGGTGTCAAAAATATGAGGAGCATGAAAGGGTCTGAAAAATAGGAGGAGCATGATGTGGTGTTGAAAAATATGAAGAGCCTGAAAAGGTGTGAAATATATGAAGAGCTTCAAAAGGTGTGATAAATATGAGAAGCATGAAATGGTGTTCAAAAACATGAAGAGCCTGAAAGTGTGTGAAAAATATGAGGAGCATGAAACGGTCTTAAAAATATGTGGAGCATGAAGCGGTGTTCAAAAACATGAAGAGCCTGACAAGGTGTGAAAAATATGAAGAGGTTCAAAAAGTGTCAAAAATATGAGGAGCATGAAACTGTTCTGAAAAATAGGTGCAGCATAAAGCGTTGTTGAAAAACATGAAGGGTCTGAAAATGTGTGAAACATATGAAGAGCTTCAAAAGGTGAAAAAATATGAGGAGCATGAAACGGTCTGAAACATAGGAGGAGCATGAAGGAGTGTTCAAAACATGCAGAGCCTGAAAAGGTGTGAAAAATATGAAGAGCTCCAAAGGTTGTCAAAAATATGAGGAGCAGGAAACGGTCTGAAAAATAGGAGGAGCATGAAACGGTGTTCAAAAACTTGAAGATACTGAAAAGATGTGAAAAATATGAAGAGCTTCAAAAGGTGTCAAAATATGAGGAGCACGAAACATTCTGAAAAATAAGAGGAGTATGAAACGGTGTTGAACAACATGAAGAGCATGAAAAGGTGTGAAAAATATGAAGAGATTAAAAAGGTGTCAAAATATGAGGAGCATGAAATGGTCTGAAAAATAGGGGGCGCATGAAGTGGTGTTCAAAAATATGAAGAGCCCGAAAATGTGTGAAAAATATGAAGAGCTTCAAAAGGTGTCAACTATATGAGGAGCATGAAACTGTCTAAAAAATAAGAGGAGTATGAAACGGTGTTCAAAATCATTTAGAGCCTGAAAAGGTGTAAAAAATATGAGGAGCATGAAACAGTCTGAAAATAGGAGGAGCATGAAACGGTGTTGGAAAACATGAAGAGCATGAAAAGGTGTGAAAAATATGAAGAGCTTCAAAAGGTGTCAAATAGGAGTAGCATGAAACGGTGTTCAAAAACATGAAGAGCCTGAAAAGGTGTGCAAAATTTGAAGAGCTTCAAAACGTGTGAAAAATATGAGGAGCATGAAACGGTCTGAAAAATAGGAGGAGCATGAGACGGTCTTGAAAAACATGAAGAGCATGAAACGGTCTGAAAAATAGGAGGAGCATGAAATGGTGTTCAAAAACATGAAGATCCTGAAAACATGTGAAAAATATGAAGCGCTTCAAAAGGTGTCAAAAATATGAGGAGCATGAAACGGTCTGAAAAATAGGAGGAAAATGAAACGGTGTTCAAAATCATTAAGAGCCTGAAAAGGTGTGAAAAATATGAAGAGCTTCAGAATGTGTGAAAAATATGAGAAGCATAAAGCGGTTATCAAAAACTTGAAGATACTGAACAGGGGTGAAAAATATGAAGAGCTTCAAAAAGTGGCAAAAATATGAGGTGCATGAAACGGTATGAAAAATAGGAGGAGCATGAAACGGTGTTCAAAAACTTGAAGAGCCTGAAAAGTTGTGAAAAATATGAAGAGCTTCACAAGGTGTGAAAAATATGAGGAGCATGAAGCGGTGTTCAAAAACTTGAAGATACTGAAAAGGTGTGAAAAATATGAAGAGCTTCAAAAGGTGTCAAAAATATGAGGAGCATGAAACGGTCTGAAAAATATTAGGAGCATGATACGGTGTTGAAAAACACGAAGAGCCTAAAAAGGAGTGAAAAATATGAAGAGCTTCAAAAGGTGTCAAATATGTAAGGAGCATGAAACGGTCTGAAAAATAGGAGCAGCCTGAAACGGTGTGGAAAAATATGAAGAGACTGAAAATGTGTGAAAAATATGAAGAGCTTCAAAAGCTTTCAAAATTATGATGCACATGAAACTGTCTTAAAAATCGGAGGAGCATGAAGCGGTGTTGAAAAACATGAAGAGCCTGAAAAGGTGTGAAATATATGAAGAGCTACAAAATGTGTCAAAAATATGAGGAGCATGAAGCCTTCTGAAAAATAGGAGGAGCATGAAACGGTGTTGAAAAACACGAAGAGCCTAAAAAGGAGTGAAATATATGAAGAGCTTCAAAAGAAGTCAAAAATATAAGAAGCATGAAACGGTCTGAAAAATAGGAGGAGCATGAAGCGGTGTTGAAAAATATGAAGAGCCTGAAAAGGTGTGAAAAATATGAAGAGTTTAAAAACATGTAAAAGTATGAGGAGCATGAAACGGTGTTCAGAAACATGAAGAGCCTGAAATGGTGTGAAAAATATGAAGAGCTTCAAAAGTTGTCAAAAATATGAGGAGCATGAAGCATTCTGAAAAATAGGAGGAGCATGAAACGGTGTTGAATAAGACGAAGAGCCTAAAAAGGAGTGAAAAATATGAAGAGCTTCAAAAGGTGTCAAATATATAAGGAGCATGAAACTGTCTGAAAAATAGGAGCAGCCTGAAACGGTGTGGAAAAACATGAAGAGACTGAAAATGTGTGAAAAATATGAAGAGCTTCATAAGGTTTCAAAATTATGATGCGCATGAAACTGTCTTAAAAATAGGAAGAGCATGAAGCGGTGTTGAAAAACACGAAGAGCCTAAAAAGGAGTGAAATATATGAAGAGCTTCAAAAGAAGTCAAAAATATAAGGAGCATGAAACGGTCTGAAAAATAGGAGGAGCTTGAAGTGGTGTTGAAAAACATGAAGAGCCTGAAAAGGTGTGAAATATATGAAGAGGTTCAAAATGTGTCAAAAATAGGAGGAGCATGAAACAGTTTGAAAAATAGGAAGAGCATGAAGTGGTGTTGAAAAACATGAAGAGCCTGAAAAGGTGTGAATAATATGAAGAGCTTCAAAAGGAGTCAAATATATGAGGAGCATGAAACTGTCTGAAAAATAGGAGGAGCATGAAACGGTCTGAAAAATAGGAGGAGCATGAAACGGTGTTGCAAAACATGAAGAGCCTGAAAAGGTGTGAAATATATGAAGAGCTTCAAAAGTTTTCAAAAGTTTGAG
Source organism: Dama dama (assembly GCF_033118175.1). Lineage (NCBI taxonomy): Eukaryota > Metazoa > Chordata > Mammalia > Artiodactyla > Cervidae > Dama > Dama dama. The sequence continues at coordinate 217,936 of NW_026870961.1, forward strand.
GAGCATGATACAGTCTGAAAAATATGAGGAGCATGAAGCGGTGTTGAAAAGTGAAGAGCCTGAAAAGGTGTGAAAAACATGAAGCGCTTCAAAAGTTGTCAAAAATATGAGGAACATGAAACGGTCTGAAAAATAGGAGGAGCATGTAATGGTGTTGAAAACCACGAAGAGCCTGAAGAGGAGTGAAATACATGAAGAGCTTCAAAAGGTGTCATAAATATGAGAAGCATGAAATGGTGTTCAAAAACATGAAGAGCCTGAAAATGTGTGAAAAATATGAGGAGCAGGAAACGGTCTTAAAAATATGTGGAGCATGAAGCGTGTTCAAAAACATGAAGAGCCTGACAAGGTGTGAAAAATATGAAGAGGTTCAAAAAGTGTCAAAAATATGAGGAGCATGAAACTGTTCTGAAAAATAGGTGCAGCATAAAGCGGTGTTGAAAAACATGAAGGGTCTGAAAATGTGTGAAACATATGAAGAGCTTCAAAAGGTGAAAAAATATGAGGAGCATGAAACGGTCTGAAACATAGGAGGAGTATGAAACGGTGTTGAACAACCTGAAGAGCATGAAAAGTTGTGAAAAATATGAACAGATTAAAAAGGTGTCAAATATATGAGGAGCATGAAACTGTCTGAAAAATAAGAGGAGTATGAAACGGTGTTCAAAATCATTAAGAGCCTGAAAAGGTGTCAAAAATATGAGGAGCATGAAACAGTCTGAAAATAGGAGGAGCATGAAACGGTGTTGAAAAACATGAAGAGCATGAAAAGGTGTGAAAAATATGAAGAGCCTCAAAAGTTGTCAAATAGGAGTAGCAAGAAACGGTGTTCAAAAACATGAAGAGAATGAAAAGGTGTGCAAAATTTGAAGAGCTTCAAAACGTGTGAAAATATGAGGTGCATGAAACGGTCTGAAAAATAGGAGGAGCATGATACGGTCTTGAAAAACATGAAGAGCATGAAACGGTCTGAAAAATAGGAGGAGCATGAAATAGTGTTCAAAAACATGAAGATCCTGAAAACATGTGAAAAATATGAAGCGCTTCAAAAGGTGTCAAAAATATGAGGAGCATGAAACGGTCTGAAAAATAGGAGGAAAATGAAACGGTGTTCAAAATCATTAAGAGCCTGAAAAGGTGTGAAAAATATGAGGAGCATGAAATGGTCTGAAAAAAAGGCGAGAATGAAGTTGTGTTCAAAGACATGAAGAGCCCGAAAAGGTGTGTAAAATATGAAGAGCTTCAAAAGGTGTCAAAAATATGAGGAGCATGAAACGGTCTGAAAAATAGGAGGAGCAAGAAGTGGTGTTGAAAAACATGAAGAGCCAGAAAATGTGTGAAAAATATGAAGAGCTTAAGAAGGTGTGAATAATATGAGGAGCATGAAGCGGCGTTCAAAAACTTGAAAATAATGAAAAGGTGTGAAAAATATGAAGAGCTTCAAAAGGTGTCAAAAATATGAGGAGCATGAAACGGTCTGAAAAATATTAGGAGCATGAAACGGTGTTGAAAACCTGAAGCGCCTGAAAAGGTGTGAAAAATATGAAGAGTTTCAAAACATGTAAAATATGAGGAGCATGAAACGGTGTTCAGAAACATGAAGAGCCTGAAATGTTGTGAAAAATATGAGGAGCATGAATCGGTCTGAAAAAAAGGCGAGAATGAAGTCGTGTTCAAAGACATGAAGAGCCCGAAAAGGTGTGTAAAATATGAAGAGCTTCAAAAGGTGTCAAAAATATGAGGAGCATGAAGCGTTCTGAAAAATAGGAGGAGCATGAAACGGTGTTGCAAAACACGAAGAGCCTAAAAAGGAGTGAAAAATATGAAGAGCTTCAAAAGGTGTCAAGTATATAAGGAGCATGAAACGGTCTGAATAATAGGAGCAGCCTGAAACGGTGTGGAAAAACATGAACAGCCTGAAAATGTGTGAAAAATATAAAGAGCTTCAAACGGTTTCAAAATTATGGGGCGCATGAAACTGTCTTAAAAATAGGAAGAGCATGAAGCGGTGTTGAAAAACACGAAGAGCCTAAAAAGGAGTGAAATATATGAAGAGCTTCAAAAGAAGTCAAAAATATAAGGAGCATGAAACGGTCTGAAAAATAGGAGGAGCTTGAAGTGGTGTTGAAAAACATGAAGAGCCTGAAAAGGTGTGAAAAACATGAAGAGTTTCAAAAGTTGTCAAAAATATGAGGAACAATAAACGGTCTGAAAAATAGGAGGAGCATGAAGCGGTGTTGCAAAACATGAAGAGACTGAAAAGGTGTGAAACACATGAAGAGCCTGAAAATGTGTGAAATATATGAAGAGCTTCAAATGGTGTCAAAAATATGAGGATCATGAAACGGTCTGAAAAATAGGAGGAGCATGAAACGGTGTTCAAAAACATGAAGAGCCTGAAAAGGTGGGAAAAATATGAAGAGGTTCAAAACGTGTAAAAAATATGAGGAGCAAGAAACGGTCTGAAAAATATGAGGAGCATGAAACGGTGTTCAAAAACATGAAGAGCCTGAAAAGGTGTGAAAAATATGAAGAGCTTGAAAAGGTGTCAAAAATATGAGGAGGAAGAAACCTTGTGAAAAAATGAGGGGGAAGAAGTGGTGTCCAAAAACATGAAGAGCCTGAAAAAGTGTGAAAAACATGAAGAGCTTCAAAAGGGGTCAAAAATATGAGGAGCATGGAACAGTCTGAAAAATAGGAGAAGCATGAAACGGTGTTCAAAAACATGAAGAGCCTGAAAAGGTGTGAAATATATGAAGAGCTTCAAAAGGTGACAAAAATATGAGGAGCATGAAGCGTTCTGAAAAATAGGAGGAGCATGAAACGGTGCTGAAAAACACGAAGAGCCTAAAAAGGAGTGAAATATATGAAGAGCTTCAAAAGAAGTCAAAAATATAAGGAGCGTGAAACGGTCTGAAAAATAGGAGGAGCATGAAGCGGTGTTGAAAAACATGAAGAGCCTGAAAAGGTGTGAAATATATGAAGAGGTTAAAAAGGTGTCAAAAATCGGAGGAGCATGAAACTGTTTGAAAAATTGGAGGAGCATGAAGTGGTGTTGAAAAACATGAAGAGCCTGAAAAGGTGTGAATAATATGAAGAGCTTCAAAAGGAGTCAAATATATGAGGAGCATGAAACTGTCTGAAAAATAGGAGGAGCATGAAACGGTCTGAAAAATAGGAGGAGCATGAAACGGTGTTGCAAAACATGAAGAGCCTGAAAAGGTGGGAAATATATGAAGAGCTTCAAAAGTTTTCAAAAGTATGAGGAGCATGAAACGGTCTGAAAAATAGGAGGAGCATGAAGCGGTGTTGAAAAGTGAAGAGCCTGAAAAGGTGTGAAAAACATGAAGCGCTTCAAAAGTTGTCAAAAATATGAGGAACAATAAACGGTCTGAAAAATAGGAGGAGCATGAAGCGGTGTTGCAAAACATGAAGAGACTGAAAAGGTGTGAAACACATGAAGAGCCTGAAAATGTGTGAAATATATGAAGAGCTTCAAATGGTGTCAAAAATATGAGGATCATGAAACGGTCTGAAAAATATGAGGAGCATGAAACGGTGTTCAAAAACATGAAGAACCTAAAATGGTGTGAAAAATATGAAGAACTTAAAAACGTGTCAAAAATAGGAGGAGTTTCAAAGGGTCCGAAAAATAGGAAGAGCATGAAGGGGTGTTGCAAAACATGAAGAGCCTGAAAAGGTGTGAAAAACATGAAGAACCTTAAAAGGTGTGAAATATATGAAGAGGTTCAAAAGGTGTCAAAAATTGGAGAAGCATGAATCTGTGTGAAAAATAGGAGGAGCATGAAGCGGTGTTCAAAAACCTGAGGAGCCTGAAAAGGTGTGAAATATATGAAGAGTTTCAAAAGGTGTTAAAAATATGAGGAGCATGAAACGGTCTGAAAAATAGCAGGAGCGTGAAACGGTGTTCAAAAACATGAAGAGCCTGAAAAAGTGTGAAATATATGAAGAGGTTCAAAAGGTGTCAAAAATATGAGGAACATGAAACGGTCTGAAAAATAGGAGGAGCAAGAATCGGTGTTGAAAAAAAGAAGAGCTTGAAAAGTTGTGAAATATATGAAGAGCTTCAAAATGTGTCAAATATATGAGGAGCGTGAAACGGTCTGAAAAATAGGAGCAGCATGAAGCGGTGTTGAAAAACATAAACAGCCTGAAAAGTTGTGAAATATATGAAGAGCTTCAAAATGTGTCAAAAATATGAGGAGCATGAAACGGTCTGAAAAATAGGAGGAGCATGAAACGGTGTTCAAAAACATGAAGAGCCTGAAAAGGTGGGAAAAATATGAAGAGGTTCAAAACGTGTAAAAAATATGAGGAGCAAGAAACGGTCTGAAAAATATGAGGAGCATGAAACGGTGTTCAAAAACATGAAGAGCCTGAAAAGGTGTGAAAAATATGAAGAGCTTGAAAAGGTGTCAAAAATATGAGGAGGAAGAAACCTTGTGAAAAAATGAGGGGGAAGAAGTGGTGTCCAAAAACATGAAGAGCCTGAAAAAGTGTGAAAAACATGAAGAGCTTCAAAAGGGGTCAAAAATATGAGGAGCATGGAACAGTCTGAAAAATAGGAGAAGCATGAAACGGTGTTCAAAAACATGAAGAGCCTGAAAAGGTGTGAAATATATGAAGAGCTTCAAAAGGTGACAAAAATATGAGGAGCATGAAGCGTTCTGAAAAATAGGAGGAGCATGAAACGGTGCTGAAAAACACGAAGAGCCTAAAAAGGAGTGAAATATATGAAGAGCTTCAAAAGAAGTCAAAAATATAAGGAGCGTGAAACGGTCTGAAAAATAGGAGGAGCATGAAGCGGTGTTGAAAAACATGAAGAGCCTGAAAAGGTGTGAAATATATGAAGAGGTTAAAAAGGTGTCAAAAATCGGAGGAGCATGAAACTGTTTGAAAAATTGGAGGAGCATGAAGTGGTGTTGAAAAACATGAAGAGCCTGAAAAGGTGTGAATAATATGAAGAGCTTCAAAAGGAGTCAAATATATGAGGAGCATGAAACTGTCTGAAAAATAGGAGGAGCATGAAACGGTCTGAAAAATAGGAGGAGCATGAAACGGTGTTGCAAAACATGAAGAGCCTGAAAAGGTGGGAAATATATGAAGAGCTTCAAAAGTTTTCAAAAGTATGAGGAGCATGAAACGGTCTGAAAAATAGGAGGAGCATGAAGCGGTGTTGAAAAGTGAAGAGCCTGAAAAGGTGTGAAAAACATGAAGCGCTTCAAAAGTTGTCAAAAATATGAGGAACAATAAACGGTCTGAAAAATAGGAGGAGCATGAAGCGGTGTTGCAAAACATGAAGAGACTGAAAAGGTGTGAAACACATGAAGAGCCTGAAAATGTGTGAAATATATGAAGAGCTTCAAATGGTGTCAAAAATATGAGGATCATGAAACGGTCTGAAAAATATGAGGAGCATGAAACGGTGTTCAAAAACATGAAGAACCTAAAATGGTGTGAAAAATATGAAGAACTTAAAAACGTGTCAAAAATAGGAGGAGTTTCAAAGGGTCCGAAAAATAGGAAGAGCATGAAGGGGTGTTGCAAAACATGAAGAGCCTGAAAAGGTGTGAAAAACATGAAGAACCTTAAAAGGTGTGAAATATATGAAGAGGTTCAAAAGGTGTCAAAAATTGGAGAAGCATGAATCTGTGTGAAAAATAGGAGGAGCATGAAGCGGTGTTCAAAAACCTGAGGAGCCTGAAAAGGTGTGAAATATATGAAGAGTTTCAAAAGGTGTTAAAAATATGAGGAGCATGAAACGGTCTGAAAAATAGCAGGAGCGTGAAACGGTGTTCAAAAACATGAAGAGCCTGAAAAAGTGTGAAATATATGAAGAGGTTCAAAAGGTGTCAAAAATATGAGGAACATGAAACGGTCTGAAAAATAGGAGGAGCAAGAATCGGTGTTGAAAAAAAGAAGAGCTTGAAAAGTTGTGAAATATATGAAGAGCTTCAAAATGTGTCAAATATATGAGGAGCGTGAAACGGTCTGAAAAATAGGAGCAGCATGAAGCGGTGTTGAAAAACATAAACAGCCTGAAAAGTTGTGAAATATATGAAGAGCTTCAAAATGTGTCAAAAATATGAGGAGCATGAAACGGTCTGAAAAATAGGAGGAGCATGAAACGGTGTTCAAAAACATGAAGAGCCTGAAAAGGTGGGAAAAATATGAAGAGGTTCAAAACGTGTAAAAAATATGAGGAGCAAGAAACGGTCTGAAAAATATGAGGAGCATGAAACGGTGTTCAAAAACATGAAGAGCCTGAAAAGGTGTGAAAAATATGAAGAGCTTGAAAAGGTGTCAAAAATATGAGGAGGAAGAAACCTTGTGAAAAAATGAGGGGGAAGAAGTGGTGTCCAAAAACATGAAGAGCCTGAAAAAGTGTGAAAAACATGAAGAGCTTCAAAAGGGGTCAAAAATATGAGGAGCATGGAACAGTCTGAAAAATAGGAGAAGCATGAAACGGTGTTCAAAAACATGAAGAGCCTGAAAAGGTGTGAAATATATGAAGAGCTTCAAAAGGTGACAAAAATATGAGGAGCATGAAACGGTCTGAAAAATAGGAGGAGCATGAAACGGTGTTCAAAAACATGAAGAGCCTGAAAAGGTGGGAAAAATATGAAGAGGTTCAAAACGTGTAAAAAATATGAGGAGCAAGAAACGGTCTGAAAAATATGAGGAGCATGAAACGGTGTTCAGAAACATGAAGAGCCTGAAAAGGTGTGAAATATATGAAGAGCTTCAAAAGGTGTCAAAAATATGAGGAACATGAAACGGTCTAAAAAATAGGAGGAGCATGAAGTGGTGTTGAAAAACATGAAGAGCCTGAAAAGGTGTAAAAAATATGAAGAGCTTCAAAAAGTGTCAAAAATATGAGGAGCATGAAACGATCTGAAACATAGTAAGAGCATGAAGCGTTGTTCAAAAACATGAAGAGCCTGAAAAGGTGTGAAATATATGAAGAGCTTCAAAACGTGTCAAAAATATGAGGAGCATGACATGGTCTGAAAAATATGAGGAGCATGAAGCAGTGTTGAAAAACATGAAGAGCCTGAAAAGGTGTGAAAAATATGAAGAGCTTCAAAAAGTGTCAAAAATATGAGGAGCATGAAACGATCTGAAACATAGTAAGAGCATGAAGCGTTGTTCAAAAACATGAAGAGCCTGAAAAGGTGTGAAATATATGAAGAGCTTCAAAAGGTGTCAAAAATATGAGGAGCATGACATGGTCTGAAAAATATGAGGAGCATGAAGCAGTGTTGAAAAACATGAAGAGCCTGAAAAGGTGTAAAAAATATGAAGAGCTTCAAAAAGTGTCAAAAATATGAGGAGCATGAAACGATCTGAAACATAGTAAGAGCATGAAGCGTTGTTCAAAAACATGAAGAGCCTGAAAAGGTGTGAAATATATGAAGAGCTTCAAAAGGTGTCAAAAATATGAGGAGCATGACATGGTCTGAAAAATATGAGGAGCATGAAGCAGTGTTGAAAAACATGAAGAGCCTGAAAAGGTGTGAAAAATATGAAGAGATTCAAAAAGTGTCAAAAATATGAGGAGCATGACATGGTCTGAAAAATAGGAGGAGCATGAAGCAGTGTTGAAAAACATGAAGGGCATGAAAAGGTGTGAAAAATATGAAGAGGTTCAAAAAGTTTGAAAAATATGAAGAGCTCCAAAAGGTGTGAAAATATGCAGAGTTTCAAAAGGTGTCAAACATATGAGGAGCATGAAACGGTCTGAAAAATAGGAGGAGCATGAAACGGTGTTCAAAACCATGAAGAGACTGAAAAGGTGTGAAATATATGAAGACTTGAAAATGTGTCAAAAGTATGAGGAGCATGAAACGTTCTGAAATATAGGAGGAGCATGAAACTTTTTTCGAAAACATGAAGAGGCTGAAAAGGTGTGAAAAATATGAAGAGCCTCAAAAGGTGTCAAAATAATGAGGAGCTTGAAACGGTCTCAAATATAGGAGGAGAATAAAACGGTGTTGAAAAATATGTAGATCCTGAAAAGGTGTGAAAAATTTGTACAGTTTCAAAAGGAGTGAAAAATATGATGAGCATGAAATGGTCTGAAAAATAGGAGGACCATGAAACGGTGTTCAAAACCATGAAGAGACTGCAAAGGTGTGAAATATATGAAGAGCTTCAAAAGGTGTCAAAAATATGAGGAGCATGAAACGGTCTGAAAAATATTAGGAGCATGAAACGGTGTTGAAAACCTGAAGCGCCTGAAAAGGTGTGAAAAATATGAAGAGTTTCAAAACATGTAAAATATGAGGAGCATGAAACGGTGTTCAGAAACATGAAGAGCCTGAAATGTTGTGAAAAATATGAGGAGCATGAATCGGTCTGAAAAAAAGGCGAGAATGAAGTCGTGTTCAAAGACATGAAGAGCCCGAAAAGGTGTGTAAAATATGAAGAGCTTCAAAAGGTGTCAAAAATATGAGGAGCATGAAGCGTTCTGAAAAATAGGAGGAGCATGAAACGGTGTTGCAAAACACGAAGAGCCTAAAAAGGAGTGAAAAATATGAAGAGCTTCAAAAGGTGTCAAGTATATAAGGAGCATGAAACGGTCTGAATAATAGGAGCAGCCTGAAACGGTGTGGAAAAACATGAACAGCCTGAAAATGTGTGAAAAATATAAAGAGCTTCAAACGGTTTCAAAATTATGGGGCGCATGAAACTGTCTTAAAAATAGGAAGAGCATGAAGCGGTGTTGAAAATTATGAAGAGCCTGAAAAGGTGTGAAATATATGAAGAGCTACAAAATGTGTCAAAAATATGAGGAGCATGAAGCGTTCTGAAAAATAGGAGGAGCATGAAACGGTGCTGAAAAACACGAAGAGCCTAAAAAGGAGTGAAATATATGAAGAGCTTCAAAAGAAGTCAAAAATATAAGGAGCGTGAAACGGTCTGAAAAATAGGAGGAGCATGAAGCGGTGTTGAAAAACATGAAGAGCCTGAAAAGGTGTGAAATATATGAAGAGCTTCAAAATGTGTCAAAAATATGAGGAGCATGAAACGGTCTGAAAAATAGGAGGAGCATGAAACGGTGTTCAAAAACATGAAGAGCCTGAAAAGGTGGGAAAAATATGAAGAGGTTCAAAACGTGTAAAAAATATGAGGAGCAAGAAACGGTCTGAAAAATATGAGGAGCATGAAACGGTGTTCAAAAACATGAAGAGCCTGAAAAGGTGTGAAAAATATGAAGAGCTTGAAAAGGTGTCAAAAATATGAGGAGGAAGAAACCTTGTGAAAAAATGAGGGGGAAGAAGTGGTGTCCAAAAACATGAAGAGCCTGAAAAAGTGTGAAAAACATGAAGAGCTTCAAAAGGGGTCAAAAATATGAGGAGCATGGAACAGTCTGAAAAATAGGAGAAGCATGAAACGGTGTTCAAAAACATGAAGAGCCTGAAAAGGTGTGAAATATATGAAGAGCTTCAAAAGGTGACAAAAATATGAGGAGCATGAAGCGTTCTGAAAAATAGGAGGAGCATGAAACGGTGCTGAAAAACACGAAGAGCCTAAAAAGGAGTGAAATATATGAAGAGCTTCAAAAGAAGTCAAAAATATAAGGAGCGTGAAACGGTCTGAAAAATAGGAGGAGCATGAAGCGGTGTTGAAAAACATGAAGAGCCTGAAAAGGTGTGAAATATATGAAGAGGTTAAAAAGGTGTCAAAAATCGGAGGAGCATGAAACTGTTTGAAAAATTGGAGGAGCATGAAGTGGTGTTGAAAAACATGAAGAGCCTGAAAAGGTGTGAATAATATGAAGAGCTTCAAAAGGAGTCAAATATATGAGGAGCATGAAACTGTCTGAAAAATAGGAGGAGCATGAAACGGTCTGAAAAATAGGAGGAGCATGAAACGGTGTTGCAAAACATGAAGAGCCTGAAAAGGTGGGAAATATATGAAGAGCTTCAAAAGTTTTCAAAAGCATGAGGAGCATGAAACGGTCTGAAAAATAGGAGGAGCATGAAGCGGTGTTGAAAAGTGAAGAGCCTGAAAAGGTGTGAAAAACATGAAGCGCTTCAAAAGTTGTCAAAAATATGAGGAACAATAAACGGTCTGAAAAATAGGAGGAGCATGAAGCGGTGTTGCAAAACATGAAGAGACTGAAAAGGTGTGAAACACATGAAGAGCCTGAAAATGTGTGAAATATATGAAGAGCTTCAAATGGTGTCAAAAATATGAGGATCATGAAACGGTCTGAAAAATATGAGGAGCATGAAACGGTGTTCAAAAACATGAAGAACCTAAAATGGTGTGAAAAATATGAAGAACTTAAAAACGTGTCAAAAATAGGAGGAGTTTCAAAGGGTCCGAAAAATAGGAAGAGCATGAAGGGGTGTTGCAAAACATGAAGAGCCTGAAAAGGTGTGAAAAACATGAAGAACCTTAAAAGGTGTGAAATATATGAAGAGGTTCAAAAGGTGTCAAAAATTGGAGAAGCATGAATCTGTGTGAAAAATAGGAGGAGCATGAAGCGGTGTTCAAAAACCTGAGGAGCCTGAAAAGGTGTGAAATATATGAAGAGTTTCAAAAGGTGTTAAAAATATGAGGAGCATGAAACGGTCTGAAAAATAGCAGGAGCGTGAAACGGTGTTCAAAAACATGAAGAGCCTGAAAAAGTGTGAAATATATGAAGAGGTTCAAAAGGTGTCAAAAATATGAGGAACATGAAACGGTCTGAAAAATAGGAGGAGCAAGAATCGGTGTTGAAAAAAAGAAGAGCTTGAAAAGTTGTGAAATATATGAAGAGCTTCAAAATGTGTCAAATATATGAGGAGCGTGAAACGGTCTGAAAAATAGGAGCAGCATGAAGCGGTGTTGAAAAACATAAACAGCCTGAAAAGTTGTGAAATATATGAAGAGCTTCAAAATGTGTCAAAAATATGAGGAGCATGAAACGGTCTGAAAAATAGGAGGAGCATGAAACGGTGTTCAAAAACATGAAGAGCCTGAAAAGGTGGGAAAAATATGAAGAGGTTCAAAACGTGTAAAAAATATGAGGAGCAAGAAACGGTCTGAAAAATATGAGGAGCATGAAACGGTGTTCAAAAACATGAAGAGCCTGAAAAGGTGTGAAAAATATGAAGAGCTTGAAAAGGTGTCAAAAATATGAGGAGGAAGAAACCTTGTGAAAAAATGAGGGGGAAGAAGTGGTGTCCAAAAACATGAAGAGCCTGAAAAAGTGTGAAAAACATGAAGAGCTTCAAAAGGGGTCAAAAATATGAGGAGCATGGAACAGTCTGAAAAATAGGAGAAGCATGAAACGGTGTTCAAAAACATGAAGAGCCTGAAAAGGTGTGAAATATATGAAGAGCTTCAAAAGGTGACAAAAATATGAGGAGCATGAAACGGTCTGAAAAATAGGAGGAGCATGAAACGGTGTTCAAAAACATGAAGAGCCTGAAAAGGTGGGAAAAATATGAAGAGGTTCAAAACGTGTAAAAAATATGAGGAGCAAGAAACGGTCTGAAAAATATGAGGAGCATGAAACGGTGTTCAGAAACATGAAGAGCCTGAAAAGGTGTGAAATATATGAAGAGCTTCAAAAGGTGTCAAAAATATGAGGAACATGAAACGGTCTAAAAAATAGGAGGAGCATGAAGTGGTGTTGAAAAACATGAAGAGCCTGAAAAGGTGTAAAAAATATGAAGAGCTTCAAAAAGTGTCAAAAATATGAGGAGCATGAAACGATCTGAAACATAGTAAGAGCATGAAGCGTTGTTCAAAAACATGAAGAGCCTGAAAAGGTGTGAAATATATGAAGAGCTTCAAAACGTGTCAAAAATATGAGGAGCATGACATGGTCTGAAAAATATGAGGAGCATGAAGCAGTGTTGAAAAACATGAAGAGCCTGAAAAGGTGTGAAAAATATGAAGAGCTTCAAAAAGTGTCAAAAATATGAGGAGCATGAAACGATCTGAAACATAGTAAGAGCATGAAGCGTTGTTCAAAAACATGAAGAGCCTGAAAAGGTGTGAAATATATGAAGAGCTTCAAAAGGTGTCAAAAATATGAGGAGCATGACATGGTCTGAAAAATATGAGGAGCATGAAGCAGTGTTGAAAAACATGTAGAGCCTGAAAAGGTGTAAAAAATATGAAGAGCTTCAAAAAGTGTCAAAAATGTGAGGAGCATGAAACGATCTGAAACATAGTAAGAGCATGAAGCGTTGTTCAAAAACATGAAGAGCCTGAAAAGGTGTGAAATATATGAAGAGCTTCAAAAGGTGTCAAAAATATGAGGAGCATGACATGGTCTGAAAAATATGAGGAGCATGAAGCAGTGTTGAAAAACATGAAGAGCCTGAAAAGGTGTGAAAAATATGAAGAGATTCAAAAAGTGTCAAAAATATGAGGAGCATGACATGGTCTGAAAAATAGGAGGAGCATGAAGCAGTGTTGAAAAACATGAAGGGCATGAAAAGGTGTGAAAAATATGAAGAGGTTCAAAAAGTTTGAAAAATATGAAGAGCTCCAAAAGGTGTGAAAATATGCAGAGTTTCAAAAGGTGTCAAACATATGAGGAGCATGAAACGGTCTGAAAAATAGGAGGAGCATGAAACGGTGTTCAAAACCATGAAGAGACTGAAAAGGTGTGAAATATATGAAGACTTGAAAATGTGTCAAAAGTATGAGGAGCATGAAACGTTCTGAAATATAGGAGGAGCATGAAACTTTTTTCGAAAACATGAAGAGGCTGAAAAGGTGTGAAAAATATGAAGAGCCTCAAAAGGTGTCAAAATAATGAGGAGCTTGAAACGGTCTCAAATATAGGAGGAGAATAAAACGGTGTTGAAAAATATGTAGATCCTGAAAAGGTGTGAAAAATTTGTACAGTTTCAAAAGGAGTGAAAAATATGATGAGCATGAAATGGTCTGAAAAATAGGAGGACCATGAAACGGTGTTCAAAACCATGAAGAGACTGCAAAGGTGTGAAATATATGAAGAGCTTCAAAAGGTGTCAAAAATATGAGGAGCATGAAACGGTCTGACAAATAGGAGGAGCATGAAACGGTGTTCAAAAACATAAATAGACTGAAAAGGCGTGAAATATATGAGGAGCTTCAAAAGGTGTCAAATATGAGGAGCATGAAACGGCCTGAAAAATAGGAGGAGCATGAAACGGTGTTCAAAAACATGAAGAGCCTGAAAAGGTGTGAAAAATATGAAGAGCTTGAAAAGGTGTGAAAAATATGAACAGCTTCAAAAGGTGTCAAAAATGAGATGAGCATGAAGCGGTCTGAAAAATAGTAGGAGCATGAAGTGGTTTTGAAAAACATGAAAAGCCTGAAAAAGTGTGAAATATATGAAGAGCTTCAAAAGGTGTGAAAAATATGAGGAGCTTCAAAAGGTGTCAAAAATATGAGGAGCAGGAAAATGTCTGAAAAATAGGAGGAGCATGAAACGGTGTTCAATAACATGAAGAGCCTGAAAAGGTGGGAAAAATATGAGGAGGTTCAAAACGTGTAAGAAATATGAGGAGCAAGAAACGGTCTGAAAAATAGGAGGAGCATGAAACGGTGTTCAGAAACATGAAGAGCCTGAAAAGGTGTGAAATATATGAAGAGCTTCAAAAGGTGACAAAAATATGAGGAGCATGAAACGGTGTTGCAAAACATGAAGAGCCTGAAAAGGTGGGAAATATATGAAGAGCTTCAAAAGTTTTCAAAAGTATGAGGAGCATGAAACGTTCTGAAAAATAGGAGGAGCATGAAGCGGTGTTGAAAAGTGAAGAGCCTGAAAAGGTGTGAAAAACATGAAGCGCTTCAAAAGTTGTCAAAAATATGAGGAACATGAAACGGTCTGAAAAATAGGAGGAGCAAGAATCGGTGTTGAAAAAAAGAAGAGCCTGAAAAGTTGTGAAATATATGAAGAACTTCAAAACCTGTCAAATATATGAGGAGCATGAAACGGTCTGAAAAATAGGAGCAGCATGAAGCGGTGTTAAAAAACATAAACAGCCTGAAAAGGTGTGAAATATATGAAGAGCTTCAAAAGGTGTCAAAAATATGAGGAGCATGAAAAGCTCTGAAGATTAGGAGGAGCATGAAACGGTCTTCAAAAACATGAAGAGCCTGAAAAGGTGTTAAAAATATAAAGAGCTTCAAAACTTGTCAATAATATAATGAGAATGAAACGGTCTGAAAAATAGGAGGAGCATGAAACCGTGTTGAAAAACATGAAAAGACGGAAAAGGTGTGAAAAATATGAAGAGCTTCAAAAGGTGTCAAAAATATGAGGAGCATGAAACGGTCTGAAAAACAGGAGGAGCATGACGCGGTGTTGAAAAACCTGAGGAGCCTGAAAAGGTGTGAAATATATGAAGAGCTTCAAAAGTGTCAAAAATATGAGGAGCATGAAACGGTCTGAAAAATAGGAGGAGCATGAAGCGGTGTTGCAAAACATGAAGAGCCTGAAAAGGTGTGAAACACATGAAGAGCCTGAAAATGTGTGAAATATATGAAGAGCTTCAAATGGTGTCAAAAATACGAGGTTCATGAAACGGTCTGAAAAATATGAGGAGCATGAAACGGTGTTCAAAAACATGAAGAACCTAAAATGGTGTGAAAAATATGAAGAACTTAAAAACGTGTCAAAAATAGGAGGAGTTTCAAAGGGTCCGAAAAATAGGAAGAGCATGAAGGGGTGTTGCAAAACATGAAGAGCCTGAAAAGGTGTGAAAAACATGAAGAACCTTAAAAGGTGTGAAATATATGAAGAGGTTCAAAAGGTGTCAAAAATTGGAGAAGCATGAATCTGTGTGAAAAACAGGAGGAGCATGAAGCGGTGTTCAAAAACCTGAGGAGCCTGAAAAGGTGTGAAATATATGAAGAGTTTCAAAAGGTGTTAAAAATATGAGGAGCATGAAACGGTCTGAAAAATAGGAAATGCATGAAGCGGTGTTGAAAAACATAAACAGCCTGAAAAGTTGTGAAATATATGAAGAGCTTCAAAATGTGTCAAATATATGAGGAGCGTGAAACGGTCTGAAAAATAGGAGCAGCATGAAGCGGTGTTGAAAAACATAAACAGCCTGAAAAGTTGTGAAATATATGAAGAGCTTCAAAATGTGTCAAAAATATGAGGAGCATGAAACGGTCTGAAAAATAGGAGGAGCATGAAACCATGTTCAAAAACATGAAGAGCCTGAAAAGGTGGGAAAAATATGAAGAGGTTCAAAACGTGTAAAAAATATGAGGAGCAAGAAACGGTCTGAAAAATATGAGGAGCATGAAACGGTGTTCAAAAACATGAAGAGCCTGAAAAAGTGTGAAAAATATGAAGAGCTTGAAAAGGTGTCAAAAATATGAGGAGGAAGAAACCTTGTGAAAAAATGAGGGGGAAGAAGTGGTGTCCAAAAACATGAAGAGCCTGAAAAAGTGTGAAAAACATGAAGAGCTTCAAAAGGGGTCAAAAATATGAGGAGCATGAAACAGTCTGAAAAATAGGAGAAGCATGAAACGGTGTTCAAAAACATGAAGAGCCTGAAAAGGTGTGAAATATATGAAGAGCTTCAAAAGGTGACAAAAATATGAGGAGCATGAAACGGTCTGAAAAATAGGAGGAGCATGAAACGGTGTTCAAAAACATGAAGAGCCTGAAAAGGTGTGAAACATATGAAAAGCATGAAAAGGTGTGAAATATATGAGGAGCCTGAAACGGTCTGCAAAACAGGAGGAGCATGAATCGGTGTTGAAAAACATGAAGAGCATGAAAATGTGTGAAAAATATGAAGAGCTTGAAAAGGTGTCAAAAATATAAGGAGGAAGAAACCTTGTGAAAAAATGAGGGGGAAGAAGTGGTGTCCAAAAACATGAAGAGCCTGAAAAAGTGTGAAAAACATGAAGAGCTTCAAAAGGGGTCAAAAATATGAGGAGCATGAAACAGTCTGAAAAATAGGAGAAGCATGAAACGGTGTTCAAAAACATGAAGAGCCTGAAAAGGTGGGAAAAATATGAGGAGGTTCAAAACGTGTAAGAAATATGAGGAGCAAGAAACGGTCTGAAAAATAGGAGGAGCATGAAACGGTGTTCAGAAACATGAAGAGCCTGAAAAGGTGTGAAATATATGAAGAGCTTCAAAAGTTTTCAAAAGTATGAGGAGCATGAAACGTTCTGAAAAATAGGAGGAGCATGAAGCGGTGTTGAAAAGTGAAGAGCCTGAAAAGGTGTGAAAAACATGAAGCGCTTCAAAAGTTGTCAAAAATATGAGGAACATGAAACGGTCTGAAAAATAGGAGGAGCAAGAATCGGTGTTGAAAAAAAGAAGAGCCTGAAAAGTTGTGAAATATATGAAGAACTTCAAAACCTGTCAAATATATGACGAGCATGAAACGGTCTGAAAAATAGGAGCAGCATGAAGCGGTGTTAAAAAACATAAACAGCCTGAAAAGGTGTGAAATATATGAAGAGCTTCAAAAGGTGTCAAAAATATGAGGAGCATGAAAAGCTCTGAAGATTAGGAGGAGCATGAAACGGTCTTCAAAAACATGAAGAGCCTGAAAAGGTGTTAAAAATATGAAGAGCTTCAAAACTTGTCAATAATATAATGAGAATGAAACGGTCTGAAAAATAGGAGGAGCATGAAGCCGTGTTGAAAAACATGAAAAGACGGAAAAGGTGTGAAAAATATGAAGAGCTTCAAAAAGTGTCAAAAATATGAGGAGCATGAAACGGTCTGAAAAACAGGAGGAGCATGACGCGGTGTTGAAAAACCTGAGGAGCCTGAAAAGGTGTGAAATATATGA
The DNA here is from genome assembly GCF_033118175.1 of Dama dama. Classification (NCBI taxonomy): domain Eukaryota; kingdom Metazoa; phylum Chordata; class Mammalia; order Artiodactyla; family Cervidae; genus Dama; species Dama dama. The sequence goes on from NW_026870961.1 coordinate 234,726, forward strand.
AGAGCTTCAAAAGTGTCAAAAATATGAGGAGCATGAAACGGTCTGAAAAATAGGAGGAGCATGAAGCGGTGTTGCAAAACATGAAGAGCCTGAAAAGGTGTGAAACACATGAAGAGCCTGAAAATGTGTGAAATATATGAATAGCTTCAAATGGTGTCAAAAATACGAGGATCATGAAACGGTCTGAAAAATATGAGGAGCATGAAACGGTGTTCAAAAACATGAAGAACCTAAAATGGTGTGAAAAATATGAAGAACTTAAAAACGTGTCAAAAATAGGAGGAGTTTCAAAGGGTCCGAAAAATAGGAAGAGCATGAAGGGGTGTTGCAAAACATGAAGAGCCTGAAAAGGTGTGAAAAACATGAAGAACCTTAAAAGGTGTGAAATATATGAAGAGGTTCAAAAGGTGTCAAAAATTGGAGAAGCATGAATCTGTGTGAAAAATAGGAGGAGCATGAAGCGGTGTTCAAAAACCTGAGGAGCCTGAAAAGGTGTGAAATATATGAAGAGTTTCAAAAGGTGTTAAAAATATGAGGAGGATGAAACGGTCTGAAAAATAGGAAGAGCATGAAGCGGTGTTGAAAAACATAAACAGCCTGAAAAGTTGTGAAATATATGAAGAGCTTCAAAATGTGTCAAATATATGAGGAGCGTGAAACGGTCTGAAAAATAGGAGCAGCATGAAGCAGTGTTGAAAAACATAAACAGCCTGAAAAGTTGTGAAATATATGAAGAGCTTCAAAATGTGTCAAAAATATGAGGAGCATGAAACGGTCTGAAAAATAGGAGGAGCATGAAACCGTGTTCAAAAACATGAAGAGCCTGAAAAGGTGGGAAAAATATGAAGAGGTTCAAAACGTGTAAAAAATATGAGGAGCAAGAAACGGTCTGAAAAATATGAGGAGCATGAAACGGTGTTCAAAAACATGAAGAGCCTGAAAAAGTGTGAAAAATATGAAGAGTTTGAAAAGGTGTCAAAAATATGAGGAGGAAGAAACCTTGTGAAAAAATGAGGGGGAAGAAGTGGTGTCCAAAAACATGAAGAGCCTGAAAAACTGTGAAAAACATGAAGAGCTTCAAAAGGGGTCAAAAATATGAGGAGCATGAAACAGTCTGAAAAATAGGAGAAGCATGAAACGGTGTTCAAAAACATGAAGACCCTGAAAAGGTGTGAAATATATGAAGAGCTTCAAAAGGTGACAAAAATATGAGGAGCATGAAACGGTCTGAAAAATAGGAGGAGCATGAAACGGTGTTCAAAAACATGAAGAGCCTGAAAAGGTGTGAAACATATGAAAAGCATGAAAAGGTGTGAAATATATGAGGAGCCTGAAACGGTCTGCAAAACAGGAGGAGCATGAATCGGTGTTGAAAAACATGAAGAGCATGAAAAGGTGTGAAAAATATGAAGAGCTTGAAAAGGTGTCAAAAATATGAGGAGGAAGAAACCTTGTGAAAAAATGAGGGGGAAGAAGTGGTGTCCAAAAACATGAAGAGCCTGAAAAAGTGTGAAAAACATGAAGAGCTTCAAAAGGGGTCAAAAATATGAGGAGCATGAAACAGTCTGAAAAATAGGAGAAGCATGAAACGGTGTTCAAAAACATGAAGAGCCTGAAAAGGTGGGAAAAATATGAAGAGGTTCAAAACGTGTAAAAAATATGAGGAGCAAGAAACGGTCTGAAAAATATGAGGAGCATGAAACGGTGTTCAGAAACATGAAGAGCCTGAAAAGGTGTGAAATATATGAAGAGCTTCAAAAGGTGACAAAAATATGAGGAGCATGAAACGGTCTAAAAAATAGGAGGAGCATGAAGTGGTGTTGAAAAACATGAAGAGCCTGAAAAGGTGTAAAAAATATGAAGAGCTTCAAAAAATGTCAAAAATATGAGGAGCATGAAACGATCTGAAACATAGTAAGAGCATGAAGCGTTGTTCAAAAACATGTAGAGCCTGAAAAGGTGTGAAATATATGAAGAGCTTCAAAAGGTGTCAAAAATATGAGGAGCATGACATGGTCTGAAAAATATGAGGAGCATGAAGCAGTGTTGAAAAACATGAAGAGCCTGAAAAGGTGTGAAAAATATGAAGAGATTCAAAAAGTGTCAAAAATATGAGGAGCATGACATGGTCTGAAAAATAGGAGGAGCATGAAGCAGTGTTGAAAAACATGAAGGACATGAAAAGGTGTGAAAAATATGAAGAGGTTCAAAAAGTTTGAAAAATATGAAGAGCTCCAAAAGGTGTGAAAATATGCAGAGTTTCAAAAGGTGTTAAACATATGAGGAGCATGAAACGGTCTGAAAAATAGGAGGAGCATGAAACGGTGTTCAAAACCATGAAGAGACTGAAAAGGTGTGAAATATATGAAGACTTGAAAATGTGTCAAAAGTATGAGGAGCATGAAACGTTCTGAAATATACGAGGAGCATGAAACATTTTTCGAAAACATGAAGAGGCTGAAAAGGTGTGAAAAATATGAAGAGCCTCAAAAGGTGTCAAAATAATGAGGAGCTTGAAACGGTCTCAAATATAGGAGGAGAATAAAACGGTGTTGAAAAATATGTAGATCCTGAAAAGGTGTGAAAAATTTGTACAGTTTCAAAAGGAGTGAAAAATATGAGGAGCATGAAATGGTCTGAAAAATAGGAGGACCATGAAACGGTGTTCAAAACCATGAAGAGACTGCAAAGGTGTGAAATATATGAAGAGCTTCAAAAGGTGTCAAAAATATGAGGAGCATGAAACGGTCTGACAAATAGGAGGAGCATGAAACGGTGTTCAAAAACATAAATAGACTGAAAAGGGGTGATATATATGAGGAGCTTCAAAAGGTGTCAAATATGAGGAGCATGAAACGGCCTGAAAAATAGGAGGAGCATGAAGCGGTGGTGAAAAACATGAAGAGCCTGAAAACTTGTGATAAATATGAAGAGCTTCAAAAGGTGTGAACAATATGAAAAGCTTCAAAATGTGTCAAAAATGACATGAGCCTGAAACGGTCTGAAAAATAGTAGGAGAATGTAGTGGTGTTGTATAACATGAACAGCCTAAAAATGTGTGAAATATATGAGCAGCTTCAAAAGGTGTCAAAAATATGAGGAGCATGAAACCGCCTGAAAAATAGGAGGAGTATGAAGCGGTGTTCAAAAACATGAAGAGCCTGAAAAGGTGTGAAAAATATGAAGAGCTTCAAAATGTGTCCAAAATATGAGGAGCATGAAACGGTCTGAAAAAAAGGAGGAGCATGAAACGGTGTTCAAAAACAAGAAAAGCCTGAAAAGGTGTGAAAAATATGAAGAGCTTCAAAAGGTGTGAAAATTATGAAAAGCTTCAAAAGCTGTCAAAATTGAGATGAGCATGAAACGGTCTGAAAAATAGGAGGAGAATGAAGTGGTGTTCAAAAACATGAAGAGCATGAAAAGGTGTGAAAATATAAAGAACTTCAAAAGGTGTGAATAATATGAGGAGCATGAAACGCTCTGAAAAATAGGAGGAGCATGAAGCGGTGTTCAAAACATGAAGAGTCTGAAAAGGTGTGAAAAATATGAAGAGCTTCAAAATGTGTCAAATATGAGGAGCAAGAAACGGTCTGAAAAATAAGAGGAGCATGAAACGGTGTTCTAAAACATGAAAGCTTGAAAAGGTGTGGAAAATATGAGGAGCTTCAAAACGTGTCAAAAATATTAGAAGCATGAAACGGTCTCAAAAATAGGAGGAGCATGAAGCGGTTTTTGAAAAACATGAAGAGCCTGAAAACTTGTGAAAAATATGAAAGCTTCAAAAAGTGTGAACAATATGAAAAGCTTCAAAATGTGTCAAAAATGTCATGAGCCTGAAACGGTCTGAAAAATAGCAGGAGAATGAAGTGGTGTTGAAAAACATGAACAGCCTAAAAATGTGTGAAATATATAAGGAGCTTCAAAAGGTGTCAAAAATATGAGGAGCATGAAACTGCCTGAAAACTAGGAGGAGTATGAAGCGGTGTTCAAAAACATGAAGAGCCTGAAAAGGTGTGAAAAATATGAAGAGCTTCAAAATGTGTCAAAAATATGAGGAGCATGAAACCGTTTGAAAAATAGGAGTTGCATGAAGTTGTGTTCAAAAACATGAAGAGCTTGAAAAGGTGTGGAAAATATGAAGAGCTTCAAAAGGTGCGAAATACATCAAGAGCAAGAAACGGACTGAAAAATAGGAGGAGGATGAAGCGGTGTTCAAAAACATGAAGAGCCTGAAAAGGTGTGAAAAATATGAAGAGCTTCAAAAGGTGTCAAAAATATGAGGAGCATGAAATGATCTGAAAAATAGGAGGAACATGAAACGGTCTGAAATATAGGAGGAGCATGAAGCGGTGTTCAAAAACATGAATAGCCTGAAAAGGTGTGAAAAATATGAAGAGCTTCAAAATGTGTCAAAAATATGAGGAGCATGAAACGGTCTGAAAAAAAGGAGGAGCATGAAACGGTGTTCAAAAACATGAAAAGCCTGAAAAGGTGTGAAAAATATGAAGAGCTTCAAAAGGTGTGAAAATTATGAACAGCTTAAAAAGCTGTCAAAATTGAGATGAGTATGAAACGGTCTGAAAAATAGGAGGAGAATGAAGTGGTGTTCAAGAACATGAAGAGCATGAAAAGGTGTGAAAATATAAAGAGTTTCAAAAGGTGTGAAAAATATGAGGAGCATGAAACGCTCTGAAAAATAGGAGGAGCATGAAGCGGTGTTCAAAACATGAAGAGTCTGAAAAGGTTTGAAAAATATGAAGAGCTTCAAAATGTGTCAAATATGAGGAGCAAGAAACGGTCTGAAAAATAAGAGGAGCATGAAACGGTGTTCCAAAACATGAAAGCTTGAAAAGGTGTGGAAAATATGAGGAGCTTCAAAACGTGTCAAAAATATTAGAAGCATGAAACGGTCTCAAAAATAGGAGGAGAATGAAGCGGTTTTTGAAAAACATGAAGAGCCTGAAAACTTGTGAAAAATATGAAAGCTTCAAAAAGTGTGAACAATATGAAAAGCTTCAAAATGTGTCAAAAATGTCATGAGCCTGAAACGGTCTGAAAAATAGCAGGAGAATGAAGTGGTGTTGAAAAACATGAACAGCCTAAAAATGTGTGAAATATATGAGGAGCTTCAAAAGGTGTCAAAAATATGAGGAGCATGAAACCGCCTGAAAACTAGGAGGAGTATGAAGCGGTGTTCAAAAACATGAAGAGCCTGAAAAGGTGTGAAAATATAAAGAGCTTCAAAATGTGTCAAAAATATGAGGAGCATGAAACCGTCTGAAAAATAGGAGTTGCATGAAGTTGTGTTCAAAAACATGAAGAGCTTGAAAAGGTGTGAAAAATATGAAGAGCTTCAAAAGGTGTCAAAAAATATGAGGAGCATGAAATGATCTGAAAAATAGGAGGAACATGAAACGGTCTGAAAAATAGGAGGAGCATGAAGCGGTGTTCAAAAACATGAATAGCCTGAAAAGGTGTGAAAAATTTAAAGAGCTTCAAAAGGTGTGAAATCCATGAGGAGCATGAAACGGTCAGAAAAATAGGAGGAGCAGGAAGCTGTTTTCAAAAACATGAGAGCCTGAAAAGATGTGAAAAATATGAAGAGGTTCAAAAGGTGTGAAATACATGAGGAGCATGAAACGGTCTGAAAAATAGGAGGAGCATGAAACGGTGTTCAAAAACATGAAGAGCCGGAAAAGGTGTGAAACATATGAAGAGCTTCAAAAGGTGTGAAATACATGAGGAGCATGAAACGGCCTGAAAAATAGGAGGAGCAGGAAGCTGTGTTCAAAAATATGAAGAGCCTGAAAAGGTGTGAAAGATATGAAGAGCTTCAAAATGTGTGAAAAATATGAGGAGCATGAAACGGTCTGAAAAATAGGAGGAGTATGAAGCAGTGTTCAAAAACATGAAGAACCTTAAAAGGTGTGAAAAATATGATGAGCTTCAAAAGGTGTCAAAAATATGAGGAGGATGAAACGGTCTGAAAAATAGGAGGAGCATGAAGCGGTGTTCAAAAACATGAGGAGCCTGAAAAGTTGTGAAAAATATGAAGAGCTACAAAAGGTGTCAAAAATGTGAGGAGCATGAAACGGTGTTCAAAAACATGAAGAGACTGAAAATTTCTGAAAAATATGAAGAGCCTCAAAACGTATCAAAAATATGAAGAGCTTCAGAAGGTGTGAAAAATATGAGGAGCATGAAACGGTGTGAAAAATTAGAGAGGCATGAAACGGTGTTCAAAACATGAAGAGCCTGAAAACGTGTGAAAAATATGAAAAGCTTGAAAAGGTGTCAAAAATATGAACAGCTTCAAAAGGTGTCAAAATGAGATGACCATGAAGCGATCAGAAAAATAGTAGGAGCATGAAGCGGAGTTCAAAAACATGAAGAGCCTGAAAACGTGTGAAAAATATGAAGAGCTTCAAAAGGCGTGAAATACATGAGGAGCATGAAACGGTCTGAAAAATACGAGGAGCATGAAGCGGTTTTCAAAAATATGAAGAGCCTGAAAAATTGTGAAAAATATGAAGATCTTCAAAAGGTGTGAAAAATATGAACAGCTTCAAAAGGTGTAAAAAATGAAATGAGCATGAAGCGATCTGAAAAATAGGAGGAGCATGAAGTGGTGTTGAAAAATATGAAGAGCCTGAAAAGGTGTGAAAAATATGAAGAGCTTCAAAAGGTGTAAAAATTATGAGGAGCATGAAACGGTCTGAAAATTAGGAGGATCATGAAACAGTGTTCAAAAACATGAAGAGCCTAAAAAGGTGTGAAAAATATGCAGAGCTTCAGAAGGTGTGAAATATATGAGGAGCCTGAAACGGTCTGAAAAATAGGAGGAGCATGAAGCTGTGTTCAAACACATGAGAGCCTGAAAAGGTGTGAGAAATATGAAGAGCTTCAAAAGGTGTGAAATACATGAAGAGCATGAAACGGTCTGAAAATTAAGAGGAGCATGAAACGGTATTGAAATACATGAAGAGCCTGAAATGGTGTGAAAAATATGAAGTGCTTCAAAAGATGAAAAAAATATGAACAGCTTCAATAGGTGTCAAAAATGAGATTAGCATGAAACGGTCTGAGAAATAGGAGGAGCATGAAACGGTGTTCCAAAACATGAAAGCTTGAAAAGGTGTGGAAAATTTGAAGAGCTTCAAAACATGTCAAAAATATTAGAAGCATGAAATGGTCTCAAAAATAGGAGGAGCATGAAGCGGTGGTGAAAAACATGAAGAGCCTGAAAACTTGTGAAAAATATGAAGAGCTTCAAAAGGTGTAAACAATATGAAAAGCTTCAAAATGTGTCAAAAATGACATGAGCCTGAAACGGTCTGAAAAATAGTAGGAGAATGTAGTGGTGTTGTATAACATGAACAGCCTAAAAATGTGTGAAATATATGAGCAGCTTCAAAAGGTGTCAAAAATATGAGGAGCATGAAACCGCCTGAAAAATAGGAGGAGTATGAAGCGGTGTTCAAAAACATGAAGAGCCTGAAAAGGTGTGAAAAATATGAAGAGCTTCAAAATGTGTCCAAAATATGAGGAGCATGAAACGGTCTGAAAAAAAGGAGGAGCATGAAACGGTGTTCAAAAACATGAAAAGCCTGAAAAGGTGTGAAAAATATGAAGAGCTTCAAAAGGTGTGAAAATTATGAAAAGCTTCAAAAGCTGTCAAAATTGAGATGAGCATGAAACGGTCTGAAAAATAGGAGGAGAATGAAGTGGTGTTCAAAAACATGAAGAGCATGAAAAGGTGTGAAAAATATGAAGAGCTTCAAAAGGCGTGAAATACATGAGGAGCATGAAACGGTCTGAAAAATACGAGGAGCATGAAGCGGTTTTCAAAAATATGAAGAGCCTGAAAAATTGTGAAAAATATGAAGATCTTCAAAAGGTGTGAAAAATATGAACAGCTTCAAAAGGTGTAAAAAATGAGATGAGCATGAAGCGATCTGAAAAATAGGAGGAGCATGAAGTGGTGTTGAAAAATATGAAGAGCCTGAAAAGGTGTGAAAAATATGAAGAGCTTCAAAAGGTGTAAAAATTATGAGGAGCATGAAACGGTCTGAAAATTAGGAGGATCATGAAACAGTGTTCAAAAACATGAAGAGCCTAAAAAGGTGTGAAAAATATGCAGAGCTTCAGAAGGTGTGAAATATATGAGGAGCCTGAAACGGTCTGAAAAATAGGAGGAGCATGAAGCTGTGTTCAAACACATGAGAGCCTGAAAAGGTGTGAGAAATATGAAGAGCTTCAAAAGGTGTGAAATACATGAAGAGCATGAAACGGTCTGAAAATTAAGAGGAGCATGAAACGGTATTGAAATACATGAAGAGCCTGAAATGGTGTGAAAAATATGAAGTGCTTCAAAAGATGAAAAAAATATGAACAGCTTCAATAGGTGTCAAAAATGAGATTAGCATGAAACGGTCTGAGAAATAGGAGGAGCATGAAACGGTGTTCCAAAACATGAAAGCTTGAAAAGGTGTGGAAAATTTGAAGAGCTTCAAAACATGTCAAAAATATTAGAAGCATGAAATGGTCTCAAAAATAGGAGGAGCATGAAGCGGTTGTGAAAAACATGAAGAGCCTGAAAACTTGTGAAAAATATGAAGAGCTTCAAAAGGTGTAAACAATATGAAAAGCTTCAAAATGTGTCAAAAATGACATGAGCCTGAAACGGTCTGAAAAATAGTAGGAGAATGTAGTGGTGTTGTATAACATGAACAGCCTAAAAATGTGTGAAATATATGAGCAGCTTCAAAAGGTGTCAAAAATATGAGGAGCATGAAACCGCCTGAAAAATAGGAGGAGTATGAAGCGGTGTTCAAAAACATGAAGAGCCTGAAAAGGTGTGAAAAATATGAAGAGCTTCAAAATGTGTCCAAAATATGAGGAGCATGAAACGGTCTGAAAAAAAGGAGGAGCATGAAACGGTGTTCAAAAACAAGAAAAGCCTGAAAAGGTGTGAAAAATATGAAGAGCTTCAAAAGGTGTGAAAATTATGAAAAGCTTCAAAAGCTGTCAAAATTGAGATGAGCATGAAACGGTCTGAAAAATAGGAGGAGAATGAAGTGGTGTTCAAAAACATGAAGAGCATGAAAAGGTGTGAAAATATAAAGAACTTCAAAAGGTGTGAATAATATGAGGAGCATGAAACGCTCTGAAAAATAGGAGGAGCATGAAGCGGTGTTCAAAACATGAAGAGTCTGAAAAGGTGTGAAAAATATGAAGAGCTTCAAAATGTGTCAAATATGAGGAGCAAGAAACGGTCTGAAAAATAAGAGGAGCATGAAACGGTGTTCTAAAACATGAAAGCTTGAAAAGGTGTGGAAAATATGAAGAGCTTCAAAACGTGTCAAAAATATTAGAAGCATGAAACGGTCTCAAAAATAGGAGGAGCATGAAGCGGTTTTTGAAAAACATGAAGAGCCTGAAAACTTGTGAAAAATATGAAAGCTTCAAAAAGTGTGAACAATATGAAAAGCTTCAAAATGTGTCAAAAATGTCATGAGCCTGAAACGGTCTGAAAAATAGCAGGAGAATGAAGTGGTGTTGAAAAACATGAACAGCCTAAAAATGTGTGAAATATATAAGGAGCTTCAAAAGGTGTCAAAAATATGAGGAGCATGAAACTGCCTGAAAACTAGGAGGAGTATGAAGCGGTGTTCAAAAACATGAAGAGCCTGAAAAGGTGTGAAAAATATGAAGAGCTTCAAAATGTGTCAAAAATATGAGGAGCATGAAACCGTTTGAAAAATAGGAGTTGCATGAAGTTGTGTTCAAAAACATGAAGAGCTTGAAAAGGTGTGGAAAATATGAAGAGCTTCAAAAGGTGCGAAATACATCAAGAGCAAGAAACGGACTGAAAAATAGGAGGAGGATGAAGCGGTGTTCAAAAACATGAAGAGCCTGAAAAGGTGTGAAAAATATGAAGAGCTTCAAAAGGTGTCAAAAATATGAGGAGCATGAAATGATCTGAAAAATAGGAGGAACATGAAACGGTCTGAAATATAGGAGGAGCATGAAGCGGTGTTCAAAAACATGAATAGCCTGAAAAGGTGTGAAAAATATGAAGAGCTTCAAAATGTGTCAAAAATATGAGGAGCATGAAACGGTCTGAAAAAAAGGAGGAGCATGAAACGGTGTTCAAAAACATGAAAAGCCTGAAAAGGTGTGAAAAATATGAAGAGCTTCAAAAGGTGTGAAAATTATGAACAGCTTCAAAAGCTGTCAAAATTGAGATGAGTATGAAACGGTCTGAAAAATAGGAGGAGAATGAAGTGGTGTTCAAGAACATGAAGAGCATGAAAAGGTGTGAAAATATAAAGAGTTTCAAAAGGTGTGAAAAATATGAGGAGCATGAAACGCTCTGAAAAATAGGAGGAGCATGAAGCGGTGTTCAAAACATGAAGAGTCTGAAAAGGTTTGAAAAATATGAAGAGCTTCAAAATGTGTCAAATATGAGGAGCAAGAAACGGTCTGAAAAATAAGAGGAGCATGAAACGGTGTTCCAAAACATGAAAGCTTGAAAAGGTGTGGAAAATATGAGGAGCTTCAAAACGTGTCAAAAATATTAGAAGCATGAAACGGTCTCAAAAATAGGAGGAGAATGAAGCGGTTTTTGAAAAACATGAAGAGCCTGAAAACTTGTGAAAAATATGAAAGCTTCAAAAAGTGTGAACAATATGAAAAGCTTCAAAATGTGTCAAAAATGTCATGAGCCTGAAACGGTCTGAAAAATAGCAGGAGAATGAAGTGGTGTTGAAAAACATGAACAGCCTAAAAATGTGTGAAATATATGAGGAGCTTCAAAAGGTGTCAAAAATATGAGGAGCATGAAACCGCCTGAAAACTAGGAGGAGTATGAAGCGGTGTTCAAAAACATGAAGAGCCTGAAAAGGTGTGAAAATATAAAGAGCTTCAAAATGTGTCAAAAATATGAGGAGCATGAAACCGTCTGAAAAATAGGAGTTGCATGAAGTTGTGTTCAAAAACATGAAGAGCTTGAAAAGGTGTGAAAAATATGAAGAGCTTCAAAAGGTGCGAAATACATGAGGAGCAAGAAACGGACTGAAAAATAGGAGGAGGATGAAGCGGTGTTCAAAAACATGAAGAGCCTGAAAAGGTGTGAAAAATATGAAGAGCTTCAAAAGGTGTCAAAAAATATGAGGAGCATGAAATGATCTGAAAAATAGGAGGAACATGAAACGGTCTGAAAAATAGGAGGAGCATGAAGCGGTGTTCAAAAACATGAATAGCCTGAAAAGGTGTGAAAAATTTGAAGAGCTTCAAAAGGTGTGAAATCCATGAGGAGCATGAAACGGTCAGAAAAATAGGAGGAGCAGGAAGCTGTTTTCAAAAACATGAGAGCCTGAAAAGATGTGAAAAATATGAAGAGGTTCAAAAGGTGTGAAATACATGAGGAGCATGAAACGGTCTGAAAAATAGGAGGAGCATGAAACGGTGTTCAAAAACATGAAGAGCCGGAAAAGGTGTGAAACATATGAAGAGCTTCAAAAGGTGTGAAATACATGAGGAGCATGAAACAGCCTGAAAAATAGGAGGAGCAGGAAGCTGTGTTCAAAAATATGAAGAGCCTGAAAAGGTGTGAAAGATATGAAGAGCTTCAAAATGTGTGAAAAATATGAGGAGCATGAAACGGTCTGAAAAATAGGAGGAGTATGAAGCAGTGTTCAAAAACATGAAGAACCTTAAAAGGTGTGAAAAATATGATGAGCTTCAAAAGGTGTCAAAAATATGAGGAGGATGAAACGGTCTGAAAAATAGGAGGAGCATGAAGCGGTGTTCAAAAACATGAGGAGCCTGAAAAGTTGTGAAAAATATGAAGAGCTACAAAAGGTGTCAAAAATGTGAGGAGCATGAAACGGTGTTCAAAAACATGAAGAGACTGAAAATTTCTGAAAAATATGAAGAGCCTCAAAACGTATCAAAAATATGAAGAGCTTCAGAAGGTGTGAAAAATATGAGGAGCATGAAACGGTGTGAAAAATTAGAGAGGCATGAAACGGTGTTCAAAACATGAAGAGCCTGAAAACGTGTGAAAAATATGAAAAGCTTGAAAAGGTGTCAAAAATATGAACAGCTTCAAAAGGTGTCAAAATGAGATGACCATGAAGCGATCAGAAAAATAGTAGGAGCATGAAGCGGAGTTCAAAAACATGAAGAGCCTGAAAACGTGTGAAAAATATGAAGAGCTTCAAAAGGCGTGAAATACATGAGGAGCATGAAACGGTCTGAAAAATACGAGGAGCATGAAGCGGTTTTCAAAAATATGAAGAGCCTGAAAAATTGTGAAAAATATGAAGATCTTCAAAAGGTGTGAAAAATATGAACAGCTTCAAAAGGTGTAAAAAATGAGATGAGCATGAAGCGATCTGAAAAATAGGAGGAGCATGAAGTGGTGTTGAAAAATATGAAGAGCCTGAAAAGGTGTGAAAAATATGAAGAGCTTCAAAAGGTGTAAAAATTATGAGGAGCATGAAACGGTCTGAAAATTAGGAGGATCATGAAACAGTGTTCAAAAACATGAAGAGCCTAAAAAGGTGTGAAAAATATGCAGAGCTTCAGAAGGTGTGAAATATATGAGGAGCCTGAAACGGTCTGAAAAATAGGAGGAGCATGAAGCTGTGTTCAAACACATGAGAGCCTGAAAAGGTGTGAGAAATATGAAGAGCTTCAAAAGGTGTGAAATACATGAAGAGCATGAAACGGTCTGAAAATTAAGAGGAGCATGAAACGGTATTGAAATACATGAAGAGCCTGAAATGGTGTGAAAAATATGAAGTGCTTCAAAAGATGAAAAAAATATGAACAGCTTCAATAGGTGTCAAAAATGAGATTAGCATGAAACGGTCTGAGAAATAGGAGGAGCATGAAACGGTGTTCCAAAACATGAAAGCTTGAAAAGGTGTGGAAAATTTGAAGAGCTTCAAAACATGTCAAAAATATTAGAAGCATGAAATGGTCTCAAAAATAGGAGGAGCATGAAGCGGTGGTGAAAAACATGAAGAGCCTGAAAACTTGTGAAAAATATGAAGAGCTTCAAAAGGTGTAAACAATATGAAAAGCTTCAAAATGTGTCAAAAATGACATGAGCCTGAAACGGTCTGAAAAATAGTAGGAGAATGTAGTGGTGTTGTATAACATGAACAGCCTAAAAATGTGTGAAATATATGAGCAGCTTCAAAAGGTGTCAAAAATATGAGGAGCATGAAACCGCCTGAAAAATAGGAGGAGTATGAAGCGGTGTTCAAAAACATGAAGAGCCTGAAAAGGTGTGAAAAATATGAAGAGCTTCAAAATGTGTCCAAAATATGAGGAGCATGAAACGGTCTGAAAAAAAGGAGGAGCATGAAACGGTGTTCAAAAACATGAAAAGCCTGAAAAGGTGTGAAAAATATGAAGAGCTTCAAAAGGTGTGAAAATTATGAAAAGCTTCAAAAGCTGTCAAAATTGAGATGAGCATGAAACGGTCTGAAAAATAGGAGGAGAATGAAGTGGTGTTCAAAAACATGAAGAGCATGAAAAGGTGTGAAAAATATGAAGAGCTTCAAAAGGCGTGAAATACATGAGGAGCATGAAACGGTCTGAAAAATACGAGGAGCATGAAGCGGTTTTCAAAAATATGAAGAGCCTGAAAAATTGTGAAAAATATGAAGATCTTCAAAAGGTGTGAAAAATATGAACAGCTTCAAAAGGTGTAAAAAATGAGATGAGCATGAAGCGATCTGAAAAATAGGAGGAGCATGAAGTGGTGTTGAAAAATATGAAGAGCCTGAAAAGGTGTGAAAAATATGAAGAGCTTCAAAAGGTGTAAAAATTATGAGGAGCATGAAACGGTCTGAAAATTAGGAGGATCATGAAACAGTGTTCAAAAACATGAAGAGCCTAAAAAGGTGTGAAAAATATGCAGAGCTTCAGAAGGTGTGAAATATATGAGGAGCCTGAAACGGTCTGAAAAATAGGAGGAGCATGAAGCTGTGTTCAAACACATGAGAGCCTGAAAAGGTGTGAGAAATATGAAGAGCTTCAAAAGGTGTGAAATACATGAAGAGCATGAAACGGTCTGAAAATTAAGAGGAGCATGAAACGGTATTGAAATACATGAAGAGCCTGAAATGGTGTGAAAAATATGAAGTGCTTCAAAAGATGAAAAAAATATGAACAGCTTCAATAGGTGTCAAAAATGAGATTAGCATGAAACGGTCTGAGAAATAGGAGGAGCATGAAACGGTGTTCCAAAACATGAAAGCTTGAAAAGGTGTGGAAAATTTGAAGAGCTTCAAAACATGTCAAAAATATTAGAAGCATGAAATGGTCTCAAAAATAGGAGGAGCATGAAGCGGTGGTGAAAAACATGAAGAGCCTGAAAACTTGTGAAAAATATGAAGAGCTTCAAAAGGTGTAAACAATATGAAAAGCTTCAAAATGTGTCAAAAATGACATGAGCCTGAAACGGTCTGAAAAATAGTAGGAGAATGTAGTGGTGTTGTATAACATGAACAGCCTAAAAATGTGTGAAATATATGAGCAGCTTCAAAAGGTGTCAAAAATATGAGGAGCATGAAACCGCCTGAAAAATAGGAGGAGTATGAAGCGGTGTTCAAAAACATGAAGAGCCTGAAAAGGTGTGAAAAATATGAAGAGCTTCAAAATGTGTCCAAAATATGAGGAGCATGAAACGGTCTGAAAAAAAGGAGGAGCATGAAACGGTGTTCAAAAACATGAAAAGCCTGAAAAGGTGTGAAAAATATGAAGAGCTTCAAAAGGTGTGAAAATTATGAAAAGCTTCAAAAGCTGGCAAAATTGAGATGAGCATGAAACGGTCTGAAAAATAGGAGGAGAATGAAGTGGTGTTCAAAAACATGAAGAGCATGAAAAGGTGTGAAAATATAAAGAGCTTCAAAAGGTGTGAAAAATATGAGGAGCATGAAACGCTCTGAAAAATAGGAGGAGCATGAAGCGGTGTTCAAAACATGAAGAGTCTGAAAAGGTGTGAAAAATATGAAGAGCTTCAAAATGTGTCAAATATGAGGAGCAAGAAACGGTCTGAAAAATAAGAGGAGCATGAAACGGTGTTCTAAAACATGAAAGCTTGAAAAGGTGTGGAAAATATGAGGAGCTTCAAAACGTGTCAAAAATATTAGAAGCATGAAACGGTCTCAAAAATAGGAGGAGCATGAAGCGGTTTTTGAAAAACATGAAGAGCCTGAAAACTTGTGAAAAATATGAAAGCTACAAAAAGTGTGAACAATATGAAAAGCTTCAAAATGTGTCAAAAATATCATGAGCCTGAAACGGTCTGAAAAATAGCAGGAGAATGAAGTGGTGTTGAAAAACATGAACAGCCTAAAAATGTGTGAAATATATGAGGAGCTTCAAAAGGTGTCAAAAATATGAGGAGCATGAAACCGCCTGAAAACTAGGAGGAGTATGAAGCGGTGTTCAAAAACATGAAGAGCCTGAAAAGGTGTGAAAAATATGAAGAGCTTCAAAATGTGTCAAAAATATGAGGAGCATGAAACCGTCTGAAAAATAGGAGTTGCATGAAGTTGTGTTCAAAAACATGAAGAGCTTGAAAAGGTGTGAAAAATATGAAGAGCTTCAAAAGGTGAGAAATACATCAGGAGCAAGAAACGGACTGAAAAATAGGAGGAGGATGAAGCGGTGTTCAAAAACATGAAGAGCCTGAAAAGGCGTGAAAAATATGAAGAGCTTCAAAAGGTGTCAAAAATATGAGGAGCATGAAATGATCTGAAAAATAGGAGGAACATGAAACGGTGTTCAAAAACATGAATAGCCTGAAAAGGTGTGAAAAATATGAAGAGCTTCAAAATGTGTCAAAAATATGAGGAGCATGAAATGGTCTGAAAAAAAGGAGGAGCATGAAACGGTGTTCAAAAACATGAAAAGCCTGAAAATGTGTGAAAAATATGAAGAGCTTCAAAAGGTGTGAAAATTATGAACAGCTTAAAAAGCTGTCAAAATTGAGATGAGCATGAAACGGTCTGAAAAATAGGAGGAGAATGAAGTGGTGTTCAAGAACATGAAGAGCATGAAAAGGTGTGAAAATATAAATAGTTTCAAAAGGTGTGAAAAATATGAGGAGCATGAAACGCTCTGAAAAATAGGAGGAGCATGAAGCGGTGTTCAAAACATGAAGAGTCTGAAAAGGTTTGAAAAATATGAAGAGCTTCAAAATGTGTCAAATATGAGGAGCAAGAAACGGTCTGAAAAATAAGAGGAGCATGAAACGGTGTTCCAAAACATGAAAGCTTGAAAAGGTGTGGAAAATATGAGGAGCTTCAAAACGTGTCAAAAATATTAGAAGCATGAAACGGTCTCAAAAATAGGAGGAGCATGAAACGGTTTTTGAAAAACATGAAGAGCCTGAAAACTTGTGAAAAATATGAAAGCTTAAAAAAGTGTGAACAATATGAAAAGCTTCAAAATGTGTCAAAAATGTCATGAGCCTGAAACGGTCTGAAAAATAGCAGGAGAATGAAGTGGTGTTGAAAAACATGAACAGCCTAAAAATGTGTGAAATATATGAGGAGCTTCAAAAGGTGTCAAAAATATGAGGAGCATGAAACCGCCTGAAAACTAGGAGGAGTATGAAGCGGTGTTCAAAAACATGAAGAGTCTGAAAAGGTGTGAAAAATATGAAGAGCTTCAAAATGTGTCAAAAATATGAGGAGCATGAAACCGTCTGAAAAATAGGAGTTGCATGAAGTTGTGTTCAAAAACATGAAGAGCTTGAAAAGGTGTGAAAAATATGAAGAGCTTCAAAAGGTGCGAAATACATGAGGAGCAAGAAACGGACTGAAAAATAGGAGGAGCATGAAGCGCTGTTCAAAAACATGAAGAGCCTGAAAAGGCGTGAAAAATATGAAGAGCTTCAAAAGGTGTCAAAAATATGAGGAGCATGAAATGATCTGAAAAATAGGAGGAACATGAAACGGTCTGAAAAATAGGAGGAGCATGAAGCGGTGTTCAAAAACATGAATAGCCTGAAAAGGTGTGAAAAATTTGAAGAGCTTCAAAAGGTGTGAAATCCATGAGGAGCATGAAACGGTCAGAAAAATAGGAGGAGCAGGAAGCTGTTTTAAAAAACATGAGAGCCTGAAAAGGTGTGAAAAATATGAAGAGGTTCAAAAGGTGTGAAATACATGAGGAGCATGAAACGGTCTGAAAAATAGGAGGAGCATGAAACGGTGTTCAAAAACATGAAGAGCCGGAAAAGGTGTGAAACATATGAAGAGCTTCAAAAGGTGTGAAATACATGAGGAGCATGAAACGGCCTGAAAAATAGGAGGAGCAGGAAGCTGTGTTCAAAAATATGAAGAGCCTGAAAAGGTGTGAAAAATATGAAGAGCTTCAAAATGTGTGAAAAATATGAGGAGCATGAAACGGTCTGAAAAATAGGAGGAGTATGAAGCGGTGTTCAAAAACATGAAGAACCTTAAAAGGTGTGAAAAATATGATGAGCTTCAAAAGGTGTCAAAAAGATGAGGAGGATGAAACGGTCTGAAAAATAGGAGGAGCATGAAGCGGTGTTCAAAAACATGAGGAGCCTGAAAAGGTGTGAAAAATATGAAGAGCTACAAAAGGTGTCAAAAATGTGAGGAGCATGAAACGGTGTACAAAAACATGAAGAGACTGAAAATGTCTGAAAAATATGAAGAGCCTCAAAACGTATCAAAAATATGAAGAGCTTCAGAAGGTGTGAAAAATATGAGGAGCATGAAACGGTGTGAAAAATTAGAGAGGCATGAAACGGTGTTCAAAACATGAAGAGCCTGAAAACGTGTGAAAAATATGAAAAGCTTGAAAAGGTGTCAAAAATATGAACAGCTTCAAAAGGTGTCAAAAATGAGATGAGCATGAAGCGATCAGAAAAATAGTAGGAGCATGAAGGGGTGTTCAAAAACATGAATAGCCTGAAAACGTGTGAAAAATATGAAGAGCTTCAAAAGGCGTGAAATACATGAGGAGCATGAAACGGTCTGAAAAATACGAGGAGCATGAAGCGGTTTTCAAAAATATGAAGAGCCTGAGAAATTGTGAAAAATATGAAGATCTTCAAAAGGTGTGAAAAATATGAACAGCTTCAAAAGGTGTCAAAAATGAGATGAGCATGAAGCGATCTGAAAAATAGGAGGAGCATGAAGTGGTGTTGAAAATATGAAGAGCCTGAAAAGGTGTGAAAAATGTGAAGAGCTTCAAAAGGTGTCAAAAATATGAGGAGCATGAAACGGTCTGAAAATTAGGAGGATCATGAAACAGTGTTCAAAAACATGAAGAGCCTGAAAAGGTGTGAAAAATATGCAGAGCTTCAGAAGGTGTGAAATATATGAGGAGCCTGAAACGGTCTGAAAAATAGGAGGAGCATGAAGCTGTGTTCAAACACATGAGAGCCTGAAAAGGTGTGAGAAATATGAAGAGCTTCAAAAGGTGTGAAATACATGAAGAGCATGAAACGGTCTGAAAATTAAGAGGAGCATTAAACGGTATTGAAATACATGAAGAGCCTGAAATGGTGTGAAAAATATGAAGTGCTTCAAAAGGTGGGAAAAATATGAAGAGCTTCAATAGGTGTCAAAAATGAGATTAGCATGAAACGGTCTGAGAAATAGGAGGAGCATGAAGCGGTGTTCAAAAAAATGAAGAGCTTGAAAAGGTGTGAAAAATATGACAAGCTTCAAAAGGTGTCAAATATGAGGAGCATGAAACGGTCTGAAAAGAGGAGGATCATGATGCGGTGCTGAAAACATGAAGAGCCTGAAAAGCTGTGATAAATATGAAGAGCTTCAAAAGGTGTCAAAAAAATGAAGAGCATGAAACGGTCTGAAAAATAGGAGGAGCATGAAGCGGTGTTCAAAAACATGAAAAAAAATATTAAAAAAAAAACATGAAGAACCTGAAAACGTGTGAAAAATATGAAGAGCTTCAAAAGGTGTGAAAAATATGAACAGCTTCAAAAGGTGTCAAAAATGAGATGAGCATGAAGCGATGAGAAAAATAGGACGAGCATGAAGCGGTGTTCAAAAACATGAAGAGCCTGAAAACGTGTGAAAAATATGAAGAGCTTCAAAAGTTGTGAAATACATGAGGAGCATGAAACGATCTGAAAAATACGAGGAGCATGAAGCGGTTTTAAAAATATGAAGAGCCTGAAAAATTGTGAAAAATATGAAAAGCATCAAAAGGTGTCAAAAATATGAGGAGCATGAAACAGACTGAAAAATAGAAGGAGCATGAAGCGGTGTTCAAAAACATGAAGAGTCTGAAAAGCTGTGACAAATATGAAGAGCTTCAAAAGGTGTCAAAAAAATGAAGAGCATGAAACGGTCTGAAAAATAGGAGGAGCATGAAGCGGTGTTCAAAAACATGAAAAAAAAAATAAAAAAAATATAAAAAAAACCATGAAGAGCCTGAAAACGTGTGAAAAATATGAAGAGCTTCAAAAGGTGTGAAAAATATGAACAGCTTCAAAAGGTGTCAAAAATGAGATGAGCATGAAGCGATGAGAAAAATAGGAGGAGCATGAAGCGGTGTTCAAAAACATGAAGAGCCTGAAAACATGTGAAAAATATGAAGAGCTTCAAAAGGTGTGAAATACATGAGGAGCATGAAACGATCTGAAAAATACGAGGAGCATGAAGCGGTTTTAAAAATATGAAGAGCCTGAAAAATTGTGAAAAATATGAAAAGCATCAAAAGGTGTCAAAAATATGAGGAGCATGAAACAGTCTGAAAAATAGAAGGAGCATGAAGCGGTGTTCAAAAACATGAAGAGTCTGAAAAGGTGTAAAAATATGAAGAGCTTCAAAAGGTGTGAAAAATATGAGGAGCTTCAAATGGTGTCAAAAGTATGAGGGGCATGAAACTGTCTGAAAAATAGGAGGAGCATGAAACGGTGTTGAAATACATGAAGTGCTTGAAATGGTGTGAAAAATATGAAGAGCTTTAAAACGTGTCAAAAATGTGAGGAGCATGAAACGGTCTGAAAAATAGGAGGAGCATCATGCGGTGTTGAAAAACATGAAGAGCCTGAAAACGTGTGAAAAATATGAAGATCTTCAAAAGGTGTGAAAAATATGAACAGCTTCAAAAGGTGTAAAAAATGAGATGAGCATGAAGCGATCTGAAAAATAGGAGGAGCATGAAGTGGTGTTAAACAATATGAAGAGCCTGAAAAGGTGTGAAAAATATGAAGAGCTTCAAAAGGTGTCAAAAATATGAGGAGCATGAAACGGTCTGAAAATTAGGAGGATCATGAAACAGTGTTCAAAAACATGAAGAGCCTGAAAAGGTGTGAAAAATATGCAGAGCTTCAAAAGGTGTGAAATATATGAGGAGCCTGAAACGGTCTGAAAAATAGGAGGAGCATGAAGCTGTGTTCAAACACATGAGAGCCTGAAAAGGTGTGAGAAATATGAAGAGTTTCAAAAGGTGTGAAATACATGAAGAGCATGAAACGGTCTGAAAATAAAGAGGAGCATGAAACGGTGTTGAAATACATGAAGAGCCTGAAATGGTGTGAAAAATATGAAGTGCTTCAAAAGGTGGGAAAAATATGAAGAGCTTCAATAGGTGTCAAAAATGATATTAGCATGAAACGGTCAGAGAAATAGGAGGAGCAGGAAGCGGTGTTCAAAAAAATGAAGAACTTGAAAAGGTGTGAAAAATATGACAAGCTTCAAAAGGTGTCAAATATGAGGAGCATGAAACGGTCTGAAAAGAGGAGGATCATGATGCGGTGCTGAAAAACATGAAGAGCCTGAAAAGCTGTGACAAATATGAAGAGCTTCAAAAGGTGTCAAAAATATGAAGAGCATGAAACGATCTGAAAATAGGAGGAGAATGAAGCGGTTTCAAAAACATGAGGAGCCAGAAAAGGTGTGGAAAATATGAAGAGCTTCAAAAGGTGTCAAAATATGAGGAGCATGAAACGGTATGAAAAATAGGAGGAGCATGAAACGGTGTTCAAAAACAGGAAGAGCTTGAAAAGGTGTGAAAAATATGAAGAGCTTCAAAAGGTGTGAAATACATGAGGAGCATGAAACGGTCTGAAAAATAGGAGGAGCAAGAAGCTGTGTTCAAAAACATGAGAGCCTGAAAAGGTGTGAAAAATAGGAAGAGCTTCAAAAGGTGTGAAATACATCAAGAGCATGAAACGGTCTGAAAAATAGGAGGAGCATGAAACAGTGTTCAAAAACAAGAAGAGTCTGAAAAGGTGTGAAAAATATCAAGAGGTTCAAAAGGTGTGAAATACATGAGGAGCATGAAACGGTCTGAAAAATAGGAGGTGCATGAAGCTGTGTTCAAACTTGAAGAGCCTGAAAACGTGTGAAAAATATGAAGAGCTTCAAAAGGTGTGAAATACATGAGGAGCATGAAACGGTCTGAAAAATAGGAGGAGCATGAAGCGGTGTTCAAAAACATGAAAAAATAAAAATAAAAATAAATAAAAAAAATATAAAAAAAAACATGAAGAGTCTGAAAACGTGTGAAACATATGAAGAGCTTCAAAAGGTGTGAAAAATATGAACAGCTTCAAAAGGTGTCAAAAATGAGATGAGCATGAAGCGATCACAAAAATAGGAGGAGCATGAAGCGGTGTTCAAAAACATGAACAGCCTGAAAACCTGTGAAAAATATGAAGAGCTTCAAAAGGTGTGAAATTCATGAGGAGCATGAAACGGTCTGAAAAATATGAGCAGCATGAAGCGGTCTTCAAAAACATGAAGAGCCTGAAAACGTGTGAAAAATATGAAGAGCTTCAAAAAGTCAGAAATACATGAAGAGCATGAAACGGTCTCAAAAATAGGAGGAGCATTAAGAGGTGTTGAAAAAGATGAAGAGCCTGAAAACGTGTGAAAAATATGAAGAGCTTCAAACGGTGCCAAAAATATGAGGAGCATGAAACGGTCTGAAAATAGGAGGAGCATGAAGCGGTGTTGAAAAACATGAAGAGCCTGTAAAAGTGTGAAAAATATGAAGAGCTTCAAAAGGTGTGAAACACATGAAGAGCATGAATCGGTCTGAAAAATAGGAGGAGCATGAAACGGTGTCCAA
Source organism: Dama dama (assembly GCF_033118175.1). NCBI lineage: Eukaryota > Metazoa > Chordata > Mammalia > Artiodactyla > Cervidae > Dama > Dama dama. The sequence goes on from NW_026870961.1 coordinate 256,833, forward strand.
AAACATGAAGAGCCTGAAAAGGTGTGAAAAATATGAAGAGCTTCAAAAGGTGTCAAAAAGATGAGGAGCATGAAACGGTCTGAAAAATACGAGTAGCCTGAAACTGTGTTCAAAAACATGAAGAGACTGAAAAGGTGTGAAAAATAGCAAGAGCTTCAAAAGTGTGAAATATAAGAGGAGCATGAAACGGTCTGAAAAATAGGAGGAGCAACAAGCTGTGTTCAAAAACATGAGAGCCTGAAAAGTTGTGAAAAATATGAAGAGCTTCAAAAAGTGTGAAATACATGAGGAGCATGAAACGGTCTGAAAAATAGGAGGAGCATGAAGCGGTGTTCAAATCATGAAGAGCCTGAAAAGGTGTGAAAAATATGAAGAGCTTCAAATGGTGTCAAAAATATGAGGAGCCTGAAACGGTCTGAAAAATAAGAGGAGCATGAAGCGGTGTTCAAAAACATGAAGAGCCTGAAAACTTGTGAAAGATATGAAGAACTTCAAAAGGTGTGAAAAATATGAACAGCTTCAAAAGGTGTCAAAAAGGAGATGAGTTGAAGCGATCTGAAAAATAGGAGGAGCATGAAGTGGTGTTGAAAAACATGAAGTGCCTGAAAAGGTGTGAAATATATGAAGAGCTTCAAAATGTGTCAAAAATATGAGGAGTATGAAACGGTCTGAAAAGTAGGAGCAGCATGAAACGGTGTTTAAAAATATCAAGAGCCTGAAAAGGTGTGAAAAATATGAAGAGCTTCAAAAGGTGTGAAATACATGAGGATCTTGAAACGGTCTGAAAATAGTAGGAATATGAAGCGGTGTTCAAAATCATGAAGAGTCTGAAAAGGTGTGAAAAATATGAAGAGTTTCAAAAGGTGTTAAAAATATGAGGAGCATGAAACGATCTGAAAAATAGGAGAAGCGTGAAGCGGTGTTCAAAAACTTGAAGAGCCTGAAAAGGTGTGAAATATATGAGGACTTTCAAAAGGTGTCTACAATAAGAAGAGCATGAAACGGTCTGAAAAATAGGAGGAGCGTGAAGCGGTGTTCAAAAATTTGAAGAGCCTGAAAAGGTGTGAAATATATGAGGACTTTCAAAAGGTGTCTACAATAAGAAGAGCATGAAACGGTCTGAAAAATAGAGGAGCATGAAGCGGTGTTCAAAACATGAAGAGCCTGAAAATGTGTGAAACATATGAAGTGCTTCAAAAGGTGTGAAATATATGAGGAGCAAAAACGGTCTGAAAAATAGTAGGAGCATGAAGCGGTGTTGAAAAACATGAAGAGCCTGAAAAGGTGTGAAAAACATGAAGAGCTTCAAAAGGTGTGAAAAGTATGAGGAGCTTCAAAATGTGTGAAAAATATGAACAGGTTCAAAAGTTGTAAAAACTGAGATGAGCATGAAACGGTCTGAAAAATAGGAGGAGCGTGAAGTGGTGTTGAAAAACATGAATAGACTGAAAAGGTGTGAAAAATATGAAGAGATTCAAAAGGTGTCAAAAATATGAGGAGCATGAAACGGTCTGAAAAATAGGAGGAGCATGAAGCGGTGTTGAAAAACATGAAGAGCGTGAAAAGGTGTGAAAAATATGAAGAGCTTCAAAATATTTCAAATATATGAGGGGCATGAACGGTATGAAAAATAGGAGGAGCATGAAGCTGTGTTTAAAAACATGAAGAGCCTGAAAAGGTGTGAAAAATATGAAGAGCTTCAAAAGGTGTGAAAAATATCAAGATGTTCAAAAGGTGTCAAAAATGAGATGAGCATGAAACGGTCTGAATAATAGGAGGAACATGAAGTGGTGTTGAAAAACATGAAGAGCCTGAAAAGGTGTGAAAAATATGAAGACCTTCAAAAGGTGTGAAAAATATGAACAGGTTCAAACGGTGTAAAAAAATGAGATGAACAGGAAACGGTCTGAAAAATAGGAGGAGCATGAAGTGGTGTTGAAAAACATGAAGAGCCTGAAAACGTGTGAAAAATATGAAGAGCTTCAAAAGGTGTCAAAAATATGAGGAGCATAAAACGGTCTGAAAAATAGGAGGAGCATGAAACGGTCTGAAAAGTAGGAGGAGCATGAAGCGGTGTTGAAAAACATGAAGAGCCTGAAAACGTGTGAAAAATGTGAAGAGCTTCAAAAGGTGTGAAAAATATGAGGAGCATGAAGCGGTGTTCAAAAACATGAAGAGCCTGAAAATGTGTGAAACTTGTGAAGAGCTTCAAAAGGTGTCAAAATATGAGGAGCATGAAGCGGTGTTCAAAAACATGAAGAGCCTGAAAAGGTGTGAAAAATATGAAGAGCTTCAAAAGGTGTGAAAACTATGAAGAGCTTCAAAATGTGTCAAAAATGAGATGAGCATGAAACGGTCTCAAAAATAGGAGGATCATGCAGTGGTGTTGAAAAACATGAAGAGCCTGAAAAGGTGTGAAAAATATGAAGAGCTTCAAAAGGAGTCAAATACATGAGGAGCATGAAACGGTCTGAAAAATAGGAGGAGCATGAAGTGGTGTGGAAAAAGATGAAGAGGCTGAAAAGTTGTGAAAAATATGAAGAGCTTCAAAAGGTGTAAAAAATATGAGGAGCATTAAACGGTCTGAAAAATAGGAGGAGCATGAAACGCTGATCAAAAACATGAAGAGCCTGAAAAGGTGTGAAAAATATGAAGAGCCTCAAAACGTGTCAAAAATATGAGGAGCATGAAATGGTCTGAAAAATAGGAGGAGCATGAAATGTTGTTGAAAAACTTGAAGAGCCTGAAAACGTGTGAAAAAAATATGAAGAGTTTCCAAAGGTGTCAAAAATGAGATGAGCATGAAACAGTCTGAAAAATAGGATGAGCATGAAGCGGTGTTGAAAATCATGAAGAGCCTGAAAAGGTGTGAATAATATGTAGAGCTTCAAAAGGTGTGAAAATATGAAGAGCTTCAAAAGCTGTCAAAATAAGATGATCATGAAACGGTCTGAAAATTAGGAGGAGCATGAAGTGTTGTTGAAAAAAATGAAGAGCCTGAAAAGGTGTGAAAAATAAGAAAAGCTTCAAAAGGTGTGAAATACATGAGGAGCATGAAACTGTGTGTAAAATAGGAGGAGCATGAAGTGGTGTTCAAAATCATGAAGAGCCTCAAAGGTGTGAAAAATATGAAGAGCTTCAAAATGTGTGAAATACATGAGAGGAATGAAACTGTCTGAAAAATAGGAGGAGCATGAAGCGGTTGTGAGAAACATGAAGAGCCTGAAAAGTTGTGAAAAATATAAAGAGCTTCTAAAGGTGTCAAAAATATGAGGACAATGAAACGCTCTAGAAAACAGGAGGAGCATGAAGTGGTGTTGAAAAAGATGAAGAGCCTGAAAAGGTGTGAAAAATTTGAAGAGCTTCAAAACGTGTCAAAATTATGAGGAGCATGAAACGGTCTGAAAAATAGGAGGAGCATGAAGTGGTCTTGAAAAACATGAAGAGCCTGAAATGATGTGAAATATATGAAGAGGTTCAAAAGGTGCGAAAAATATGAGGAGTTTCAAAAAGGGTCCAAAATATGAGGAGCATGAAACGGACAGAAAATACGAGGAGCATGAAAAGGTGTTCAAAAACATGAAGAGCCTGAAAAGGTGTGAAAAATATGAAGAGCTTGAAAAGGTGTTAAATACATGAATAGCATAAAACGGTCTCAAAAATAGGAGGAGCATGAAGCGGTTTTCGAAAACATGAAGAGCCTGAAAAGGTGTGAAAACTATGAAGAGCTTCAAAATGTGTCAAAAATGAGATGAGCATGAAACGGTCTGAAAAATAGTAGGATCATGCAGTGATGTTGAAAAACATGAAGAGCCTGAAACGGTGTGAAAAATATGAAGATCCTCAAAACGTGTTAAAATATGAGGAGCATGAAACATTCTGAAAAATAGGAGCAGTATGAAACGGTGTTCAAAAACATGAAGAGCCTGAAAAGGTGTGTAAAATATGAAGAGGTTCAAAAGGTGTGAAATTCATGAGGTGTATGGAACGGTCTGAAAAATAGGAGAAGCAAGAAAGTTGTGTTCAAAAACATGAAGAGACTGAAAACGTGTGAAAAATATGAAGAGCTTCAAAAGGTGTCAAGTATATGAGGAGCATGAAACGGTAGGAAAAATAGGAGGAACGTGAAGCGGTGTTCAAAAACATGAAGAGCCTGAACAGGTTTGAAATATAAGAAGAGCTTCAAAGTGTGTCAAAATTATGAGGAGCATGAAACGGTCTGAAAAATTAGAGGAGCATGAAACAGTGTTGAAAAACATGAAGAGCCTGAAGAGGTGTGACAAATATGAAGACCTTCAAAACGTGTCAAATATGAGGAGCATGAAACGGTCAGAAAAATAGGAGGAGCATGATGCGGTGTTGAAAAATATGAGGATCCTGAAAACGTGTGAAAAATATAAAGATCTTCAAAAGGTATGAAAAATATGAAGAGCTTCAAAAGGTGTTAAAAAAGAGATGAGCATGAAACGGTCTGAAAAATAGGAGGAGCATGAAGTTTTGTTCAAAAAAATGAAGAGCCTGAAAAGGTGTGAAATATATGAAGAGCTTCAAAGGAGTGAAAATATGAAGAGCTTCAAAAGCTTTCAAAATGAGATGAGAATGAAACGGTCTGAAAATTAGGAGGAGCATGAAGCGGTGTTGAAAAACGTGAAGAGCCTGAAAACGTGTGAAAAATATGAGGAGCTTCAAAAGCTGTGAAAAACATGAAGAGCTTCAAAAGGTGTCAAAAATGAGATGAGCATGAAACGGTCTGAAAAATAGGCGGAGCATGAAGTGGTGTTGAAAAACATGAAGAGCCTGAAAATGTGTGAAATATACGAAGAGCCTCAAAAAGTGTCAAAAATATGAGGAGGATGAAACGGTCGGAAAAATAGGAGGAGCATGAAACGGTCTGAAAAATAGGAGGATCATGAAGCGGTGTTGAAAAACATGAAGAGACTGAAAAGGTGTAAAAAATATGAAGAGCTTCAAAAGGTGTCAAAAATGAGATGAGCATGAAACGGTCTGAAAAATAGGAGGAGCATGAAGTGGTGTAGAAAAACATGAAGAGCCTGAAAAGGTGTGAAATATATGAAGAGTTTCAAAAGGTGTCAAAAATGAGATGAGCATGAAACGGTCTGAAAAACAGGAGGAGTATGAAGCGATGTTGAAAAATATAAAGAGCCTGAAAATGTGTGAAAAATATGAAGAGCTTCAAAAGGTGTTAAATGTATGAGGAGCATGAAACGGTCTGAAAACTAGGAGGAGCATGAAACGGTGTTCAAAAACATGAAGATCCTGAAAACGTGTGAAAATCATGAAGAGCCTGAAAAGGTGTGAAATTTATGAAGAACTTCAAAAGGTGTTAAAAACATGAGGAGCATGAAACGGTCTGAACAATAGGAGGAACATGAAGTGGTGTTGAAAAACATGAAGAGCCTGTAAAGGTGTGAAAAATATGAAGAGCTTCAAAAGGTGTGAAATACATGAGGAGCATGAAACGGTCTGAAAAATAGGAGGAGCATGAAGCGGTATTCAAAACCTGAAGAGCCTGAAAAGGTGTGAAAAATATGAAGAGCATCAACAGGTGTCAAAATTATGAGGAGCATGAAACGGTCTGAAAAATAGGAGAAGCATGAAACGGTGTTCAAAAACATGAAGAGCCTGAAAAGGTGTGAAATATATGAAGAGTTTCAAAAGATGTCAAAAATGAGATGAGCATGAAACGGTCTGAAAAACAGGAGGAGTATGAAGCGATGTTGAAAAATATGAAGAGCCTGAAAATGTGTGAAAAATATGAAGAGCTTCAAAAGGTGTCAAATGTATGAGGAGCATGAGACGGTCTGAAAACTAGGAGGAGCATGAAACGGTGTTCAAAAACATGAAGATCCTGAAAACGTGTGAAAATCATGAAGAGCCTGAAAAGGTGTGAAAATTATGAAGAGCTTCAAAAGGTGTTAAAAACATGAGGAGCATGAAACGGTCTGAATAAAAGAAGGAACATGAAGCGGTGTTGAAAAACATGAAGAGCCTGTAAAGGTGTGAAAAATATGAAGAGCTTCAAAAGGTGTGAAATACATGTGGAGCATGAAACGGTCTGAAAAATAGGAGGAGCATGAAGCGGTATTCAAAACCTGAAGAGATGAAAAGGTGTGAAAAATATGAACAGCTTCAAAGGGTTTGAAATACATGAGGAGAAGGAAACGGTCTGAAAAATAGATGGAGCATGAAGCTGGGATTAAAAACATGAAGAGCCTGAAAAGGTGTGAAAAATATGAAGAGCTCCAACACTTGTGAAAAAATGAGGAGCAGGAAACGGTCTGAAAAATAGGAGGAGCATGAAACGGTGTTCAAAAACTTGAAGATACTGAAAAGATGTGAAAAATATGAAGAGCTTTAAAAGGTGTCAAAATATGAGGAGCACGAAACATTCTGAAAAATAAGAGGAGTATGAAACGGTGTTGAACAACATGAAGAGCATGAAAAGGTGTGAAAAATATGAAGAGATTAAAAAGGTGTCAAAATATGAGGAGCATGAAACGGTCTGAAAAATAGGAGGAGCATGAAGTGGTGTTCAAAAACATGAAGAGCCCAAAAAGGTGTGAAAAATATGAAGAGCTTCAAAAGGTGTCAAATATATGAGGAGCATGTAACTGTCTGAAAAATAAGAGGAGTATGAAACGGTGTTCAAAATCATTAAGAGCCTGAAAAGGTGTCGAAAATATGAGGAGCATGAAACAGTCTGAAAATAGGAGGAGCATGAAACGGTGTTGAAAAACATGAAGAGCATGAAAAGGTGTGAAAAATATGAAGAGCTTCAAAAGGTGTCAAATAGGAGTAGCATGAAACGGTGTTCAAAAACATGAAGAGCCTGAAAAGGTGTGCAAAATTTGAAGAGCTTCAAAACGTGTGAAAATTTGAGGTGCAAGAAACGGTCTGAAAACTAGGAGGAGCATGAAACGGTCTTGAAAAACATGAAGAGCATGAAACGGTCTGAAAATTAGGAGGAGCATGAAATGGTGTTCAAAAACATGAAGATCCTGAAAACATGTGAAAAATATGAAGCGCTTCAAAAGGTGTCAAAAATATGAGGAGCATGAAACGGTCTGAAAAATAGGAGGAAAATGAAACGGTGTTCAAAATCATTAAGAGCCTGAAAAGGTGTGAAAAATATGAAGAGTTTCAGAAGGGGTGAAAAATATGAGAAGCATGAAGCGGTTATCAAAATCTTGAAGATACTGAACAGGTGTGAAAAATATGAAGAGCTTCAAAAAGTGGCAAAAATATGAGGAGCATGAAACGGTATGAAAAATAGGAGGAAAATGAAACGGTGTTCAAAATCATTAAGAGCCTGAAAAGCTGTGAAAAATATGAGGAGCATGAAACGGTCTGAAAAATAGGAGGAGCATGAAGTGGTGTTGAAAAACATGAAGAGCCTGAAAAGTTGTGAAAAATATGAAGAGCTTCAGAAGGTGTGAATAATATGAGGAGCATGAAGCGGTGTTCAAAAACTTGAAGATACTGAAAAGGTGTGAAAAATATGAAGAGCTTCAAAAGGTGTCAAAAATATGAGGAGCATGAAACGGTCTGAAAAATAGGAGGAGCATGAAGCGGTGTTGAGAAACATGAGGAGTCTGAAAACGTGTGAAAAATATGAAGATCATCAAAAGGTGTGAAAAATATGAAGAGCTTCAAAAGGTGTCAAAAATATGAGGAACATGAAAAGGTCTGAAAAATAGAGGAGCATGAAGTCGTGTTGAAAATCATGAAGAGCCTATAAAGACGTGAAAAATATGAAGAGCTTCAAAAGGTGTCAAAAATATGAGGAACATAAAAAGGTCTGAAAAGTAGGAGGAGCATGAAGCTGTGTTAAAAAATATGAGAGCCTGAAAAGGTGTGAAAAATATGAAGAGCTTCAAAAGTTGTGAAATATATGAGGAGCTTGAAACGGTCTGACAAATAGGAGGAGCATGAAGCGGTATTCAAAGACATGAAGAGCCTGAAAAGGTGTGAAAAATATGAAGAGCTTCAAAAGGTGTGAAATACATGAGGAGCATGAAACGGTCTGACAAATAGGAGGAGCATGAAGCGGTGTTGAAAAACATGAAGAACCTGAAAAGGTGTGAAAAATATGAAGAGCTTCAAAAGGTGTGAAAATAGGAGGAGCATGAAACGTTCTGAAAAATAGGAGGAGCATGAAACTGTGTTCAAAAACATGAAGAGCCTGAAAAGGGGTGAAAAATATGAAGAGTTTCAAAAGGTGTCAAAAATATGAGCAGCATGAATCGGTGTTCAAAAACATGAAGAGCCTGAAAAAGTGTGAAATATGAAGAGCTTCAAAAGGTGTCAAAAATATGAGGAGCATGAAACGGTCTGAAAAATAGAAGGAGCATGATGCGGTGTTCAAAAACATGAAGCCTGAAAAGGTGTGAAAAATATGAAGAGTTTCAAAAGGTGTCAAAAATATGAAGAGCATGAAACGGTCTGAAAAATAGGAGGAACAAGAAGCGGTGTTGAAAAACATGAAGAGCCTGAAAACGTTTCAAAAACATGAAGAGCTTCAAAACATGTGAAAAATATGAAGAGCTTTAAAAGGTGTCAAAAATGAGATGAGCATGAAACGGTCTTAAAAATTGGAGGAGGATGAAGTGGTTTTGAAAAACATGAAGAGCCTGAAAATGTGTAAAATATATGAAGAGCTTCAAAAGTTGTCAAAAATATGAGGAGCATGAAACGGCCTGAAATAGAGGAGGAGCCTGAAACGGTGTTCAAAAACATGAGGAGCCTGAAAATGTCTGAAAATTATGAACAACTTTAAAAGGTGTGAAATGTATGAGGAGCTTCAAAAGGTGTGAAACACATGAGAAGCATGAAACGGTCTGAAAAATAGGAGGAGCATGAAGCGGTGTTCAAAAACATGAAGAGCCTGAAAATGTGTGAAAAATATGAGGAGCATGAAACGGTCTTAAAAATATGTGGAGCATGAAGCGGTGTTCAAAAACATGAAGAGCCTGACAAGGTGTGAAAAATATGAAGAGATTCAGAAAGTGTCAAAAATATGAGGAGCATGAAACTGTTCTGAAAAATAGGTGCAGCATAAAGCGGTGTTGAAAAACATGAAGGGTCTGAAAATGTGTGAAACATATGAAGAGCTTCAAAAGGTGAAAAAATATGGGGAGCATGAAACGGTCTGAAACATAGGAGGAGCATGAAGGAGTGTTCAAAACATGCAGAGCCTGAAAAGGTGTGAAAAATATGAAGAGCTCCAACAGTTGTGAAAAAATGAGGAGCAGGAAACGGTCTGAAAAATAGGAGGAGCATGAAACGGTGTTCAAAAACTTGAAGATACTGAAAAGATGTGAAAAATATGAAGAGCTTTAAAAGGTGTCAAAATATGAGGAGCACGAAACATTCTGAAAAATAAGAGGAGTATGAAACGGTGTTGAACAACATGAAGAGCATGAAAAGGTGTGAAAAATATGAAGAGATTAAAAAGGTGTCAAAATATGAGGAGCATTAAACGGTCTGAAAAATAGGAGGAGCATGAAGTGGTGTTCAAAAACATGAAGAGCCCGAAAAGGTGTGAAAAATATGAAGAGCTTCAAAAGGTGTCAAATATATGAGGAGCATGTAACTGTCTGAAAAATAAGAGGAGTATGAAACGGTGTTCAAAATCATTAAGAGCCTGAAAAGGTGTCGAAAATATGAGGAGCATGAAACAGTCTGAAAATAGGAGGAGCATGAAACGGTGTTGAAAAACATGAAGAGCATGAAAAGGTGTGAAAAATATGAAGAGCTTCAAAAGGTGTCAAATAGGAGTAGCATGAAACGGTGTTCAAAAACATGAAGAGCCTGAAAAGGTGTGCAAAATTTGAAGAGCTTCAAAACGTGTGAAAATTTGAGGTGCATGAAACGGTCTGAAAACTAGGAGGAGCATGAAACGGTCTTGAAAAACATGAAGAGCATGAAACGGTCTGAAAATTAGGAGGAGCATGAAATGGTGTTCAAAAACATGAAGATCCTGAAAACATGTGAAAAATATGAAGCGCTTCAAAAGGTGTCAAAAATATGAGGAGCATGAAACGGTCTGAAAAATAGGAGGAAAATGAAACGGTGTTCAAAATCATTAAGAGCCTGAAAAGGTGTGAAAAATATGAAGAGCTTCAGAAGGTGTGAAAAATATGAGAAGCATGAAGCGGTTATCAAAATCTTGAAGATACTGAACAGGTGTGAAAAATATGAAGAGCTTCAAAAAGTGGCAAAAATATGAGGAGCATGAAACGGTATGAAAAATAGGAGGAAAATGAAACGGTGTTCAAAATCATTAAGAGCCTGAAAAGCTGTGAAAAATATGAGGAGCATGAAACGGTCTGAAAAATAGGAGGAGCATGAAATGGTGTTGAAAAACATGAAGAGCCTGAAAAGTTGTGAAAAATATGAAGAGCTTCAGAAGGTGTGAATAATATGAGGAGCATGAAGCGGTGTTCAAAAACTTGAAGATACTGAAAAGGTGTGAAAAATATGAAGAGCTTCAAAAGGTGTCAAAAATATGAGGAGCATGAAACGGTCTGAAAAATAAGAGGAAAATGTAACGGTGTTCAAAATCATTAAGAGCCTGAAAAGGTGTGAAAAATATGAAGAGCTTCAAAAGGTGTCAAAAATATGAGGAACATGAAACGGTCTGAAAAATATTAGGAGCATGAAACGGTGTTGAAAAACACGAAGAGCCTTAAAAGGAGTGAAAAATATGAGGAGCTTCAAAAGGTGTCAAATATATAAGGAGCATGAAACGGTCTGAAAAATAGGAGGAGCCTGAAACGGTGTGGAAAAACATGAAGAGACTGAAAATGTGTGAAAAATATGAAGAGCTTCAAAAGGTTTCAAAAATATGACGCGCATGAAACTGTCTTAAAAATAGGAAGAGCATGAAGCGGTGTTGAAAAACATGAAGAGCCTGAAAAGGTGTGAAATATATGAAGAGCTACAAAATGTATCAAAAATATGAGGAGCATGAAGCGTTCTGAAAAATAGGAGGAGCATGAAACGGTGTTGAAAAACACGAAGAGCTTAAAAAGGAGTGAAATATATGAAGAGCTTCAAAAGAAGTCAAAAATATAAGAAGCATGAAACGGTCTGAAAAATAGGAGGAGCATGAAGCGGTGTTGAAAAATATGAAGAGCCTGAAAAGGAGTGAAAAATATGAAGAGTTTCAAAACATGTAAAAATATGAGGAGCATGAAACGGTGTTCAGAAACATGAAGAGCCTGAAATGGTTTGAAAAATATGAAGAGCTTCAAAAGGTGTCAAAAATATGAGGAGCATGAAGCGTTCTGAAAAATAGGAGGAGCATGAAACGGTGTTGAATAAGACGAAGAGCCTAAAAAGGAGTGAAAAATATGAAGAGCTTCAAAAGGTGTCAAATATATAAGGAGCATGAAACGGTCTGAAAAATAGGAGCAGCCTGAAACGGTGTGGAAAAACATGAAGAGACTGAAAATGTGTGAAAAATATGAAGAGCTTCATAAGGTTTCAAAATTATGATGCGCATGAAATTGTCTTAAAAATAGGAAGAGCATGAAGCGGTGTTGAAAAACCTGAAGAGCCTGAAAAGGTGTGAAATATATGAAGAGCTACACAATGCGTCAAAAATATGAGGAGCATGAAGCGTTCTGAAAAATAGGAGGAGCATGAAACGATGTTGAAAAACACGAAGAGCCTAAAAAGGAGTGAAATAAATGAAGAGCTTTAAAAGAAGTCAAAAATATAAGGAGCATGAAACGGTTTGAAAAACAGGAGGAGCATGAAGCGGTGTTGAAAAACATGAAGAGCCTGAAAAGGTGTGAAATATATGAAGAGGTTCAAAAGGTGTCAAAAATAGGAGGAGCATGAAACAGTTTGAAAAATAGGAAGAGCATGAAGTGGTGTTGAGAAACCTGAAGAGCCTGAAAAGGTGTGAAATATATGAAGAGCTTCAAAAGGAGTCAAATATATGAGGAGCATGAAACTGTCTGAAAAATAGGAGGAGCATGAAACCGTCTGAAAAATATGAGGAGCATGAAACGGTGTTGCAAAACATGAAAAGCCTGAAAAGGTGGGAAATATATGAAGAGCTTCAAAAGTTTTCAAAAGTATGAGGAGCTTGATATGGTCTGAAAAATAGGAGGAGCATGAAGCGGTGTTGAAAAGTGAAGAGCCTGAAAAGGTGTGAAAAACATGAAGGGCTTCAAAAGTTTTCAAGAATATGAGGAACATGAAACGGTCAAAAAATAGGAGGAGCAAGAATCGGTGTTGAAAAAAAGAAGAGCCTGAAAAGTTGTGAAATATATGAAGAACTTCAAAACGTGTCAAATATATGAGGTGCATGAAACGGTCTGAAAAATAGGAGCAGCATGAAGCGGTGTTAAAAAACATAAACAGTCTGAAAAGGTGTGAAATATATGAAGAGCTTCAAAAGGTGTCAAAAATATGAGGAGCATAAAACGCTCTGAATATTAGGGGGAGCATGAAACGGTCTTCAAAAACATGAAGAGCCTGAAAAGGTGTGAAAAATAAGAAGAGCTTCAAAAGGTGTCAAAAATATGAGGAGCATGAAACGGTCTGAAAAACAGGAGGAGCATGACGCGGTGTTGAAAAACATGAGGAGCCTGAAAAGGTGTGAAATATATGAAGAGCTTCAAAAGGTGTCAAAAATATGAGGAGCATGAAAAGGTCTGAAGAATAGGAGGAGTAAGAAGCGGTGTTGAAAAACATGAAGAGCCTGAAAAGGTGTGAAATACATGAAGAGCTTGAAAATTTTCAAAAATATGAGGAGCATGAAACGGTCTGAAAAATAGGAGGAGCATGAAGCGGTGTTGCAAAACATGAAGAGCCTGAAAAGGTGTGATAAACATGAAGAGCCTGAAAATGTGTGAAATATATGAAGAGCTTCAAATGGTGTCAAAAATATGAGGATCATGAAACAGTCTGAAAAATATGAGGAGCATGAAACGGCGTTCAAAAACATGAAGAACCTGAAATGGTGTGAAAAATATGAAGAACTTAAAAACGTGTCAAAAATAGGAGGAGTTTCAAAGGGTCCGAAAAATAGGAAGAGCATGAAGGGGTGTTGCAAAACATGAAGAGCCTGAAAAGGTGTGAAAAACATGAAGAGCCTTAAAAGGTGTAAAAAATATGAAGAGCTTCAAAAAGTGTCAAAAATATGAGGAGCATGAAACGATCTGAAATATGGTAGGAGCATGAAGCGTTGTTCAAAAACATGAAGAGCCTGAAAAGGTGTGAAATATATGAAGAGCTTCAAAAGTTGTCAAAAATATGAGGAGCATGACATGGTCTGAAAAATAGGAGGAGCATGAAGCGGTGTTGAAAAACATGAAGAGCCTGAAAAGGTGTGAAATATATGAAGAGCTTCAAAAGGTGTCAAAAATATAAGAAGCATGTAACGGTCTTAAAAATAGGAGGAGCATGTAACGGTGTTGAAAAACATGAAGAGCCTGAAAATGTGTGAAAAATATGAAGAGCTTCAAAAGGTGTCAAAAATAGAAGGAGCATGAAGCGGAATTGAAAAACATGAAGAGCTTCAAAATGTGTCAAAAATATGAGGAGCATGATACGGTCTCAAAAATAGGAGGAGCATGAAGCGGTGTTGAAAAACATGAAGAGCTTGGAAAGGTGTGAAATATATGAAGAGATTCAAAAGTGTCACAAATAGGAGGAACATGAAACGGTCTGAAAAATAGGAGGAGCATGAAGTGGAGTTGAAAAAAATGAATAGCCTGAAAAGGTGTGAAAAATATTAGGAGCATGAAACAGTCTGAAAATAGGAGGAGCATCAAATGGTGCTGAAAAACATGGAGAGCCTGAAAAGGTTTGAAAAATATGAAGAGCTTCAAAAGGTGTCAAAAATATGAGGAGCATGAAATGGTCTGAAAAATAGGAGGAGCATGTAATGGTGTTGAAAACCACGAAGAGCCTGAAGAGGAGTGAAATACATGAAGAGCTTCAAAAGGTGTCATAAATATGAGAAGCATGAAATGGTGTTCAAAAACATGAAGAGCCTGAAAATGTGTGAAAAATATGAGGAGCATGAAACGGTCTTAAAAATATGTGGAGCATGAAGCGGTGTTCAAAAACATGAAGAGCCTGACAAGGTGTGAAAAATATGAAGAGGTTCAAAAAGTGTCAAAAATATGAGGAGCATGAAACTGTTCTGAAAAATAGGTGCAGCATAAAGCGGTGTTGAAAAACATGAAGGGTCTGAAAATGTGTGAAACATATGAAGAGCTTCAAAAGGTGAAAAAATATGAGGAGCATGAAACGGTCTGAAACATAGGAGGAGCATGAAGGAGTGTTCAAAACATGCAGAGCCTTAAAAGGTGTGAAAAATATGAAGAGCTCCAAAAGTTGTCAAAAATATGAGGAGCAGGAAACGGTCTGAAAAATAGGAGGAGCATGAAACGGTGTTCAAAAACTTGAAGATACTGAAAAGATGTGAAAAATATGAAGAGCTTCAAAAGGTGTCAAAATATGAGGAGCACGAAACATTCTGAAAAATAAGAGGAGTATGAAACGGTGTTGAACAACATGAAGAGCATGAAAAGGTGTGAAAAATATGAAGAGATTAAAAAGGTGTCAAAATGTAAGGAGCATGAAATGGTCTGAAAAATAGGAGGAGCATGAAGTGGTGTTCAAAAACATGAAGAGCCCGAAAAGGTGTGAAAAATATGAAGAGCTTCAAAAGGTGTCAAATATATGAGGAGCATGAAACTGTCCGAAAAATAAGAGGAGTATGAAACGGTGTTCAAAATCATTAAGAGCCTGAAAAGGTGTGAAAAATATGAGGAGCAGGAAACAGTCTGAAAATAGGAGAAGCATGAAACGGTGTTGAAAAACATGAAGAGCATGAAAAGGTGTGAAAAATATGAAGAGCTTCAAAAGGTGTCAAATAGGAGTAGCACGAAACGGTGTTCAAAAACATGAAGAGCCTGAAAAGGTGTGCAAAATTTGAAGAGCTTCAAAACGTGTGAAAATATGAGGTTCATGAAACGGTCTGAAAAATAGGAGGAGCATGAAACGGTCTTGAAAAACATGAAGAGCATGAAACGGTCTGAAAATTAGGAGGAGCATGAAATGGTGTTCAAAAACATGAAGATCCTGAAAACATGTGAAAAATATGAAGCGCTTCAAAAGGTGTCAAAAATATGAGGAGCATGAAACGGTCTGAAAAATAGGAGGAAAATGAAACGGTGTTCAAAATCATTAAGAGACTGAAAAGGGGTGAAAAATATGAGGAGCATGAAACGGTCTGAAAAAAAGGCGAGAATGAAGTTGTGTTCAAAGACATGAAGTGCCCGAAAAGGTGTGTAAAACATGAAGAGCTTCAAAAGGTGTCAAAAATATGAGAAGCATGAAACGGTCTGAAAAATAGGAGGAGCATGAAGTGGTGTTGAAAAACATGAAGAGCCTGAAAATATGTGAATAATATGAAGAGCTTCAGAAGGTGTGAATAATATGTGGAGCATGAAGCGGTGTTCAAAAACTTGAAGATACTGAAAGGTGTGAAAAATAAGAAGAGCTTCAAAAGGTGTCAATAATATGAGGAGCATGAAACGGTCTGAAAAATATTAGGAGCATGAAACGGTGTTGAAAACCTGAAGCGCCTGAAAAGGTGTGAAAAATATGAAGAGTTTCAAAACATGTAAAAATATGAGGAGCATGAAACGGTGTTCAGAAACATGAAGAGCCTGAAATGGTGTGAAAAATATGAAGAGCTTCAAAAGGTGTCAAAAATATGAGGAGCATGAAGCGTTCTGAAAAATAGGAGGAGCATGAAACGGTGTTGCAAAACACGAAGAGCCTAAAAAGGAGTGAAAAATATGAAGAGCTTCAAAAGGTGTCAAATATATAAGGAGCATGAAACGGTCTGAAAAATAGGAGCAGCCTGAAACGGTGTGGAAAAACATGAAGAGCCTGAAAATGTGTGAAAAATATAAAGAGCTTCATAAGGTTTCAAAATTATGAGGCGCATGAAACTTTCTTAAAAATAGGAAGAGCATCAAGCGGTGTTGAAAAATATGAAGAGCCTGAAAAGGTGTGAAATATATGAAGAGCTACAAAACGTGTCAAAAATATGAGGAGCATGAAGCGTTCTGAAAAATAGGAGGAGCATGAAACGGTGCTGAAAAACACGAAAAGCCTAAAAAGGAGTGAAATATATGAAGAGCTTCAGAAGAAGTCAAAAATATAAGGAGCATGAAACGGTCTGAAAAATAGGAGAAGCATGAAGCAGTGTTGAAAAACATGAGGAGCCTGAAAAGGTGTGAAATATATGAAGAGCTTCAAAACTTGTCAATAATATAATGAGAATGAAACGGTCTGAAAAATAGGAGGAGCATGAAGCGGTGTTGAAAAACATGAAAAGACTGAAAAGGTGTGAAAAATATGAAGAGCTTCAAAAGGTGTCAAAAATATGAGAAGCATGAAACGGTCTGAAAAACAGGAGGAGCATGACGCGGTGTTGAAAAACATGAGGAGCCTGAAAAGGTGTGAAATATATGAAGAGCTTCAAAAGTGTCAAAAATATGAGGAGCATGAAACGGTCTGAAAAATAGGAGGAGCATGAAGCGGTGTTGCAAAACATGAAGAGCCTGAAAAGGTGTGAAACACATGAAGAGCCTGAAAATGTGTGAAATATATGAAGAGCTTCAAATGGTGTCAAAAATATGAGGATCATGAAACGGTCTGAAAAATATGAGGAGCATGAAACGGTGTTCAAAAACATGAAAAACCTGAAATGGTGTGAAAAATATGAAGAACTTAAAAACGTGTCAAAAATAGGAGGAGTTTCAAAGGGTCCGAACAATAGGAAGAGCATGAAGGGGTGTTGCAAAACATGAAGAGCCTGAAAAGGTGTGAAAAACATGAAGAACCTTAAAAGGTGTGAAATATATGAAGACTTCAAAAGGTGTCAAAATTTGGAGAAGCATGAATCTGTGTGAAAAATAGGAGGAGCATGAAGCGGTGTTCAAAAACCTGAGGAGCCTGAAAAGGTGTGAAATATATGAAGAGCTTCAAAAGGTGTTAAAAATATGAGGAGCATGAAACGGTCTGAAAAATAGGAGGAGCATGAAACGGTGTTCAAAAACATGAAGAGCCTGAAGAGGTGTGAATAATATGAAGAGCTTCAAAAGGTGTCAAAAATATGAGGAGCATGAAACGGTCTGAAAAATAGCAGGAGCGTGAAACGGTGTTCAAAAACATGAAGAGCCTGAAAAAGTGTGAAATATATGAAGAGGTTCAAAAGGTGTCAAAAATATGAGGAACATGAAACGGTAAGAAAAATAGGAGGAGCAAGAATCGGTGTTGAAAAAAAGAAGAGCTTGAAAAGTTGTGAAATATATGAAGAGCTTCAAAATGTGTCAAATATATGAGGAGCATGAAACGGTCTGAAAAATAGGAGCAGCATGAAGCCGTGTTGAAAAACATAAACAGCCTGAAAAGTTGTGAAATATATGAAGAGCTTCAAAATGTGTCAAAAATATGAGGAGCATGAAACGTTCTGAAGATTAGGAGGAGCATGAAAAAGTCTTCAAAAACATGAAGAGCCTGAAAAGGTGTGAAAAATATGAAGAGCTTCAAAAGGTGTCAAAAATATGAGGAGCATGAAACGGTCTGAAAAATAGGAGGAGCATGAAACGGTGTTCAAAAACATGAAGAGCCTGAAAAGGTGTGGAACATATGAAAAGCATGAAAAGCTGTGAAATATATGAGGAGCCTGAAACGGTCTGTAAAACAGGAGGAGCATGAATCGGTGTTGAAAAAAATGAAGAGCATGAAAAGGTGTGAAAAATATGAAGAGCTTCAAAAGGTGTCAAATATATGAGGAGGAAGAAACCTTGTGAAAAAATGAGGGGGAAGAAGTGGTGTCCAAAAACATGAAGAGCCTGAAAAAGTGTGAAAAACAAGAAGAGCTTCAAAAGGTGTCAAAAATATGAGGAGCATGAAACAGTCTGAAAAATAGGAGGAGCATGAAACGGTGTTCAAAAACATGAAGAGCCTGAAAAGGTGTGAAAAATATGAAGAGCTTCAAAAGGTGTAAAAAATAGGAGTATCGTAAAACGGTGTTCAAAAACATGAAGAGCATGAAAAGGTGTGAAAAATATGAAGAGCTTCAAAACGTGTCAAAATTATGAGGAGCATGAAACAGTCTGAAAAATAGGAGGAGCATGAAGCGGTACTGAAAAACATGAAGAGCCTGAAAAGGTTTGAAAAATATGAAGAGCTTCAAAAGGTGTGAAAAATATGAAGAGCTTCAAAACTTGTGAAATATGAAGAGCTTCAAAAGGTGTGAAAAATATGAGGAGCATGAAACGGTCTGAAAAACAGGAGGAGCATGTAACGGTGTTCAAAAACATGAAGAGACACAAAAGGTGTGAAAAATATGAAGAGCTTCAAAAGGTGTCAAAATTATGAGAAGCATGACACGGTCTGAAAAATAGGAGGAGCAAGATGCGGTGTTGAAAAACATGAAGAGCCTGAAAAGGTGTGACATATATGAAGAGCTTCAAAAGGTGTCAAAAATATGAGGAGCATGAAACGGTCTGAAAAGTAGGAGGAGCATATAGTGGTGCTGAAAAACATGTAGAGACTGAAAAGGTTTGGAAAATATGAAGAGCTTCAAAAGGTGTCAAAAATATGAGGAGCATGAAAAGGTCTGAAAAATAGGAGGAGCATGAAGCTGTGTTGAAAAATTTGAAGAGCCTGAAAAGTTGTGAACAATATGAAGAGCTTCAAAAAGTGTCTAAAATATGAGGAGCATGAAACGGTCTGAAAAATAGGACGAGCATGAAACGGTGTTGAAAAACATGAAGAGCCTGAAAAGGAGTAAAATATATGAAGAGCTTCAAAAGGCGTCAAAAATATGAGGAGCATGAAACGGTCTGAAAATAGGAGCAGCATCAAGTGGTGCTGAAAAACATAGAGAGACTGAAAAGGTTGAAAAATATAACGAGCTTCAAAAGGTGTCAAAAATATGAGGAGCATGAAACGGTCTGAAAAATAGGAGGAGCATGAAACGGTGTTGAAAAACATGCAGAGCCTGAAAAGGTGTGAAATATATGAAGAGCTTCAAAAGGTGTCAAAAATATGAGGAGCAAGAAACGGTCTGAAAAATAGGAGGAGCATGAAGTGTTGTTCAAATACATGAAGAGCCTGAAAAAGTGTGAAATATATGAAGAGCTTAAAAAGGTGTAAAAATATGAGGAGCATGAAAAGGTCTGAAAAATAGGTGGAGCATGAAGCGTTGTTGAAATACATGAAGAGCCTGATAAGGAGTGAAAAATATGAAGAACTTCAAAAGGTGTCAAATATGAGTGCACGAAACGGTCTGAAAAATAAGAGGAGCATGAAGCGGTGTTGAACAACATGAAGAGCCTGAAAAGTTGTGAACTATATGAAGAGCTTCAAAAGGTGACAAAAATATGAGGAGCATGAAACGGTCTGAAAAATAGGAGGAGCATGAAGCGGTGTTGAAAAACTTGAAGAGCCTGAAAAGGTGTGAAATATATAAAGAGCTTCAAAACGTGTCAAATATATGAGGAGCATGAAAGGATCTGAAAAATATGAGCAGCATGAAGCGGTGTTGTAAAACATAAAGAGCCTGAAAAGGTGTAAAAAATATGAAGAGCTTCAAACGGTGTCAAAAATATGAAGAGCATGAAACGGTCTGAAAAATAGGAGGAGCATGAACCAGTGTTGAAAAACAGGAAGAGCCTGAAAAGATGTAAAAAATATAAAGAGCTTCAAAAGTTGTCAAAAATATGAGGAGCATGAAACGGTCTGAAATAAGAGGAGCATGAAGCGGTGTTCAAAAACTTGAAGAGCCTGAAAATCTGTGAAAAATATGAAGAGCTTAAAAGGTGTCAAAAATATGAAGAGCATGAAATGGTCTGAAAAATAGGAGGAGCATGAAATTGTGTTCAAAAACCTGAAGAGCCTGAAAGGTGTGAAAAACATGAAAGGCTTCAAAACGTGTCAAAATTATGAGGAGAATGAAACAGTCTGAAAAATAGGAGGAACATGAAGCGGTTTTTAAAAACATGAAGAGCCTGAAAAGGGTTGAAAAATATGAAGAGCTTCAAAAGGTGTCAAAAATATGAGGAGCATGAAACGGTCTGAAATATAGGAGGAGAATGAAGCGGTGTTGAAAAACATGAAGAGCCTGAAAAGGTGTGATAAATATGAAGAGCTTCAAAAGGTGTCAAAAATACGAGTACCATGAAACGGTCTGAAAAATAGGAGGAGCATGAAACTGTGTTGAAAAACATGAAGAGCATGAAACGGTTTGAAAAATATGAAGAGATTCAAAACGTGTGAAAAATAGCAGAAGCATGAAACGGTGTTCAAAAACTTGAAGATCCTGAAAACGTGTGAAAAATATGAAGAGATTAAAAGGTGTCAAAATTATGAGAAGCATGAAACGGTCTGAAAAATAGGAGGAGCATGAAGCAGTGTTGAAAAACATGAAGAGCCTGAAAACGTGTGAAAAATATGAAGAGCTTCAAAAGGTGGAAAAATATGAAGAGCTTCAAAAGGTGTCAAAATTATGAGGAGCATGAAACGTTCTGAAAAGTAGGAGGAGCATGAAGCGGTGTTCAAAAACATGAAGAGCCTGAAAAAATGTGAAAAATATGAACAGCTTCAAAAGGTGTCAAATATATGAGGAGCATGAAACAGTATGAAAAATCGCAGGAGCATGAAACGATGTTGAAAAACAAGAAGAGTCTGAAAACGTGTGAAAAATATGAAGAGCTTCAAAAGGTGGAAAACTAAGAAGAGCTTCAAAAGGTGTGAAACTTATGAGGAGCATGAAACGGTCTAAAAAATAGGAGGAGCATGAAGCGGTGTTGAAAACATGAAGAGCTTGAAAAGTTGTGAAAAATATGAAGAGTTTCAAAACATGTAAAAATATGAGGAGCATGAAACGGTGTTCAGAAACATGAAGAGCCTGAAATGGTGTGAAAAATATGAAGAGCTTCAAAAAGTGTCAAAAATATGAGGAGCATAAAACGGTCTGAATAATATTAGGAGCATGAAACGGTGTTGAAAAACACGAAGAGCCTAAAAATGAGTGAAAAATATGAGGAGCTTCAAAAGGTGTCAAATATATAAGGAGCATGAAACGGTCTGAAAAATAGGAGCAGCCTGAAACGGTGTGGAAAAATATGAAGAGACTGAAAATGTGTGAAAAATATGAAGAGCTTCAAAAGGTTTCAAAAATATGATGCGCATGAAACTGTCTTAAAAATAGGAAGAGCATGAAGCGGTGTTGAAAAACATGAAGAGCCTGAAAAGGTGTGAAATATATGAAGAGCTACAAAATGTGTCAAAAATATGAGGAGCATGAAGCGTTCTGAAAAATAGGAGGAGCATGAAACGGTGTTGAAAAACACGAAGAGCCTAAAAAGGAGTGAAATATATGAAGAGCTTTAAAAGAAGTCAAAAATATAAGAAGCATGAAACGGTCTGAAAAATCGGAGGAGCATGAAGCGGTGTTGAAAAATATGAAGAGCCTGAAAAGGTGTGAAAAATATGAAGAGTTTCAAAACATGTAAAAATATGAGGAGCATGAAACTGTGTTGAAAAACACGAAGAGCCTAAAAAGGAGTGAAATATATGAAGAGCTTTAAAAGAAGTCAAAAATATAAGAAGCATGAAACGGTCTGAAAAATAGGAGGAGCATGAAGCGGTGTTGAAAAACATGAAGAGCCTGAAAAGGTGTGAAATATATGAAGAGGTTCAAAAGGTGTCAAAAATAGGAGGGGCATGAAACAGTTTGAAAAATAGGAAGAGCATGAAGTGGTGTTGAGAAACCTGAAGAGCCTGAAAAGGTGTGAATAATATGAAGAGCTTCAAAAGGAGTCAAATATATGAGGAGCATGAAACTGTCTGAAAAATAGGAGGAGCATGAAACGGTCTGAAAAATAGGAGGAGCATGAAACGGTGTTGCAAAACATGAAGAGCCTGAAAAGGTGGGAAATATATGAAGAGCTTCAAAAGTTTTCAAAAGTATGAGGAGCATGAAAAGGTCTGAAAAATAGGAGGAGCATGAAGCGGTGTTGAAAAGTGAAGAGCCTGAAAAGGTGTGAAAAACATGAAGCGCTTCCAAAGTTGTCAAAAATATGAGGAACATGAAACGGTCTGAAAAATAGGAGGAGCAAGAATCGGTGTTGAAAAAAAGAAGAGCCTGAAAAGTTGTGAAATATATGAAGAAATTCAAAACGTGTCAAATATATGAGGAGCATGAAACGGTCTGAAAAATAGGAGCAGCATGAAGCGGTGTTAAAAAACATAAACAGCCTGAAAAGGTGTGAAATATATGAAGAGCTTCAAAAGGTGTCAAAAATATGAGGAGCACAAAACGCTCTGAATATTAGGGGGAGCATGAAACGGTCTTCAAAAATATGAAGAGCCTGAAAAGGTGGGAAATATATGAAGAGCTTCAAAACTTGTCAATAATATAATGAGAATGAAACGGTCTGAAAAATAGGAGGAGCATGAAGCGGTGTTGAAAAACATGAAAAGGCTGAAAAGGTGTGAAAAATAAGAAGAGCTTCAAAAGGTGTCAAAAATATGAGGAGCATGAAAAGGTCTGAAGAATAGGAGGAGTAAGAAGCGGTGTTGAAAAACATGAAGAGCCTGAAAAGGTGTGAAATACATGAAGAGCTTCAAAATTGTCAAAAATATGAGGAGCATGAAACGGTCTGAAAAATAGGAGGAGCATGAAGCGGTGTTGCAAAACATGAAGAGCCTGAAAAGGTGTGATAAACATGAAGAGCCTGAAAATGTGTGAAATATATGAAGAGCTTCAAATGGTGTCAAAAATATGAGGATCATGAAACAGTCTGAAAAATATGAGGAGCATGAAACGGCGTTCAAAAACATGAAGAACCTAAAATGGTGTGAAAAATATGAAGAACTTAAAAACGTGTCAAAAATAGGAGGAGTTTCAAAGGGTCCGAAAAATAGGAAGAGCATGAAGGGGTGTTGCAAAACATGAAGAGCCTGAAAAGGTGTGAAAAACATGAAGAGCCTGAAAAGGTGTAAAAAATATGAAGAGCTTCAAAAAGTGTCAAAAATATGAGGAGCATGAAACGATCTGAAACATAGTAGGAGCATGAAGCGTTGTTCAAAAACATGAAGAGCCTGAAAAGGTGTGAAATATATGAAGAGCTTCAAAAGGTGTCAAAAATATGAGGAGCATGACATGGTCTGAAAAATAGGAGGAGCATGAAGCGGTGTTGAAAAACATGAAGAGCCTGAAAAGGTGTGAAATATATGAAGAGCTTCAAAAGGTGTCAAAAATATAAGAAGCATGTAACGGTCTTAAAAATAGGAGGAGCATGTAACGGTGTTGAAAAACATGAAGAGCCTGAAAATGTGTGAAAAATATGAAGAGCTTCAAAAGGTGTCAAAAATAGAAGGAGCATGAAGCGGAGTTGAAAAACATGAAGAGCTTCAAAATGTGTCAAAAATATGAGGAGCATGATACGGTCTCAAAAATAGGAGGAGCATGAAGCGGTGTTGAAAAACATGAAGAGCTTGGAAAGGTGTGAAATATATGAAGAGATTCAAAAGTGTCACAAATAGGAGGAACATGAAACGGTCTGAAAAATAGGAGGAGCATGAAGTGGAGTTGAAAAAAATGAATAGCCTGACAAGGTGTGAAAAATATTAGGAGCATGAAACAATCTGAAAATAGGAGGAGCATCAAAAGGTGCTGAAAAACATGGAGAGCCTGAAAAGGCTTGAAAAATATGAAGAGCTTCAAAAGGTGTCAAAAATATGAGGAGCATGAAATGGTCTGAAAAATAGGAGGAGCATGTAATGGTGTTGAAAACCACGAAGAGCCTGAAGAGGAGTGAAATACATGAAGAGCTTCAAAAGGTGTCATAAATATGAGAAGCATGAAATGGTGTTCAAAAACATGAAGAGCCTGAAAATGTGTGAAAAATATGAGGAGCATGAAACGGTCTTAAAAATATGTGGAGCATGAAGCGGTGTTCAAAAACATGAAAAGCCTGACAAGGTGTGAAAAATATGAAGAGGTTCAAAAAGTGTCAAAAATATGAGGAGCATGAAACTGTTCTGAAAAATAGGTGCAGCATAAAGCGGTGTTGAAAAACATGAAGGGTCTGAAAATGTGTGAAACATATGAAGAGCTTCAAAAGGTGAAAAAATATGAGGAGCATGAAACGGTCTGAAACATAGGAGGAGCATGAAGGAGTGTTCAAAACATGCAGAGCCTGAAAAGGTGTGAAAAATATGAAGAGCTCCAAAAGTTGTCAAAAATATGAGGAGCAGGAAACGGTCTGAAAAATAG
Source organism: Dama dama (assembly GCF_033118175.1). Classification (NCBI taxonomy): domain Eukaryota; kingdom Metazoa; phylum Chordata; class Mammalia; order Artiodactyla; family Cervidae; genus Dama; species Dama dama. The sequence goes on from NW_026870961.1 coordinate 281,188, forward strand.
GAGGAGCATGAAACGGTGTTCAAAAACTTGAAGATACTGAAAAGATGTGAAAAATATGAAGAGCTTCAAAAGGTGTCAAAATATGAGGAGCACGAAACATTCTGAAAAATAAGAGGAGTATGAAACGGTGTTGAACAACATGAAGAGCATGAAAAGGTGTGAAAAATATGAAGAGATTAAAAAGGTGTCAAAATATAAGGAGCATGAAACGGTCTGAAAAATAGGAGGAGCATGAAGTGGTGTGCAAAAACATGAAGAGCCCGAAAAGGTGTGAAAAATATGAAGAGCTTCAAAAGGTGTCAAATATATGAGGAGCATGAAACAGTCTGAAAATAGGAGGAGCATGAAACGGTGTTGAAAAACATGAAGAGCATGAAAAGGTGTGAAAAATATGAAGAGCTTCAAAAGGTGTCAAATAGGAGTAGCATGAAACGGTGTTCAAAACATGAAGAGCCTGAAAAGGTGTGCAAAATTTGAAGAGCTTCAAAACGTGTGAAAATATGAGGTGCATGAAATGGTCTGAAAACTAGGAGGAGCATGAAACGGTCTTGAAAAACATGAAGAGCATGAAACGGTCTGAAAAATAGGAGGAGCATGAAATGGTGTTCAAAAACATGAAGATCCTGAAAACATGTGAAAAATATGAAGCGCTTCAAAAGGTGTCAAAAATATGAGGAGCATGAAACGGTCTGAAAAATAGGAGGAAAATGAAACGGTGTTCAAAATCATTAAGAGCCTGAAAAGGTGTGAAAAATATGAGGAGCATGAAACGGTCTGAAAAAAAGGCGAGAATGAAGTTGTGTTCAAAGACATGAAGAGCCCGAAAAGGTGTGTAAAATATGAAGAGCTTCAAAAGGTGTCAAAAATATGAGGAGCATGAAACGGTTTGAAAAATAGGAGGAGCATGAAGTGGTGTTGAAAAACATGAAGAGCCTGAAAATGTGTGAAAAATATGAAGAGCTTCAGAAGGTGTGAATAATATGTGGAGCATGAAGCGGTGTTCAAAAACTTGAAGATACTGAAAAGGTGTGAAAAATATGAAGAGCTTCAAAAGGTGTCAAAAATATGAGGAGCATGAAACGGTCTGAAAAATATTAGGAGCATGAAACGGTGTTGAAAACCTGAAGCGCCTGAAAAGGTGTGAAAAATATGAAGAGTTTCAAAACATGTAAAAATATGAGGAGCATGAAACGGTGTTCAGAAACATGAAGAGCCTGAAATGGTGTGAAAAATATGAAGAGCTTCAAAAGGTGTCAAAAATATGAGGAGCATGAAGCGTTCTGAAAAATAGGAGGAGCATGAAACGGTGTTGCAAAACACGAAGAGCCTAAAAAGGAGTGAAAAATATGAAGAGCTTCAAAAGGTGTCAAATATATAAGGAGCATGAAACGGTCTGAATAATAAGAGCAGCCTGAAACGGTGTGGAAAACATGAAGAGCCTGAAAATGTGTGAAAAATATAAAGAGCTTCAAAAGGTGTCAAAAATATGAGGAGCATGAAACTGTCTTAAAAATAGGAAGAGCATGAAGCGGTGTTGAAAAATATGAAGAGCCTGAAAAGGTGTGAAATATATGAAGAGCTACAAAACGTGTCAAAAATATGAGGAGCATGAAGCGTTCTGAAAAATAGGAGGAGCATGAAGCGGTGTTGAAAAACATGAGGAGCCTGAAAAGGTGTGAAATATATGAAGAGCTTCAAAACTTGTCAATAATATAATGAGAATGAAACGGTCTGAAAAATAGGAGGAGCATGAAGCGGTGTTGAAAAACATGAAGAGCCTGAAAAGGTGTGAAACACATGAAGAGCCTGAAAATGTGTGAAATATATGAAGAGCTTCAAATGGTGTCAAAAATATGAGGATCATGAAACGGTCTGAAAAATATGAGGAGCATGAAACGGTGTTCAAAAACATGAAGAACCTGAAATGGTGTGAAAAATATGAAGAACTTAAAAACGTGTCAAAAATAGGAGGAGTTTCAAAGGGTCCGAACAATAGGAAGAGCATGAAGGGGTGTTGCAAAACATGAAGAGCCTGAAAAGGTGTGAAAAACATGAAGAACCTTAAAAGGTGTGAAATATATGAAGACGTTCAAAAGGTGTCAAAAATTGGAGAAGCATGAATCTGTGTGAAAAATAGGAGGAGCATGAAGCGGTGTTCAAAAACCTGAGGAGCCTGAAAAGGTGTGAAATATATGAAGAGCTTCAAAAGGTGTTAAAAATATGAGGAGCATGAAACGGTCTAAAAAATAGGAGGAGCATGAAGTGGTGTTGAAAAACATGAAGAGCCTGAAAAGGTGTGAAATATATGAAGAGCTTCAAAACTTGTCAATAATATAATGAGAATGAAACGGTCTGAAAAATAGCAGGAGCGTGAAACGGTGTTCAAAACATGAAGAGCCTGAAAAAGTGTGAAAAACAAGAAGAGCTTCAAAAGGTGTCAAAAATATGAGGAGCATGAAACAGTCTGAAAAATAGGAGGAGCATGAAACCGTGTTCAGAAACATGAAGAGCCTGAAAAGGTGTGAAATATATGAAGAGCTTCAAAATATGACAAAAATATGAGGAGCATGAAACGGTCTAAAAAATAGGAGGAGCATGAAGTGGTGTTGAAAAACATGAAGAGCCTGAAAAGGTGTAAAAAAAATGAAGAGCTTCAAAAAGTGTCAAAAATATGAGGAGCATGAAACGATCTGAAACATAGTAGGAGCATGAAGCGGTGTTGAAAAACATGAAGAGCCTGAAAAGGTGTGAAATATATGAAGAGCTTCAAAAGGTGTCAAAAATATGAGGAGCATGACATGGTCTGAAAAATAGGAGGAGCATGAAGCAGTGTTGAAAAACATGAACAGCCTGAAAAGGTGTGAAAAATATGAAGAGGTTCAAAAAGTTTGAAAAATATGAAGAGCTTCACAAGGTGTCAAAAATATGAGGAGCATGAAACGGTCTGAAAAATAGGAGGATCATGAAGCGGTGTTCAAAAACATGAAGAGCCTGAAAAAGTGTGAAAAATATGAAGAGCTTCAAAAGGTGTAAAAAATATGAAGAGCTTCAAAAGGTGTGAAAATATGAAGAGTTTCAAAAGGTGTCAAACATATGAGGAGCATGAAACGGTCTGAAAAATAGGAGGAGCATGAAACGGTGTTCAAAAACATGAAGAGACTAAAAAGGTGTGAAATATATGAAGACTTCAAAAGGTGTAAAAAATATGAGGAGCATGAAACGTTCTGAAATATAGGAGGAGCATGAAACGTTTTCCGAAAACATGAAGAGCCTGAAACGGTGTGAAAAATATCAAGAGCCTCAAAAGCTGTCAAAATTATGAGGAGCTTGAAACGGTCTCAAATATAGGAGGAGAATAAAACGGTGTTGAAAAATATGTAGATCCTGAAAAGGTGTGAAAAATTTGTACAGCCTCAAAAGGAGTGAAAATTATGAGGAGCATGAAATGGTCTGAAAAATAGGAGGGCCATGAAACGGTGTTCAAAACCATGAAGAGACTGCAAAGGTGTGAAATATATGAAGAGCTTCAAAAGGTGTCAAAAATATGAGGAGCATGAAACGGTCTGACAAATAGGAGGAGCATGAAACGGTGTTCAAAAACATAAATAGACTGAAAAGGCGTGAAATATATGAGGAGCTTCAAAAGGTGTCAAAAATATGAGGAGCATGAAACGGCCTGAGAAATAGGAGGAGCATGAAGCGGTGTTCAAAAACATGAACAGCCGGAAAAGGTGTGAGAAATATGAAGAGCTTCAAAAGTGTCAAAAATATGAGGAGCATTAAGCGGTCTGAAAAACAGGAGGAGCATGAAGTGGTGTTCAAAAACATGAAGAGCCTGAAAAGGTGTCAAAAATATGAAGAGCTTGAAAAGGTGTCAAAAATATGAGGAGCATGAAACTGTCTGAAAAATAGGAGGAGCATGAAGCTGTGTTCAGAAACATGAAGAGCCTGAAAAGATGTGAAATATATGAAGAGCTTCAAAAGGTGTGAAACATATGAGGAGCATGAAACGGTCTGAAAAATAGTAGGAGCATGAAGCGATGTTGAAAACATGAAGAGCTTGAAAAGGTGTGAAAAATAAGAAGAACTTCAAAAGGTGTGAAAAATATAAGGAGCATGAAACGGTCTGACAAATAGGAGGTGCATGAAGCGGTGTTGAAAAACTTGAAGAGCCTGAAAAGGTGTGAAATATATGAAGAGCTTCAAAAGGTGTCAAAAATATGAGGAGCATGACATGGTTTGAAAAATAGGAGGAGCATGAAGCAGTGTTGAAAAACATGAACAGCCTGAAAAGGTGTGAAAAATATGAAGAGGTTCAAAAAGTTTGAAAAATATGTAGAGCTTCACAAGGTGTCAAAAATATGAGGAGCATGAAAAGGTCTGAAAAATAGGAGGATCATGAAGCGGTGTTCAAAAACATGAAGAGCCTGAAAAAGTGTGAAAAAAATGAAGAGCTTCAAAAGGTGTAAAAAATATGAAGAGTTTCAAAAGGTGTGAAAATATGAAGAGTTTCAAAAGGTGTCAAACATATGAGGAGCATGAAACGGTCTGAAAATAGGAGGAGCATGAAACGGTGTTCAAAAACATGAAGAGACTAAAAATGTGTGAAATATATGAAGACTTCAAAAGGTGTAAAAAATATGAGGAGCATGAAACGTTCTGAAATATAGGAGGAGCATAAAACGTTTTTCGAAAACATGAAGAGCCTGAAACGGTGTGAAAAATATGAAGAGCCTCAAAAACTGTCAAAATTATGAGGAGCTTGAAACGGTCTCAAATATAGGAGGAGAATAGAACGGTGTTGAAAAATATGTAGATCCTGAAAAGGTGTGAAAAATTTGTACAGCTTGAAAACATGAACAGCCTGAAAACGTGTGAAAAATATGAAGAGCTTCAAAGGTTTGAAAATTATGAAGAGCTTTAAAAGGTGTCAAAAATATGAGGAGCATGAAACGGTCTGAAAAATAGGAGGAGCATTAAACATTGTTGAAAAACATGAAGAGCCTGAAAAGGTGTGAAAAATATGAAGAGCTTCAAAAGGTGTAAAAAATAGGAGTAGCGTAAAACGGTGTTCAAAAACATGAAGAGCATGAAAAGGTGTGAAAAATATGAAGAGCTTCAAAACGTGTCAAAATTATGAGGAGCATGAAACAGTCTGAAAAATAGGAGGAGCATGAAGCGGTACTGAAAAACATGAAGAGCCTGAAAAGGTTTGAAAAATATGAAGAGCTTCAAAATGTGTGAAAAATATGAAGAGCTTCAAAACTTGTGAAATATGAAGAGCTTCAAAAGGTGTGAAAAATATGAGGAGCATGAAACGGTCTGAAAAACAGGAGGAGCATGTAACGGTGTTCAAAAACATGAAGAGACACAAAAGGTGTGAAAAATATGAAGAGCTTCAAAAGGTGTCAAAATTATGAGAAGCATGACACGGTCTGAAAAATAGGAGGAGCAAGATGCGGTGTTGAGAAACATGAAGAGCCTGAAAAGGTGTGAAATATATGAAGAGCTTCAAAAGGTGTCAAAAATATGAGGAGCATGAAACGGTCTGAAAAGTAGGAGGAGCATATAGTGGTGCTGAAAAACATGTAGAGACTGAAAAGGTTTGGAAAATATGAAGAGCTTCAAAAGGTGTCAAAAATATGAGGAGCATGAAAAGGTCTGAAAAATAGGAGGAGCATGAAGCTGTGTTGAAAAATTTGAAGAGCCTGAAAAGTTGTGAACAATATGAAGAGCTTCAAAAAGTGTCTAAAATATGAGGAGCATGAAACGGTCTGAAAAATAGGACGAGCATGAAACGGTGTTGAAAAACATGAAGAGCATGAAAAGGAGTAAAATATATGAAGAGCTTCAAAAGGTGTCAAAAATATGAGGAGCATGAAACGGTCTGAAAATAGGAGGAGCATCAAGTGGTGCTGAAAAACATAGAGAGACTGATAAGGCTTGAAAAATATAACGAGCTTCAAAAGGTGTCAAAAATATGAGGAGCATGAAACGGTCTGAAAAATAGGAGGAGCATGAAACGGTGTTGAAAAACATGCAGAGCCTGAAAAGGTGTGAAATATATGAAGAGCTTCAAAAGGTGTCAAAAATATGAGGAGCAAGAAACGGTCTGAAAAATAGGAGGAGCATGAAGTGTTGTTCAAATACATGAAGAGCCTGAAAAAGTGTGAAATATATGAAGAGCTTAAAAAGGTGTAAAAATATAAGGAGCATGAAAAGGTCTGAAAAATAGGTGGAGCATGAAGCGTTGTTGAAATACATGAAGAGCCTGATAAGGTGTGAAAAATATGAAGAACTTCAAAAGGTGTCAAATATGAGTGCACGAAACGGTCTGAAAAATAAGAGGAGCATGAAGCGGTGTTGAACAACATGAAGAGCCTGAAAAGTTGTGAACTATATGAAGAGCTTCAAAAGGTGACAAAAATATGAGGAGCATGAAACGTTCTGAAACATAGGAGGAGCATGAAGGAGTGTTCAAAACATGCAGAGCCTGAAAAGGTGTGAAAAATAAGAAGAGCTCCAAAAGTTGTCAAAAATATGAGGAGCAGGAAACGGTCTGAAAAATAGGAGGAGCATGAAACGGTGTTCAAAAACTTGAAGATACTGAAAAGATGTGAAAAATATGAAGAGCTTCAAAAGGTGTCAAAATATGAGGAGCACGAAACATTCTGAAAAATAAGAGGAGTATGAAACGGTGTTGAACAACATGAAGAGCATGAAAAGGTGTGAAAAATATGAAGAGATTAAAAAGGTGTCAAAATATAAGGAGCATGAAACGGTCTGAAAAATAGGAGGAGCATGAAGTGGTGTTCAAAAACATGAAGAGCCCGAAAAGGTGTGAAAAATATGAAGAGCTTCAAAAGGTGTCAAATATATGAGGAGCATGAAACAGTCTGAAAAATAAGAGGAGTATGAAACGGTGTTCAAAATCATTAAGAGCCTGAAAAGATGTCAAAAATATGAGGAGCATGAAACAGTCTGAAAATAGGAGGAGCATGAAACGGTGTTGAAAAACATGAAGAGCATGAAAAGGTGTGAAAAATATGAAGAGCTTCAAAAGGTGTCAAATAGGAGTAGCAAGAAACGGTGTTCAAAAACATGAAGAGAATGAAAAGGTGTGCAAAATTTGAAGAGCTTCAAAACGTGTGAAAATATGAGGTGCATGAAATGGTCTGAAAAATAGGAGGAGCATGAAACGGTCTTGAAAAACATGAAGAGCATGAAACGGTCTGAAAAATAGGAGGAGCATGAAATGGTGTTCAAAAACATGAAGATCCTGAAAACATGTGAAAAATATGAAGCGCTTCAAAAGGTGTCAAAAATATGAGGAGCATGAAACGGTCTGAAAAATAGGAGGAAAATGAAACGGTGTTCAAAATCATTAAGAGCCTGAAAAGGTGTGAAAAATATGAGGAGCATGAAACGGTCTGAAAAAAAGGCGAGAATGAAGTTGTGTTCAAAGACATGAAGAGCCCGAAAAGGTGTGTAAAATATGAAGAGCTTCAAAAGGTGTCAAAAATATGAGGAGCATGAAACGGTCTGAAAAATAGGAGGAGCATGAAGTGGTGTTGAAAAACATGAAGAGCCTGAAAATGTGTGAAAAATATGAAGAGCTTCAGAAGGTGTGAATAATATGTGGAGCATGAAGCAGTGTTCAAAAACTTGAAGATACTGAAAAGGTGTGAAAAATATGAAGAGCTTCAAAAGGTGTCAAAAATATGAGGAGCATGAAACGGTCTGAAAAATATTAGGAGCATGAAACGGTGTTGAAAACCTGAAGCGCCTGAAAAGGTGTGAAAAATATGAAGAGTTTCAAAACATGTAAAAATATGAGGAGCAAGAAACGGTGTTCAGAAACATGAAGAGCCTGAAATGGTGTGAAAAATATGAAGAGCTTCAAAAGGTGTCAAAAATATGAGGAGCATGAAGCGTTCTGAAAAATAGGAGGAGCATGAAACGGTGTTGCAAAACACGAAGAGCCTAAAAAGGAGTGAAAAATATGAAGAGCTTCAAAAGGTGTGAAAAATATGAAGAGCTTCAAAACTTGTGAAATATGAAGAGCTTCAAAAGGTGTGAAAATATGAGGAGCATGAAACGGTCTGAAAAACAGGAGGAGCATGTAACGGTGTTCAAAAACATGAAGAGACACAAAAGGTGTGAAAAATATGAAGAGCTTCAAAAGGTGTCAAAATTATGAGAAGCATGACACGGTCTGAAAAATAGGAGGAGCAAGATGCGGTGTTGAAAAACATGAAGAGCCTGAAAAGGTGTGAAATATATGAAGAGCTTCAAAAGGTGTCAAAAATATGAGGAGCATGAAACGGTCTGAAAATAGGAGGAGCATCAAGTGGTGCTGAAAAACATAGAGAGACTGAAAAGGCTTGAAAAATATAACGAGCTTCAAAAGGTGTCAAAAATATGAGGAGCATGAAACGGTCTGAAAAAGAGGAGGAGCATGAAGCTGTGTTGAAAAATTTGAAGAGCCTGAAAAGTTGTGAACAATATGAAGAGCTTCAAAAAGTGTCTAAAATATGAGGAGCATGAAACGGTCTGAAAAATAGGACGAGCATGAAACGGTGTTGAAAAACATGAAGAGCCTGAAAAGGAGTAAAATATATGAAGAGCTTCAAAAGGTGTCAAAAATATGAGGAGCATGAAACGGTCTGAAAATAGGAGGAGCATCAAGTGGTGCTGAAAAACATAGAGAGAATGAAAAGGCTTGAAAAATATAACGAGCTTCAAAAGGTGTCAAAAATATGAGGAGCATGAAACGGTCTGAAAAATAGGAGGAGCATGAAACGGTGTTGAAAAACATGCAGAGCCTGAAAAGGTGTGAAATATATGAAGAGCTTCAAAAGGTGTCAAAAATATGAGGAGCATGAAACGGTCTGAAAAATAGGAGGAGCATGAAGTGTTGTTCAAATACATGAAGAGCCTGAAAAAGTGTGAAATATATGAAGAGCTTAAAAAGGTGTAAAAATATGAGGAGCATGAAAAGGTCTGAAAAATAGGTGGAGCATGAAGCGTTTTTGAAATACATGAAGAGCCTGATAAGGTGTGAAAAATATGAAGAACTTCAAAAGGTGTCAAATATGAGTGCACGAAATGGTCTGAAAAATAAGAGGAGCATGAAGCGGTGTTGAACAACATGAAGAGCCTGAAAAGTTGTGAACTATATGAAGAGCTTCAAAAGGTGACAAAAATATGAGGAGCATGAAACGGTCTGAAAAATAGGAGGAGCATGAAGCGGTGTTGAAAAACTTGAAGAGCCTGAAAAGGTGTGAAATATATAAAGAGCTTCAAAACGTGTCAAATATATGAGGAGCATGAAACGATCTGAAAAATATGAGCAGCATGAAGCGGTGTTGTAAAACATAAAGAGCCTGAAAAGGTGTAAAAAATATGAAGAGCTTCAAACGGTGTCAAAAATATGAAGAGCATGAAACGGTCTGAAAAATAGGAGGAGCATGAACCAGTGTTGAAAAACAGGAAGAGCCTGAAAAGATGTAAAAAATATAAAGAGCTTCAAAAGGTGTCAAAAATATGAGGAGCATGAAACGGTCTGAAATAAGAGGAGCATGAAGCGGTGTTGAAAAACATGCAGAGCCTGAAAAGAGTGAAATATATGAAGATCTTCAAAAGGTGTCAAAAATATGAGGAGCATGAAACGGTCTGAAAAATAGGAGTAGCATGAAGCGGTGTTCAAAAACTTGAAGAGCCTGAAAATCTGTGAAAAATATGAAGAGCTTAAAGGGTGTCAAAAATATGAAGAGCATGAAATGGTCTGAAAAATAGGAGGAGCATGAAATTGTGTTCAAAAACCTGAAGATCCTGAAAGGTGTGAAAAACATGAAAGGCTTCAAAACGTGTCAAAATTATGAGGAGAATGAAACAGTCTGAAAAATAGGAGGAACATGAAGCGGTTTTTAAAAACATGAAGAGCCTGAAAAGGGTTGAAAAATATGAAGAGCTTCAAAAGGTGTCAAAAATATGAGGAGCATGAAACGGTCTGAAATATAGGAGGAGAATGAAGCGGTGTTGAAAAACATGAAGAGCCTGAAAAGGTGTGATAAATATGAAGAGCTTCAAAAGGTGTCAAAAATACGAGGACCATGAAACGGTCTGAAAAATAGGAGGAGCATGAAACTGTATTGAAAAACATGAAGAGCATGAAACGGTTTGAAAAATATGAAGAGATTCAAAACGTGTGAAAAATAGCAGAAGCATGAAACGGTGTTCAAAAACTTGAAGATCCTGAAAACGTGTGAAAAATATGAAGAGATTAAAAGGTGTCAAAATTATGAGAAGCATGAAACGGTCTGAAAAATAGGAGGAGCATGAAGCAGTGTTGAAAAACATGAAGAGCCTGAAAACGTGTGAAAAATATGAAGAGCTTCAAAAGGTGGAAAAATATGAAGAGCTTCAAAAGGTGTCAAAATTATGAGGAGCATGAAACGTTCTGAAAAGTAGGAGGAGAATGAAGCGGTGTTCAAAAACATGAAGAGCCTGAAAAAATGTGAAAAATATGAACAGCTTCAAAAGGTGTCAAATATATGAGGAGCATGAAACAGTATGAAAAATCGCAGGAGCATGAAACGATGTTGAAAAACAAGAAGAGCCTGAAAACGTGTGAAAAATATGAAGAGCTTCAAAAGGTGGAAAACTAAGAAGAGCTTCAAAAGGTGTGAAACTTATGAGGAGCATGAAACGGTCTAAAAAATAGGAGGAGCATGAAGCGGTGTTGAAAACATGAAGAGCTTGAAAAGTTGTGAAAAATATGAAGAGTTTCAAAACATGTAAAAATATGAGGAGCATGAAACGGTGTTCAGAAACATGAAGAGCCTGAAATGGTGTGAAAAATATGAAGAGCTTCAAAAAGTGTCAAAAATATGAGGAGCATAAAACGGTCTGAATAATATTAGGAGCATGAAACGGTGTTGAAAAACACGAAGAGCCTAAAAAGGAGTGAAAAATATGAGGAGCTTCAAAAGGTGTTAAATATATAAGGAGCATGAAACGGTCTGAAAAATAGGAGCAGCCTGAAACGGTGTGGAAAAACATGAAGAGACTGAAAATATGTGAAAAATATGAAGAGCTTCAAAAGGTTTCAAAAATATGATGCGCATGAAACTGTCTTAAAAATAGGAAGAGCATGAAGCGGTGTTGAAAAACATGAAGAGCCTGAAAAGGTGTGAAATATATGAAGAGCTACAAAATGTGTCAAAAATATGAGGAGCATGAAGCGTTCTGAAAAATAGGAGGAGCATGAAACGGTGTTGAAAAACACGAAGAGCCTAAAAAGGAGTGAAATATATGAAGAGCTTCAAAAGAAGTCAAAAATATAAGGAGCGTGAAACGGTCTGAAAAATAGGAGGAGCATGAAGCGGTGTTGAAAACATGAAGAGCTTGAAAAGTTGTGAAAAATATGAAGAGTTTCAAAACATGTAAAAATATGAGGAGCATGAAACGGTGTTCAGAAACATGAAGAGCCTGAAATGGTGTGAAAAATATGAAGAGCTTCAAAAAGTGTCAAAAATATGAGGAGCATAAAACGGTCTGAATAATATTAGGAGCATGAAACGGTGTTGAAAAACACGAAGAGCCTAAAAAGGAGTGAAAAATATGAGGAGCTTCAAAAGGTGTTAAATATATAAGGAGCATGAAACGGTCTGAAAAATAGGAGCAGCCTGAAACGGTGTGGAAAAACATGAAGAGACTGAAAATATGTGAAAAATATGAAGAGCTTCAAAAGGTTTCAAAAATATGATGCGCATGAAACTGTCTTAAAAATAGGAAGAGCATGAAGCGGTGTTGAAAAACATGAAGAGCCTGAAAAGGTGTGAAATATATGAAGAGCTACAAAATGTGTCAAAAATATGAGGAGCATGAAGCGTTCTGAAAAATAGGAGGAGCATGAAACGGTGTTGAAAAACACGAAGAGCCTAAAAAGGAGTGAAATATATGAAGAGCTTCAAAAGAAGTCAAAAATATAAGGAGCGTGAAACGGTCTGAAAAATAGGAGGAGCATGAAGCGGTGTTGAAAAACATGAAGAGCCTGAAAAGGTGTGAAAAATATGAAGAGTTTCAAAACATGTAAAAATATGAGGAGCATGAAACGGTGTTCAGAAACATGAAGAGCCTGAAATGGTGTGAAAAATATGAAGAGCTTCAAAAGGTGTCAAAAATATGAGGAGCATGAAACGGTCTGAAAAATATTAGGAGCATGAAACGGTGTTGAAAAACACGAAGAGCCTAAAAAGGAGTGAAAAATATGAAGAGCTTCAAAAGGTGTCAAATATATAAGGGGCATGAAACGGTCTGAAAAATAGGAGCAGCCTGAAACGGTGTGGAAAAACATGAAGAGACTGAAAATGTGTGAAAAATATGAAGAGCTTCAAAAGGTTTCAAAAATATGATGCGCATGAAACTGTCTTAAAAATAGGAAGAGCATGAAGCGGTGTTGAAAAACATGAAGAGCCTGAAAAGGTGTGAAATATATGAAGAGCTACAAAATGTGTCAAAAATAAGAGGAGCATGAAGCGTTCTGAAAAATAGGAGGAGCATGAAACGGTGTTGAAAAACACGAAGAGCCTAAAAAGGAGTGAAATATATGAAGAGATTTAAAAGATGTCAAAAATATAAGAAGCATGAAACGGTCTGAAAAATCGGAGGAGCATGAAGCGGTGTTGAAAAATATGAAGAGCCTGAAAAGGTGTGAAAAATATGAAGAGTTTCAAAACATGTAAAAATATGAGGAGCATGAAACGGTGTTGAAAAACACGAAGAGCCTAAAAAGGAGTGAAATATATGAAGAGCTTTAAAAGAAGTCAAAAATATAAGAAGCATGAAACGGTCTGAAAAATAGGAGGAGCATGAAGCGGTGTTGAAAAACATGAAGAGCCTGAAAAGGTGTGAAATATATGAAGAGGTTCAAAAGGTGTCAAAAATAGGAGGGGCATGAAACAGTTTGAAAAATAGGAAGAGCATGAAGTGGTGTTGAGAAACCTGAAGAGCCTGAAAAGGTGTGAATAATATGAAGAGCTTCAAAAGGAGTCAAATATATGAGGAGCATGAAACTGTCTGAAAAATAGGAGGAGCATGAAACGGTCTGAAAAATAGGAGGAGCATGAAACGGTGTTGCAAAACATGAAGAGCCTGAAAAGGTGGGAAATATATGAAGAGCTTCAAAAGTTTTCAAAAGTATGAGGAGCATGAAACGGTCTGAAAAATAGGAGGAGCATGAAGCGGTGTTGAAAAGTGAAGAGCCTGAAAAGGTCTGAAAAACATGAAGCGCTTCAAAAGTTGTCAAAAATATGAGGAACATGAAACGGTCTGAAAAATAGGAGGAGCAAGAATCGGTGTTGAAAAAAAGAAGAGCCTGAAAAGTTGTGAAATATATGAAGAACTTCAAAACGTGTCAAATATATGAGGAGCATGAAACGGTCTGAAAAATAGGAGCAGCATGAAGCGGTGTTAAAAAACATAAACAGCCTGAAAAGGTGTGAAATATATGAAGAGCTTCAAAAGGTGTCAAAAATATGAGGAGCATAAAACGCTCTGAATATTAGGGGGAGCATGAAACGGTCTTCAAAAACATGAAGATCCTGAAAAGGTGGGAAATATATGAAGAGTTTCAAAACTTGTCAATAATATAATGAGAATGAAACGGTCTGAAAAATAGGAGGAGCATGAAGCAGTGTTGAAAAACATGAAAAGGCTGAAAAGGTGTGAAAAATAAGAAGAGCTTCAAAAGGTGTCAAAAATATGAGGAGCATGAAAAGGTCTGAAGAATAGGAGGAGTAAGAAGCGGTGTTGAAAAACATGAAGAGCCTGAAAAGGTGTGAAATACATGAAGAGCTTCAAAATTGTCAAAAATATGAGGAGCATGAAACGGTCTGAAAAATAGGAGGAGCATGAAGCGGTGTTGCAAAACATGAAGAGCCTGAAAAGGTGTGATAAACATGAAGAGCCTGAAAATGTGTCAAATATATGAAGAGCTTCAAATGGTGTCAAAAATATGAGGATCATGAAACAGTCTGAAAAATATGAGGAGCATGAAACGGCGTTCAAAAACATGAAGAACCTGAAATGGTGTGAAAAATATGAAGAACTTAAAAACGTGTCAAAAATAGGAGGAGTTTCAAAGGGTCCGAAAAATAGGAAGAGCATGAAGGGGTGTTGCAAAACATGAAGAGCCTGAAAAGGTGTGAAAAACATGAAGAGCCTGAAAAGGTGTAAAAAATATGAAGAGCTTCAAAAAGTGTCAAAAATATGAGGAGCATGACATGGTCTGAAAAATAGGAGGAGCATGAAGCGGTGTTGAAAAACATGAAGAGCCTGAAAAGGTGTGAAATATATGAAGAGCTTCAAAAGGTGTCAAAAATATAAGAAGCATGTAACGGTCTTAAAAATAGGAGGAGCATGTAACGGTGTTGAAAAACATGAAGAGCCTGAAAATGTGTGAAAAATATGAAGAGCTTCAAAAGGTGTCAAAAATAGAAGGAGCATGAAGCGGAGTTGAAAAACATGAAGAGCTTCAAAATGTGTCAAAAATATGAGGAGCATGATACGGTCTCAAAAATAGGAGGAGCATGAAGCGGTGTTGAAAAACATGAAGAGCTTGGAAAGGTGTGAAATATATGAAGAGATTCAAAAGTGTCACAAATAGGAGGAACATGAAACGGTCTGAAAAATAGGAGGAGCATGAAGTGGAGTTGAAAAAAATGAAGAGCCTGAAAAGGTGTGAAAAATATTAGGAGCATGAAACAGTCTGAAAATAGGAGGAGCATCAAATGGTGCTGAAAAACATGGAGAGCCTGAAAAGGTTTGAAAAATATGAAGAGCTTCAAAAGGTGTCAAAAATATGAGGAGCATGAAATGGTCTGAAAAATAGGAGGAGCATGTAATGGTGTTGAAAACCACGAAGAGCCTGAAGAGGAGTGAAATACATGAAGAGCTTCAAAAGGTGTCATAAATATGAGAAGCATGAAATGGTGTTCAAAAACATGAAGAGCCTGAAAATGTGTGAAAAATATGAAGAGCATGAAACGGTCTTAAAAATATGTGGAGCATGAAGCGGTGTTCAAAAACATGAAAAGCCTGACAAGGTGTGAAAAACATGAAGAGGTTCAAAAAGTGTCAAAAATATGAGGAGCATGAAACTGTTCTGAAAAATAGGTGCAGCATAAAGCGGTGTTGAAAAACATGAAGGGTCTGAAAATGTGTGAAACATATGAAGAGCTTCAAAAGGTGAAAAAATATGAGGAGCATGAAACGGTCTGAAACATAGGAGGAGCATGAAGGAGTGTTCAAAACATGCAGAGCCTGAAAAGGTGTGAAAAATATGAAGAGCTCCAAAAGTTGTCAAAAATATGAGGAGCAGGAAACGGTCTGAAAAATAGGAGGAGCATGAAACGGTGTTCAAAAACTTGAAGATACTGAAAAGATGTGAAAAATATGAAGAGCTTCAAAAGGTGTCAAAATATGAGGAGCACGAAACATTCTGAAAAATAAGAGGAGTATGAAACGGTGTTGAACAACATGAAGAGCATGAAAAGGTGTGAAAAATATGAAGAGATTAAAAAGGTGTCAAAATATAAGGAGCATGAAACGGTCTGAAAAATAGGAGGAGCATGAAGTGGTGTGCAAAAACATGAAGAGCCCGAAAAGGTGTGAAAAATATGAAGAGCTTCAAAAGGTGTCAAATAAGAGTAGCATGAAACGGTGTTCAAAAACATGAAGAGCCTGAAAAGGTGTGCAAAATTTGAAGAGCTTCAAAACGTGTGAAAATATGAGGTGCATGAAATGGTCTGAAAAATAGGAGGAGCATGAAACGGTCTTGAAAAACATGAAGAGCATGAAACGGTCTGAAAAATAGGAGGAGCATGAAATGGCGTCCAAAAACATGAAGATCCTGAAAACATGTGAAAAATATGAAGCGCTTCAAAAGGTGTCAAAAATATGAGGAGCATGAAACGGTCTGAAAAATAGGAGGAAAATGAAACGGTGTTCAAAATCATTAAGAGCCTGAAAAGGTGTGAAAAATATGAGGAGCATGAAACGGTCTGAAAAAAAGGCGAGAATGAAGTTGTGTTCAAAGACATGAAGAGCCCGAAAAGGTGTGTAAAATATGAAGAGCTTCAAAAGGTGTCAAAAATATGAGGAGCATGAAACGGTCTGAAAAATAGGAGGAGCATGAAGTGGTGTTGAAAAACATGAAGAGCCTGAAAATGTGTGAAAAATATGAAGAGCTTCAGAAGGTGTGAATAATATGTGGAGCATGAAGCGGTGTTCAAAAACTTGAAGATACTGAAAAGGTGTGAAAAATATGAAGAGCTTCAAAAGGTGTCAAAAATATGAGGAGCATGAAACGGTCTGAAAAATATTAGGAGCATGAAACGGTGTTGAAAACCTGAAGCGCCTGAAAAGGTGTGAAAAATATGAAGAGTTTCAAAACATGTAAAAATATGAGGAGCATGAAACGGTGTTCAGAAACATGAAGAGCCTGAAATGGTGTGAAAAATATGAAGAGCTTCAAAAGGTGTCAAAAATATGAGGAGCATGAAGCGTTCTGAAAAATAGGAGGAGCATGAAACGGTGTTGCAAAACACGAAGAGCCTAAAAAGGAGTGAAAAATATGAAGAGCTTCAAAAGGTGTCAAATATATAAGGAGCATGAAACGGTCTGAAAAATAAGAGCAGCCTGAAACGGTGTGGAAAACATGAAGAGCCTGAAAATGTGTGAAAAATATAAAGAGCTTCAAAAGGTTTCAAAATTATGAGGCACATGAAACTGTCTTAAAAATAGGAAGAGCATGAAGCGGTGTTGAAAAATATGAAGAGCCTGAAAAGGTGTGAAATATATGAAGAGCTACAAAACGTGTCAAAAATATGAGGAGCATGAAGCGTTCTGAAAAATAGGAGGAGCATGAAGCGGTGTTGAAAAACATGAGGAGCCTGAAAAGGTGTGAAATATATGAAGAGCTTCAAAACTTGTCAATAATATAATGAGAATGAAACGGTCTGAAAAATAGGAGGAGCATGAAGCGGTGTTGAAAAACATGAAGAGCCTGAAAAGGTGTGAAACACATGAAGAGCCTGAAAATGTGTGAAATATATGAAGAGCTTCAAACGGTGTCAAAAATATGAGGAGCATGAAACGGTCTGAAAAATATGAGGAGCATGAAACGGTGTTCAAAAACATGAAGAACCTGAAATGGTGTGAAAAATATGAAGAACTTAAAAACGTGTCAAAAATAGGAGGAGTTTCAAAGGGTCCGAACAATAGGAAGAGCATGAAGGGGTGTTGCAAAACATGAAGAGCCTGAAAAGGTGTGAAAAACATGAAGAACCTTAAAAGGTGTGAAATATATGAAGACTTCAAAAGGTGTCAAAATTTGGAGAAGCATGAATCTGTGTGAAAAATAGGAGGAGCATGAAGCGGTGTTCAAAAACCTGAGGAGCCTGAAAAGGTGTGAAATATATGAAGAGCTTCAAAAGGTGTTAAAAATATGAGGAGCATGAAACGGTCTGAAAAATAGGAGGAGCATGAAACGGTGTTCAAAAACATGAAGAGCCTGAAAAGTTGTGAAAAATATGAAGGGCTTCAAAAGGTGTCAAAAATATGAGGAGCATGAAACGGTCTGAAAAATAGCAGGAGCGTGAAAAGGTGTTCAAAAACATGAAGAGCCTGAAAAAGTGTGAAATATATGAAGAGGTTCAAAAGGTGTCAAATATATGAGGAACATGAAACGGTAAGAAAAATAGGAGGAGCAAGAATCGGTGTTGAAAAAAAGAAGAGCTTGAAAAGTTGTGAAATATATGAAGAGCTTCAAAAAGTGTCAAATATATGAGGAGCATGAAACGGTCTGAAAAATAGGAGCAGCATGAAGCGGTGTTGAAAAATATAAACAGCCTGAAAAGTTGTGAAATATATGAAGAGCTTCAAAATGTGTCAAAAATATGAGGAGCATGAAACGTTCTGAAGATTAGGAGGAGCATGAAAAAGTCTTCAAAAACATGAAGAGCCTGAAAAGGTGTGAAAAATATGAAGAGCTTGAAACGGTGTCAAAAATATGAGGAGCATGAAACGGTCTGAAAAATAGGAGGAGCATGAAGCGGTGTTGAAAAGTGAAGAGCCTGAAAAGGTGTGAAAAACATGACGCACTTCAAAAGTTGTCAAAAATATGAGGAACATGAAACGGTCTGAAAAATAGGAGGAGCAAGAATCGGTGTTGAAAAAAAGAAGAGCCTGAAAAGTTGTGAAATACATGAAGAGCTTCAAAATTGTCAAAAATATGAGGAGCATGAAACGGTCTGAAAAATAGGAGGAGCATGAAGCGGTGTTGAAAAAAAGAAGAGCCTGAAAAGGTGTGAAATACATGAAGAGCTTCAAAATTGTCAAAAATATGAGGAGCATGAAACGGTCTGAAAAATAGGAGGAGAATGAAGCGGTGTTGCAAAACATGAAGAGCCTGAAAAGGTGTGATAAACATGAAGAGCCTGAAAATGTGTGAAAAATATGAAGAGCTTCAAATGGTGTTAAAAATATGAGGATCATGAAACAGTCTGAAAAATATGAGGAGCATGAAACAGCGTTCAAAAACATGAAGAACCTGAAATATTGTGAAAAATATGAAGAACTTAAAAACGTGTCAAAAATAGGAGGAGTTTCAAAGGGTCCGAAAAATAGGAAGAGCATGAAGGGGTGTTGCAAAACATGAAGAGCCTGAAAAGGTGTGAAAAACATGAAGAGCCTGAAAAGGTGTAAAAAATATGAAGAGCTTCAAAAAGTGTCAAAAATATGAGGAGCATGAAACGATCTGAAACATAGTAGGAGCATGAAGCGTTGTTCAAAAACATGAAGAGCCTGAAAAGGTGTGAAATATATGAAGAGCTTCAAAAGGTGTCAAAAATATGAGGAGCATGACATGGTCTGAAAAATAGGAGGAGCATGAAGCGGTGTTGAAAAACATGAAGAGCCTGAAAAGGTGTGAAATATATGAAGAGCTTCAAAAGGTGTCAAAAATATAAGAAGCATGTAACGGTCTTAAAAATAGGAGGAGCATGAAGCGGTGTTGAAAAACATGAAGAGCCTGAAAAAGTGTGAAAAATATGAAGAGCTTCAAAAGGTGTAAAAAATATGAAGAGCTTCAAAAGGTGTGAAAATATGAAGAGTTTCAAAAGGTGTCAAACATATGAGGAGCATGAAACGGTCTGAAAAATAGGAGGAGCATGAAACGGTGTTCAAAAACATGAAGAGACTAAAAAGGTGTGAAATATATGAAGACTTCAAAAGGTGTAAAATATATGAGGAGCATGAAACGTTCTGAAATATAGGAGGAGCATGAAACGTTTTTCGAAAACATGAAGAGCCTGAAACAGTGTGAAAAATATGAAGAGCCTCAAAAGCTGTCAAAATTATGAGGAGCTTGAAACGGTCTCAAATATAGGAGGGGAATAAAACGGTGTTGAAAAATATGTAGATCCTGAAAAGGTGTGAAAAATTTCTACAGCCTCAAAAGGAGTGAAAAATATGAGGAGCATGAAATGGTCTGAAAAATAGGAGGACCATGAAACGGTGTTCAAAACCATGAAGAGACTGCAAAGGTGTGAAATATATGAAGAGCTTCAAAAGGTGTCAAAAATATGAGGAGCATGAAACGGTCTGACAAATAGGAGGAGCATGAAACGGTGTTCAAAAACATAAATAGACTGAAAAGGCGTGAAATATATGAGGAGCTTCAAAAGGTGTCAAAAATATGAGGAGCATGAAACGGCCTGAGAAATAGGAGGAGCATGAAGCGGTGTTCAAAAACATGAACAGCCGGAAAAGGTGTGAGAAATATGAAGAGCTTCAAAAGTGTCAAAAATATGAGGAGCATTAGGCGGTCTGAAAAACAGGAGGAGCATGAAGTGGTGTTCAAAAACATGAAGAGCCTGAAAAGGTGTCAAAAATATGAAGAGCTTGAAAAGGTGTCAAAAATATGAGGAGCATGAAACTGTCTGAAAAATAGGAGGAGCATGAAGCTGTGTTCAGAAACATGAAGAGCCTGAAAAGATGTGAAATATATGAAGAGCTTCAAAAGGTGTGAAACATATGAGGAGCATGAAACGGTCTGAAAAATAGTAGGAGCATGAAGCGGTGTTGAAAACATGAAGAGCTTGAAAAGGTGTGAAAAATAAGAAGAACTTCAAAAGGTGTGAAAAATATAAGGAGCATGAAACGGTCTGACAAATAGGAGGTGCATGAAGCGGTGTTGAAAAACATGAACAACCTGAAAACGTGTGAAAAATATGAAGAGCTTCAAAGGTTTGAAAATTATGAAGAGCTTTAAAAGGTGTCAAAAATATGAGGAGCATGAAACGGTCTGAAAAATAGGAGGAGCATTAAACATTGTTGAAAAACATGAAGAGCCTGAAAAGGTGTGAAAAATATGAAGAGCTTCAAAAGGTGTAAAAAATAGGAGTAGCGTAAAACGGTGTTCAAAAACATGAAGAGCATGAAAAGGTGTGAAAAATATGAAGAGCTTCAAAACGTGTCAAAATTATGAGGAGCATGAAACAGTCTGAAAAATAGGAGGAGCATGAAGCGGTACTGAAAAACATGAAGAGCCTGAAAAGGTTTGAAAAATATGAAGAGCTTCAAAAGGTGTGAAAAATATGAAGAGCTTCAAAACTTATGAAATATGAAGAGCTTCAAAAGGTGTGAAAAATATGAGGAGCATGAAACGGTCTGAAAAACAGGAGGAGCATGTAACGGTGTTCAAAAACATGAAGAGCCTGAAAAGGTGTGAAATATATGAAGAGTTTCAAAAGGTGTCAAAAATATGAGGAGCAAGAAACGGTCTGAAAAATAGGAGGAGCATGAAGTGTTGTTCAAATACATGAAGAGCCTGAAAAAGTGTGAAATATATGAAGAGCTTCAAAAGGTGTAAAAATATGAGGAGCATGAAAAGGTCTGAAAAATAGGTGGAGCATGAAGCATTGTTGAAATACATGAAGAGCCTGATAAGGTGTGAAAAATATGAAGAACTTCAAAAGGTGTCAAATATGAGTGCACGAAACGGTCTGAAAAATAAGAGGAGCATGAAGCGGTGTTGAACAACATGAAGAGCCTGAAAAGTTGTGAACTATATGAAGAGCTTCAAAAGGTGACAAAAATATGAGGAGCATGAAACGGTCTGAAAAATAGGAGGAGCATGAAGCGGTGTTGAAAAACTTGAAGAGCCTGAAAAGGTGTGAAATATATAAAGAGCTTCAAAACGTGTCAAATATATGAGGAGCATGAAACGATCTGAAAAATATGAGCAGCATGAAGCGGTGTTGTAAAACATAAAGAGCCTGAAAAGGTGTAAAAAATATGAAGAGCTTCAAACGGTGTCAAAAATATGAAGAGCATGAAACGGTCTGAAAAATAGGAGGAGCATGAACCGGTGTTGAAAAACAGGAAGAGCCTGAAAAGATGTAAAAAATATAAAGAGCTTCAAAAGTTGTCAAAAATATGAGGAGCATGAAACGGTCTGAAATAAGAGGAGCATGAAGCGGTGTTGAAAAACATGCAGAGCCTGAAAAGAGTGAAATATATGAAGATCTTCAAAAGGTGTCAAAAATATGAGGAGCATGAAACGGTCTGAAATATAGGAGTAGCATGAAGCGGTGTTCAAAAACTTGAAGAGCCTGAAAATCTGTGAAAAATATGAAGAGCTTAAAAGGTGTCAAAAATATGAAGAGCATGAAATGGTCTGAAAAATAGGAGGAGCATGAAATTGTGTTCAAAAACATGAAGAGCCTGAAAGGTGTGAAAAACATGAAAGGCTTCAAAACGTGTCAAAATAATGAGGAGAATGAAACAGTCTGAAAAATAGGAGGAACATGAAGCGGTTTTTAAAAACATGAAGAGCCTGAAAAGTTGTGAAAAATATGAAGAGCTTCAAAAAGTGACAAATATATGAGGAGAATGAAACGGTCATACAATAGGAGGAGCATGAAACGGTGTTGAAAAACATGAGGAGCCTGAAAAGTAGTCAAATATATGAATAGCTTCAAAAGATGTCAAAAATATGAGGAGCATGAAACGGTCTGAATAATAGAAGGAGCATGAAGCGGTGTTGAAAAGCATGCGGAGCCTGAAAAGGTGTGAAATATATGAAGAACTTCAAAAGGTGTCAAAAATAGAGGAGCATGAAATGGTCTGAAAAAAAAAAAAGGAGCATGAAACGGTGTTAAAAACAGGAGGAGCATGAAGCAGTGTTCAAAAACATGAGGAGCCTGAATAGGTGTGAAAAATATGAAGAGCTTCAAAAGGTGTGAAATTCTGAGGAGCATGAAACGGTCTGAAAAATAGGAGAAGCATGAAGCGGTGTTGAAAAACATGAAGAGCCTGATAAGGTGCGAAAAATATGAAGAGCTTCAAAAGGTATGAAATTCTGAGGAGCATGAAACGGTGTTAAAAACAGGAGGAGCATTAAGCGTTGTTCAAAAATATGACAAGCCTGATAAGGTGCAAAAAATATGAAGAGCTTCAAAAGGTGTCAATAATATGAGGAGCATGAAACCGTCTGAAACATAGGAGGAGCATGAAGCAGTGTTCAAAAACATGAAGAGCCTGAAAAAGTCAGAAAAATATGAAGAGGTTCAAAAGTTGTCAAAAATGTGAGGAGCATGAAATTGTCTGAAAAATAGGAGTAGCATGAAACGGTGTTGAAAAACATGAAGAGCCTGAAAAGATGTGAATAATATGAAGAGCTTCAAAAGGTTCGAAAAATATGAAGAGCTTCAAAAGATTTCAAAAATATGAGGACCATGAAACGGTCTGAAAAATAGGAGGAGCATGAAGCGGTGTTGAAAAACATGAAGAGCCTGAAAAGGCGTGAAATTTATGAAGAGCTTCAAAAGGTGTGAAAAATATGAGGAGCATGAAAAGGTCTGAAAAATAGGAGGAGCATGAAGCCGTGTTGAAAAACATGAAGAGCCTGAAAAGAGTGAAATATATGAAGATCTTCAAAAGGTGTCAAAAATATGAGGAGCATGAAACGGTCTGAAAAATAGGAGGATCATGAAGCGGTGTTTAAAAACATGAATAGCGTGAAAAGATGTGAAAAATATGAAGAGCTTCAAAAGGTGGGAAAAATATGAAGAGCTTCAAAAGGTGTCAAATATATGAGGAGCATAAAACGGTCTGAAAAATCGAAGGAGCATGAAAGGAGTTGAAAAACCTGAAGAGGGTGAAAAGTTGTGAAAAATATGAAGAGCTTCAAAAGGTGTTAAAAATATGAGGAGCATGAAACTGTCTGAAAAATAGGAGCAGCAAGAAAAGGTGTTGAAAAACATGAAGAGCGTGAAAAGGTGTGAAAAATATAAAGAGCTTCAAAAAGTGTCAACAATAAGAGGAGCATGAAACGATCTGAAAAATAGGAGGAGCATGAAACGGTGGTGAAAACATGAAGAGCTTCAAAAGGTGTCAAAATTATGCGGAGCCCGAAACCGTCTGAAAATTATGAGGAGCACGAAACTGTCTGAAAAATAAGAGGAGCATGATACGGTGTTGAAAAATATGAAGAGCCTGAAAAGCTGTGAAAAATATGAAGAGCTTCAAAAGCTGTCAAAAATATGAGGAGCATGAAACGGTCTGAAATTTATGAGGAGCACGAAACGGTTTGACAAATATGAGGAGCATGAAACGGTTTTGAAAAATATGAAGAGCATGAAAAGGTGTGAAAAATATGAAGAGCTTGAAAAGTTGTCAAAAATATGAGGAGCATGAAACGGTCTGAAATTTAGGAGGAGCAAGAAACGGTGTTCAAAAACATGATGAGCATGAGAAGTTGTGAAAAATAGGAACAGCTTCAAAAGGTGTCAAAAATATGAGAAGCATGAAAGAATTTGAAAATATGAGTAACATGAAGCTGCGTTCAAAAACAAGAAGAGCCTGAAAAGGTTTGAAATATATGAAGAGCTTCAAAAGGTGTCAAAAATAGAAGGAGCATGAAGCGGAGTTGAAAAACATGAAGAGCTTCAAAATGTGTCAAAAATATGAGGAGCATGATACGGTCTCAAAAATAGGAGGAGCATGAAGCGGTGTTGAAAAACATGAAGAGCCTGGAAAGGTGTGAAATATATGAAGAGATTCAAAAGTGTCACAAGGAGGAGGAACATGAAACGGTCTGAAAAATAGGAGGAGCATGAAGTGGAGTTGAAAAAAATGAATAGCCTGAAAAGGTGTGAAAAATATTAGGAGCATGAAACAGTCTGAAAATAGGAGGAGCATCAAATGGTGCTGAAAAACATGGAGAGCCTGAAAAGGTTTGAAAAATATGAAGAGCTTCAAAAGGTGTCAAAAATATGAGGAGCATGAAATGGTCTGAAAAATAGGAGGAGCATGTAATGGTGTTGAAAACCACGAAGAGCCTGAAGAGGAGTGAAATACATGAAGAGCTTCAAAAGGTGTCATAAATATGAGAAGCATGAAATGGTGTTTAAAAACATGAAGAGCCTGAAAAGGTGTGAAAAATATGAAGAGCTCCAAAAGCTGTCAAAAAAATGAGGAGCAGGAAACGGTCTGAAAAATAGGAGGAGCTTGAAACGGTTTTCAAAAACTTGAAGATACTGAAAAGATGTGAAAAATACGAAGAGCTTCAAAAGGTGTCAAAATATGAGGAGCACGAAACATTCTGAAAAATAAGAGGAGTATGAAACGGTGTTGAACAACCTGAAGAGCATGAAAAGGTGTGAAAAATATGAAGAGATTAAAAAGGTGTCAAAATATAAGGAGCATGAAACGGTCTGAAAAATAGGAGGAGCATGAAGTGGTGTTCAAAAACATGAAGAGCCCGAAAAGGTGTGAAAAATATGAAGAGCTTCAAAAGGTGTCAAATATATGAGGAGCATGAAACAGTCTGAAAAATAAGAGGAGTATGAAACGGTGTTCAAAATCATTAAGAGCCTGAAAAGGTGTCAAAAATATGAGGAGCATGAAACAGTCTGAAAATAGGAGGAGCATGAAACGGTGTTGAAAAACATGAAGAGCATAAAAAGGTGTGAAAAATATGAAGAGCTTCAAAAGGTGTCAAATAGGAGTAGCATGAAACGGTGTTCAAAAACATGAAGAGCCTGAAAAGGTGTGCAAAATTTGAAGAGCTTCAAAACGTGTGAAAATATGAGGTGCATGAAACGGTCTGAAAAATAGGAGGAGCATGAAACGGTCTTGAAAAACATGAAGAGCATGAAACGGTCTGAAAAATAGGAGGAGCATGAAATGGTGTTCAAAAACATGAAGATCCTGAAAACATGTGAAAAATATGAAGCGCTTCAAAAGGTGTCAAAAATATGAGGAGCATGAAACGGTCTGAAAATAGGAGGAAAATGAAACGGTGTTCAAAATCATTAAGAGCCTGAAAAGGTGTGAAAAATATGAGGAGCATGAAACGGTCTGAAAAAAAGGCGAGAATGAAGTCGTGTTCAAAGACATGAAGAGCCCGAAAAGGTGTGTAAAATATGAAGAGCTTCAAAAGGTGTCAAAAATATGAGGAGCATGAAACGGTCTGAAAAATAGGAGGAGCAAGAAGTGGTGTTGAAAAACATGAAGAGCCTGAAAATGTGTGAAAAATATGAAGAGCTTCAGAAGGTGTGAATAATATGAGGAGCATGAAGCGGCGTTCAAAAACTTGAAAATAATGAAAAGGTGTGAAAAATATGAAGAGCTTCAAAAGGTGTGAAAAATATGAGGAGCTTCAAAAGGTGTCAAAAATATGAGGAGCAGGAAAATGTCTGAAAAATAGGAGGAGCATGAAACGGTGTTCAAAAACATGAAGAGCCTGAAAAGGTGTGAAAAATAGAAGAGCTTCAAAAGGTGTGAAAAATATGAAGAGCTTCAAAAGCTGTCAAAATTGAGATGAGCATGAAACGGTCTGAAAAATAGGAGGAGAATGAAGTGGTGTTCAAAAACATGAAGAGCATGAAAAGGTGTGAAAATATAAAGAGCCTCAAAAGGTGTGAAAAATATGAGGAGCATGAAACGCTCTGAAAAATAGAAGGAGCATGAAGCGGTGTTCAAAACATGAAGAGTCTGAAAAGGTGTGAAAAATATGAAGAGCTTCAAAATGTGTCAAATATGAGGAGCATGAAACGGTCTGAAAAATAGGAGGAGCATGAATCGGTGTTCCAAAACATGAAAGCTTGAAAAGGTGTGGAAAATATGAAGAGCTTCAAAACATGTCAAAAATATTAGAAGCATGAAACGGTCTCAAAAATAGGAGGAGCATGAAGCGGTGGTGAAAAACATGAAGAGCCTGAAAACTTGTGAAGAATATGAAGAGCTTCAAAAGGTGTGAACAATATGAAAAGCTTCAAAATGTGTCAAAAATGACATGAGCCTGAAACGGTCTGAAAAATAGTAGGAGAATGTAGTGGTGTTGTATAACATGAACAGCCTAAAAATGTGTGAAATATATGAGCAGCTTCAAAAGGTGTCAAAAAAAAAGGAGCATGAAACCGCCTGAAAAATAGGAGGAGTATGAAGCGGTGTTCAAAAACATGAAGAGCCTGAAAAGGTGTGAAAAATATGAAGAGCTTCAAAATGTGTCAAAAATATGAGGAGCATGAAACGGTCTGAAAAAAAGGAGGAGCATGAAACGGTGTTCAAAAACATGAAAAGCCTGAAAAGGTGTGAAAAATATGAAGAGCTTCAAAAGGTGTGAAAATTATGAAAAGCTTCAAAAGCTGTCAAAATTGAGATGAGCATGAAACGGTCTGAAAAATAGGAGGAGAATGAAGTGGTGTTCAAAAACATGAAGAGCATGAAAAGGTGTGAAAATATAAAGAGCTTCAAAAGGTGTGAAAAATATGAGGAGCATGAAACGCTCTGAAAAATAGGAGGAGCATGAAGCGGTGTTCAAAACATGAAGAGTCTGAAAAGGTGTGAAAAATATGAAGAGCTTCAAAATGTGTCAAATATGAGGAGCAAGAAACGGTCTGAAAAATAAGAGGAGCATGAAACGGTGTTCTAAAACATGAAAGCTTGAAAAGGTGTGGAAAATATGAGGAGCTTCAAAACGTGTCAAAAATATTAGAAGCATGAAACGGTCTCAAAAATAGGAGGAACATGAAGCGGTTTTTGAAAAACATGAAGAGCCTGAAAACTTGTGAAAAATATGAAAGCTTCAAAAAGTGTGAACAATATGAAAAGCTTCAAAATGTGTCAAAAATGTCATGAGCCTGAAACGGTCTGAAAAATAGCAGGAGAATGAAGTGGTGTTGAAAAACATGAACAGCCTAAAAATGTGTGAAATATATAAGGAGCTTCAAAAGGTGTCAAAAATATGAGGAGCATGAAACCGCCTGAAAACTAGGAGGAGTATGAAGTGGTGTTCAAAAACATGAAGAGCCTGAAAAGGTGTGAAAAATATGAAGAGCTTCAAAATGTGTCAAAAATATGAGGAGCATGAAACCGTCTGAAAAATAGGAGTTGCATGAAGTTGTGTTCAAAAACATGAAGAGCTTGAAAAGGTGTGAAAAATATGAAGAGCTTCAAAAGGTGCGAAATACATGAGGAGCAAGAAACGGACTGAAAAATAGGAGGAGCATGAAGCGGTGTTCAAAAACATGAAGAGCCTGAAAAGGTGTGAAAAATATGAAGAGCTTCAAAAGGTGTCAAAAATATGAGGAGCATGAAATGATCTGAAAAATAGGAGGAACATGAAACGGTCTGAAAAATAGGAGGAGCATGAAGCGGTGTTCAAAAACATGAATAGCCTGAAAAGGTGTGAAAAATTTGAAGAGCTTCAAAAGGTGTGAAATCCATGAGGAGCATGAAACGGTCAGAAAAATAGGAGGAGCAGGAAGCTGTTTTCAAAAACATGAGAGCCTGAAAAGATGTGAAAAATATGAAGAGGTTCAAAAGGTGTGAAATACATGAGGAGCAGGAAACGGTCTGAAAAATAGGAGGAGCATGAAACGGTGTTCAAAAACATGAAGAGCCGGAAAAGGTGTGAAACATATGAAGAGCTTCAAAAGGTGTGAAATACATGAGGAGCATGAAATGGCCTGAAAAATAGGAGGAGCAGGAAGCTGTGTTCAAAAATATGAAGAGCCTGAAAAGGTGTGAAAAATATGAAGAGCTTCAAAATGTGTGAAAAATATGAGGAGCATGAAACGGTCTGAAAAATAGGAGGAGTATGAAGCGGTGTTCAAAAACATGAAGAACCTTAAAAGGTGTGAAAAATATGATGAGCTTCAAAAGGTGTCAAAAATATGAGGAGGATGAAACGGTCTGAAAAATAGGAGGAGCATGAAGCGGTGTTCAAAAACATGAGGAGCCTGAAAAGGTGTGAAAAATATGAAGAGCTACAAAAGGTGTCAAAAATGTGAGGAGCATGAAACGGTGTTCAAAAACATGAAGAGACTGAAAATGTCTGAAAAATATGAAGAGCATCAAAACGTATCAAAAATATGAAGAGCTTCAGAAGGTGTAAAAAATATGAGGAGCATGAAACGGTGTGAAAAATTAGAGAGGCATGAAACGGTGTTCAAAACATGAAGAGCCTGAAAACGTGTGAGAAATATGAAAAGCTTGAAAAGGTGTCAAAAATATGAACAGCTTCAAAAGGTGTCAAAAATGAGATGAGCATGAAGCGATCAGAAAAATAGTAGGAGCATGAAGCGGTGTTCAAAAACATGAAGAGCCTGAAAACGTGTGAAAAATATGAAGAGCTTCAAAAGGCGTGAAATAGATGAGGAGCATGAAACGGTCTGAAAAATACGAGGAGCATGAAGCGGTTTTCAAAAATATGAAGAGCCTGAGAAATTGTGAAAAATATGAAGATCTTCAAAAGGTGTGAAAAATATGAACAGCTTCAAAAGGTGTAAAAAATGAGATGAGCATGAAGCGATCTGAAAAATAGGAGGAGCATGAAGTGGTGTTAAACAATATGAAGAGCCTGAAAAGGTGTGTAAAATATGAAGAGCTTCAAAAGGTGTCAAAAATATGAGGAGCATGAAACGGTCTGAAAATTAGGAGGATCATGAAACAGTGTTCAAAAACATGAAGAGCCTGAAAAGGTGTGAAAAATATGCAGAGCTTCAGAAGGTGTGAAATATATGAGGAGCCTGAAACGGTCTGAAAAATAGGAGGAGCATGAAGCTGTGTTCAAACACATGAGAGCCTGAAAAGGTGTGAGAAATATGAAGAGCTTCAAAAGGTGTGAAATACATGAAGAGCATGAAACGGTCTGAAAATTAAGAGGAGCATGAAACGGTATTGAAATACATGAAGAGCCTGAAATGGTGTGAAAAATATGAAGTGCTTCAAAAGGTGGGAAAAATATGAAGAGCTTCAAAATGTGTCAAAATTGAGATTAGCATGAAACGGTCTGAGAAACAGGAGGAGCATGAAACGGTGTTCCAAAACATGAAAGCTTGAAAATGTGTGGAAAATATGAAGAGCTTCAAAACATGTCAAAAATATTAGAAGCATGAAACGGTCTCAAAAATAGGAGGAGCATGAAGTGGTGGTGAAAAACATGAAGAACCTGAAAACTTGTGAAAAATATGAAGAGCTTCAAAAGGTGTGAACAATATGAAAAGCTTCAAAATGTGTCAAAAATGACATGAGCCTGAAACGGTCTGAAAAATAGTAGGAGAATGTAGTGGTGTTGTATAACATGAACAGCCTAAAAATGTGTGAAATATATGAGCAGCTTCAAAAGGTGTCAAAAATATGAGGAGCATGAAACCGCCTGAAAAATAGGAGGAGTATGAAGCGGTGTTCAAAAACATGAAGAGCCTGAAAAGGTGTGAAAAATATGAAGAGCTTCAAAATGTGTCCAAAATATGAGGAGCATGAAACGGTCTGAAAAAAAGGAGGAGCATGAAACGGTGTTCAAAAACATGAAAAGCCTGAAAAGGTGTGAAAAATATGAAGAGCTTCAAAAGGTGTGAAAATTATGAAAAGCTTCAAAAGCTGTCAAAATTGAGATGAGCATGAAACGGTCTGAAAAATAGGAGGAGAATGAAGTGGTGTTCAAGAACATGAAGAGCATGAAAAGGTGTGAAAATATAAAGAGTTTCAAAAGGTGTGAAAAATATGAGGAGCATGAAACGCTCTGAAAAATAGGAGGAGCATGAAACGGTGTTCCAAAACATGAAAGCCTGAAAAGGTGTGAGAAATATGAAGAGCTTCAAAAGGTGTGAAATACATGAAGAGCATGAAACGGTCTGAAAATTAAGAGGAGCATGAAACGGTGTTGAAATACATGAAGAGCCTGAAATGGTGTGAAAAATATGAAGTGCTTCAAAAGGTGGGAAAAATATGAAGAGCTTCAATAGGTGTCAAAAATGAGATTAGCATGAAACGGTCAGAGAAATAGGAGGAGCATGAAGCGGTGTTCAAAAAAATGAAGAACTTGAAAAGGTGTGAAAAATATGACAAGCTTCAAAAGGTGTCAAATATGAGGAGCATGAAACGTTCTGAAAAGAGGAGGATCATGATGCGGTGCTGAAAAACATGAAGAGCCTGAAAAGCTGTGACAAATATGAAGAGCTTCAAAAGGTGTCAAAAATATGAAGAGCATTAAACGATCTGAAAATAGGAGGAGAATGAAGCGGTTTTCAAAAACATGAGGAGCCAGAAAAGGTGTGGAAAATATGAAGAGCTTCAAAAGGTGTCAAAATATGAGGAGCATGAAACGGTATGAAAAATAGGAGGAGCATGAAACGGTGTTCAAAAACAGGAAGAGCTTGAAAAGGTGTGAAAAATATGAAGAGCTTCAAAAGGTGTGAAATACATGAGGAGCATGAAACGGTCTGAAAAATAGGAGGAGCAAGAAGCTGTGTTCAAAAACATGAGAGCCTGAAAAGGTGTGAAAAATATCAAGAGCTTCAAAAGGTGTGAAATACATGAGGAGCATGAAACGGTCTGAAAAATAGGAGGTGCATGAAGCTGTGTTCAAAACTTGAAGAGCCTGAAAACGTGTGAAAAATATGAAGAGGTCAAAAGGTGTGAAATACATGAGGAGCATGAAACGGTCTGAAAAATAGGAGGAGCATGAAGCGGTGTTCAAAAACATGAAAAAAAAATAAAAATAAATAAAAAAAATATAAAAAAAAAATGAAGAGCCTGAAAACGTGTGAAAAATATGAAGAGCTTCAAAAGGTGTGAAAAATATGAACAGTTTCAAAAGGTGTCAAAAATGAGATGAGCATGAAGCGATCAGAAAAATAGGAGGAGCATGAAGCGGTGTTCAAAAACATGAACAGCCTGAAAACCTGTGAAAAATATGAAGAGCTTCAAAAGGTGTGAAATTCATGAGGAGCATGAAACGGTCTGAAAAATATGAGGAGCATGAGGCGGTCTTCAAAAACATGAAGAGCCTGAAAACGTGTGAAAAATATGAAGAGCTTCAAAAAGTCAGAAATACATGAAGAGCATGAAACGGTTTCAAAAATAGGAGGAGCATTAAGTGGTGTTGAAAAAGATGAAGAGCCTGAAAACGTGTGAAAAATATGAAGAGCTTCAAACGGTGCCAAAAATATGAGGAGCATGAAACGGTCTGAAAATAGGAGGAGCATGAAGCGGTGTTGAAAAACATGAAGAGCCTGTAAAAGTGTGAAAAATATGAAGAGCTTCAAAAGGTGTGAAACACATGAAGAGCATGAATCGGTCTGAAAAATAGGAGGAGCATGAAACGGTGTCCAAAAACATGAAGAGCCTGAAAAGGTGTGAAAAATTTGAAGAGCTTCAAAAGGTGTCAAAAAGATGAGGAGCATGAAACGATCTGAAAAATAGGAGGAGCGTGAAGCGGTGTTCAAAAACTTGAAGAGCCTGAAAAGGTGTGAAATATATGAGGACTTTCAAAAGGTGTCTACAATAAGAAGAGCATGAAACGGTTTGAAAAATAGAGGAGCATGAAGCGGTGTTCAAAACATGAAGAGCCTGAAAATGTGTGAAACATATGAAGTGCTTCAAAAGGTGTGAAATATATGAGGAGCAAAAACGGTCTGAAAAATAGTAGGAGCATGAAGCGGTGTTGAAAAACATGAAGAGCCTGAAAAGCTGTGAAGTATATGAAGAGCTTCAAAGGGTGTGAAATACATGAGGAGCATCAAACGGTCTGAAAAATAGGAGGAGCATGAAGCGGTCTTCAAAAACATGAAGAGCCTGAAAAAGTGTGAAAAATATGAAGAGCTTCAAAAGGTGTCAAATATATGAGGAGCATGAACGTTCTGAAAAATAGGAGGAGCGTGAATTGGTGTCGAAAAACATGAAGAGCCTGAAAACATGTGAAAAATATGAGGAGCTTCAAAAGGTGTGAAAAATATGAAGAGCTTCAAAAGATGTTAAAAATGAGATGAGCATGAAACGGTCTGAAAAATAGGAGGAGCAAGAAGTGGAGTTGAAAACCATGAAGAGCATGAACAGGTGTGAAATATATGAGGAGCTTCAAAATGTGTCAAAAATATGAGGAGCATGAACGTTCTGAAAAATAGGAGGTGCATGAATTGGTGTCGAAAAACATGAAGAGCATGAAAAGGTGTGAAAAATATGAACAGCTTCAAAAGGTGTGAAAAATATGAAGAGCTTCAAAAGGTGTGAAATACATGAGAAGCATGAAACGGTCTGAAAAATAGGAGGAGCATGAAGCGGTGTTCAAAACATGAAGAGCCTGAAAATGTGTGAAAAATATGAAGAGCCTCAAAAACAGTCAAAAATATGAGGAGCAAGAAATGGTTTGAAAAATAGGAGGAGCATGAAGCGGTGTTGAAAAACATGAAGAGCCTGAAAAGGTGTGAAAAATACGAAGAACTTCAAAAGGTGTGAAAAATATGAAGAGCTTCAAAAGGTGTGAAATACATGAGAAGCATGAAACGGTCTGAAAAATAGGAGGAGCATGAAGCGGTGTTCAAAAACATGAAGAGCCTGAAAATGTGTGAAAAATATGAGGAGCATGAAACGGTCTTAAAAATATGTGGAGCATGAAGCGGTGTTCAAAAACATGAAGAGCCTGACAAGGTGTGAAAAATATGAAGAGGTTCAAAAAGTGTCAAAAATATGAGGAGCATGAAACTGTTCTGAAAAATAGGTGCAGCATAAAGCGGTGTTGAAAAACATGAAGGGTCTGAAAATGTGTGAAACATATGAAGAGCTTCAAAAGGTGAAAAAATATGAGGAGCATGAAACGGTTTGAAACATAGGAGGAGCATGAAGGAGTGTTCAAAACATGCAGAGCCTGAAAAGGTGTGAAAAATATGAAGAGCTCCAAAAGTTGTCAAAAATATGAGGAGCAGGAAACGGTCTGAAAAATAGGAGGAGCATGAAACGGTGTTCAAAAACTTGAAGATACTGAAAAGATGTGAAAAATATGAAGAGCTTCAAAAGGTGTCAAAATATGAGGAGCACGAAACATTCTGAAAAATAAGAGGAGTATGAAACGGTGTTGAACAACATGAAGAGCATGAAAAGGTGTGAAAAATATGAAGAGATTAAAAAGGTGTCAAAATATGAGGAGCATGAAACGGTCTGAAAAATAGGAGGAGCATGAATTGGTGTTCAAAAACATGAAGAGCCCGAAAAGGTGTGAAAAATATGAAGAGCTTCAAAAGGTGTCAAATATATGAGGAGCATGAAACTGTCTGAAAAATAAGAGGAGTATGAAACGGTGTTCAAAATCATTAAGAGCCTGAAAAGGTGTCAAAAATATGAGGAGCATGAAACAGTCTGAAAATAGGAGGAGCATGAAACGGTGTTGAAAAACATGAAGAGCATGAAAAGGTGTGAAAAATATGAAGAGCTTCAAAAGGTGTCAAATAGGAGTAGCATGAAACGGTGTTCAAAAACATGAAGAGCCTGAAAAGGTGTGCAAAATTTGAAGAGCTTCAAAACGTGTGAAAATATGAGGTGCATGAAACGGTCTGAAAAATAGGAGGAGCATGAAACGGTCTTGAAAAACATGAAGAGCATGAAACGGTCTGCAAATTAGGAGGAGCATGAAATGGTGTTCAAAAACATGAAGATCCTGAAAACATGTGAAAAATATGAAGTGCTTCAAAAGGTGTCAAAAATATGAGGAGCATGAAACGGTCTGAAAAATAGGAGGAAAATGAAACGGTGTTCAAAATCATTAAGAGCCTGAAAAGGTGTGAAAAATATGAAGAGCTTCAGAAGGTGTGAAAAATATGAGAAGCATGAAGCGGTTATCAAAAACTTGAAGATACTGAACAGGTGTGAAAAATATGAAGAGCTTCAAAAAGTGGCAAAAAAATGAGGAGCATGAAACGGTATGAAAAATAGGAGGAGCATGAAATGGTGTTCAAAAACATGAAGAGCCTGAAAAGCTGTGAAAAATATGAGGAGCATGAAACGGTCTGAAAAATAGGAGGAAAATGAAACGGTGTTCAAAATCATTAAGAGCCTGAAAAGCTGTGAAAAATATGAGGAGCATGAAACGGTCTGAAAAATAGGAGGAGCATGAAGTGGTGTTGAAAAACATGAAGAGCCAGAAAAGTTGTGAAAATTTTGAAGAGCTTCAGAAGGTGTGAATAATATGAGGAGCATGAAGCGGTGTTCAAAAACTTGAAGATACTGAAAAGGTGTGAAAAATATGAAGAGCTTCAAAAGGTGTCAAAAATATGAGGAGCATGAAACGGTCTGAAAAATAAGAGGAAAATGAAACGGTGTTCAAAATCATTAAGAGCCTGAAAAGGTGTGAAAAATATGAAGAGCTTCAAAAGGTGTCAAAAATATGAGGAGCATGAAACGGTCTGAAAAATAAGAGGAAAATGAAACGGTGTTCAAAATCATTAAGAGCCTGAAAAGGTGTGAAAAATATGAGGAGCTTCAAAAGGTGTCAAATATATAAGGAGCATGAAACGGTCTGAAAAATAGGAGCAGCCTGAAACGGTGTGGAAAAACATGAAGAGACTGAAAATGTGTGAAAAATATGAAGAGCTTCAAAAGGTTTCAAAAATATGACGCGCATGAAACTGTCTTAAAAATAGGAAGAGCATGAAGCGGTGTTGAAAAACTTGAAGAGCCTGAAAAGGTGTGAAATATATGAAGAGCTACAAAATGTGTCAAAAATATGAGGAGCATGAAGCGTTCTGAAAAATAGGAGGAGCATGAAACGGTGTTGAAAAACACGAAGAGCCTAAAAAGGAGTGAAATATATGAAGAGCTTTAAAAGAAGTCAAAAATATAAGAAGCATGAAACGGTCTGAAAAATAGGAGGAGCATGAAGCGGTGTTGAAAAATATGAAGAGCCTGAAAAGGTGTGAAAAATATGAAGAGTTTCAAAACATGTAAAAATATGAGGAGCATGAAACGGTGTTCAGAAACATGAAGAGCCTGAAATGGTGTGAAAAATATGAAGAGCTTCAAAAGGTGTCAAAAATATGAGGAGCATGAAACGTTCTGAAAAAATAGGAGGAGCATGAAACGGTGTTGAAAAACACGAAGAGCCTAAAAAGGAGTGAAAAATATGAAGAGCTTCAAAAGGTGTCAAATATATAAGGAGCATGAAACGGTCTGAAAAATAGGAGCAGCCTGAAACGGTGTGGAAAAACATGAAGAGACTGAAAATGTGTGAAAAATATGAAGAGCTTCAAAAGGTTTCAAAAATATGATGCGCATGAAACTGTCTTAAAAATAGGAAGAGCATGAAGCGGTGTTGAAAACATGAAGAGCCTGAAAAGGTGTGAAATATATGAAGAGCTACAAAATGTGTCAAAAATATGAGGAGCATGAAGCGTTCTGAAAAATAGGAGGAGCATGAAACGGTGTTGAAAAACACGAAGAGCCTAAAAAGGAGTGAAATATATAAAGAGCTTTAAAAGAAGTCAAAAATATAAGAAGCATGAAACGGTCTGAAAAATCGGAGGAGCATGAAGCGGTGTTGAAAAATATGAAGAGCCTGAAAAGGTGTGAAAAATATGAAGAGTTTCAAAACATGTAAAAATAGGAGGAGCATGAAACTGTGTTGAAAAACACGAAGAGCCTAAAAAGGAGTGAAATATATGAAGAGCTTTAAAAGAAGTCAAAAATATAAGAAGCATGAAACGGTCTGAAAAATAGGAGGAGCATGAAGCGGTGTTGAAAAACATGAAGAGCCTGAAAAGGTGTGAAATATATGAAGAGGTTCAAAAGGTGTCAAAAATAGGAGGGGCATGAAACAGTTTGAAAAATAGGAAGAGCATGAAGTGGTGTTGAGAAACCTGAAGAGCCTGAAAAGGTGTGAATAATATGAAGAGCTTCAAAAGGAGTCAAATATATGAGGAGCATGAAACTGTCTGAAAAATAGGAGGAGCATGAAACGGTGTTCAAAATCATTAAGAGCCTGAAAAGGTGTCAAAAATATGAGGAGCATGAAACAGTCTGAAAATAGGAGGAGCATGAAACGGTGTTGAAAAACATGAAGAGCATGAAAAGGTGTGAAAAATATGAAGAGCTTCAAAAGGTGTCAAATAGGAGTAGCATGAAACGGTGTTCAAAAACATGAAGAGCCTGAAAAGGTGTGCAAAATTTGAAGAGCTTCAAAACGTGTGAAAATATGAGGTGCATGAAACGGTCTGAAAACTAGGAGGAGCATGAAACGATCTTGAAAAACATGAAGAGCATGAAACGGTCTGCAAATTAGGAGGAGCATGAAATGGTGTTCAAAAACATGAAGATCCTGAAAACATGTGAAAAATATGAAGTGCTTCAAAAGGTGTCAAAAATATGAGGAGCATGAAACGGTCTGAAAAATAGGAGGAAAATGAAACGGTGTTCAAAATCATTAAGAGCCTGAAAAGGTGTGAAAAATATGAAGAGCTTCAGAAGGTGTGAAAAATATGAGAAGCATGAAGCGGTTATCAAAAACTTGAAGATACTGAACAGGTGTGAAAAATATGAAGAGCTTCAAAAAGTGGCAAAAAAATGAGGAGCATGAAACGGTATGAAAAATAGGAGGAGCATGAAATGGTGTTCAAAAACATGAAGAGCCTGAAAAGCTGTGAAAAATATGAGGAGCATGAAACGGTCTGAAAAATAGGAGGAAATTGAAACGGTGTTCAAAATCATTAAGAGCCTGAAAAGCTGTGAAAAATATGAGGAGCATGAAACGGTCTGAAAAATAGGAGGAGCATGAAGTGGTGTTGAAAAACATGAAGAGCCAGAAAAGTTGTGAAAAATATGAAGAGCTTCAGAAGGTGTGAATAATATGAGGAGCATGAAGCGGTGTTCAAAAACTTGAAGATACTGAAAAGGTGTGAAAAATATGAAGAGCTTCAAAAGGTGTCAAAAATATGAGGAGCATGAAACGGTCTGAAAAATAAGAGGAAAATGAAACGGTGTTCAAAATCATTAAGAGCCTGAAAAGGTGTGAAAAATATGAAGAGCTTCAAAAGGTGTCAAAAATATGAGGAGCATGAAACGGTCTGAAAAATAAGAGGAAAATGAAACGGTGTTCAAAATCATTAAGAGCCTGAAAAGGTGTGAAAAATATGAGGAGCTTCAAAAGGTGTCAAATATATAAGGAGCATGAAACGGTCTGAAAAATAGGAGCAGCCTGAAACGGTGTGGAAAAACATGAAGAGACTGAAAATGTGTGAAAAATATGAAGAGCTTCAAAAGGTTTCAAAAATATGACGCGCATGAAACTGTCTTAAAAATAGGAAGAGCATGAAGCGGTGTTGAAAAACTTGAAGAGCCTGAAAAGGTGTGAAATATATGAAGAGCTACAAAATGTGTCAAAAATATGAGGAGCATGAAGCGTTCTGAAAAATAGGAGGAGCATGAAACGGTGTTGAAAAACACGAAGAGCCTAAAAAGGAGTGAAATATATGAAGAGCTTTAAAAGAAGTCAAAAATATAAGAAGCATGAAACGGTCTGAAAAATAGGAGGAGCATGAAGCGGTGTTGAAAAATATGAAGAGCCTGAAAAGGTGTGAAAAATATGAAGAGTTTCAAAACATGTAAAAATATGAGGAGCATGAAACGGTGTTCAGAAACATGAAGAGCCTGAAATGGTGTGAAAAATATGAAGAGCTTCAAAAGGTGTCAAAAATATGAGGAGCATGAAACGTTCTGAAAAAATAGGAGGAGCATGAAACGGTGTTGAAAAACACGAAGAGCCTAAAAAGGAGTGAAAAATATGAAGAGCTTCAAAAGGTGTCAAATATATAAGGAGCATGAAACGGTCTGAAAAATAGGAGCAGCCTGAAACGGTGTGGAAAAACATGAAGAGACTGAAAATGTGTGAAAAATATGAAGAGCTTCAAAAGGTTTCAAAAATATGATGCGCATGAAACTGTCTTAAAAATAGGAAGAGCATGAAGTGGTGTTGAAAAACATGAAGAGCCTGAAAAGCTGTGAAATATATGAAGAGCTACCAAATGCGTCAAAAATATGAGGAGCATGAAGCGTTCTGAAAAATAGGAGGAGCATGAAACGGTGTTGAAAAACACGAAGAGACTAAAAAGGAGTGAAATATATGAAGAGCTTTAAAAGAAGTCAAAAATATAAGGAGCATGAAACGGTCAGAAAAACAGGAGGAGCATGAAGCGGTGTTGAAAAACATGAACAGCCTGAAAAGGTGTGAAATATATGAAGAGGTTCAAAAGGTGTCAAAAATAGGAGGAGCATGAAACAGTTTGAAAAATAGGAAGAGCATGAAGTGGTGTTGAAAAACATGAAGAGCCTGAAAAGGTGTGAATAATATGAAGAGCTTCAAAAGGAGTCAAATATATGAGGAGCATGAAACTGTCTGAAAAATAGGAGGAGCATGAAACGGTCTGAAAAATAGGAGGAGCATGAAACGGTGTTGCAAAACATGAAGAGCCTGAAAAGGTGGGAAATATATGAAGAGCTTCAAAAGTTTTCAAAAGTATGAGGAGCTTGATACGGTCTGAAAAATAGGAGGAGCATGAGGCGGTGTTGAAAAGTGAAGAGCCTGAAAAGGTGTGAAAAACATGAAGCGCTTCAAAAGTTGTCAAAAATATGAGGAACATGAAACGGTCTGAAAAATAGGAGGAGCAAGAATCGGTGTTGAAAAAAAGAAGAGCCTGAAAAGTTGTGAAATATATGAAGATCTTCAAAACGTGTCAAATATATGAGGAGCATGAAACGGTCTGAAAAATAGGAGCAACATGAAGCGGTGTTAAAAAACATAAACAGCCTGAAAAGGTGTGAAATATATGAAGAGCTTGAAAAGGTGTCAAAAATATGAGGAGCATAAAACGCTCTGAATATTAGGGGGAGCATGAAACGGTCTTCAAAAACTTGAAGAGCCTGAAAAGCTGTTAAAAATATGAAGAGCTTCAAAACTTGTCAATAATATAATGAGAATGAAACGGTCTGAAAAATAGGAGGAGATTGTAGCCGTGTTGAAAAACATGAAAAGCCTGAAAAGGTGTGAAAAATAAGAAGAGCTTCAAAAGGTGTCAAAAATATGAGGAGCATGAAACGGTCTGAAAAACAGGAGGAGCATGACGCGGTGTTGAAAAACATGAGGAGCCTGAAAAGGTGTGAAATATATGAAGAGCTTCAAAAGGTGTCAAAAATATGAGGAGCATGAAAAGGTCTGAAGAATAGGAGGAGTAAGAAGCAGTGTTGAAAAACATGAAGAGCCTGAAAAGGTGTGAAATACATGAAGAGCTTCAAAATTGTCAAAAATATGAGGAGCATGAAACGGTCTGAAAAATAGGAGGAGCATGAAGCGGTGTTGCAAAACATGAAGAGCCTGAAAAGGTGTGATAAACATGAAGAGCCTGAAAATGTGTGAAATATATGAAGAGCTTCAAATGGTGTCAAAAATATGAGGATCATGAAACAGTCTGAAAAATATGAGGAGCATGAAACGGCGTTCAAAAACATGAAGAACCTGAAATGGTGTGAAAAATATGAAGAACTTAAAAACGTGTCAAAAATAGGAGGAGTTTCAAAGGGTCCGAAAAATAGGAAGAGCATGAAGGGGTGTTGCAAAACATGAAGAGCCTGAAAAGGTGTGAAAAACATGAAGAGCCTGAAAAGGTGTAAAAAATATGAAGAGCTTCAAAAAGTGTCAAAAATATGAGGAGCATGACATGGTCTGAAAAATAGGAGGAGCATGAAGCGGTGTTGAAAAACATGAAGAGCCTGAAAAGGTGTGAAATATATGAAGAGCTTCAAAAGGTGTCAAAAATATGAGGAGCATGACATGGTCTGAAAAATAGGAGGAGCATGAAGCGGTGTGGAAAAACATGAAGAGCCTGAAAATGTGTGAAAAATATGAAGAGCTTCAAAAGGTGTCAAAAATAGAAGGAGCATGAAGCGGAGTTGAAAAACATGAAGAGCCTGAAAAAGTCAGAAAAATATGAAGAGGTTCAAAAGTTGTCAAAAATGTGAGGAGCATGAAATGGTCTGAAAAATAGGAGTAGCATGAAACGGTGTTGAAAAACATGAAGAGCCTGAAAAGATGTGAATAATATGAAGAGCTTCAAAAGGTTCGAAAAATATGAAGAGCTTCAAAAGATTTCAAAAATATGAGGACCATGAAACGGTCTGAAAAATAGGAGGAGCATGAAGCGGTGTTGAAAAACATGAAGAGCCTGGAAAGGCGTGAAATTAATGAAGAGCTTCAAAAGGTGTCAAAAATATGAGGAGCATGAAACGGTCTGAAAAATAGGAGGAGCATGAAGCCGTGTTGAAAAACATGAAGAGCCTGAAAAGAGTGAAATATATGAAGATCTTCAAAAGGTGTCAAAAATATGAGGAGCATGAAACGGTCTGAAAAATAGGAGGATCATGAAGCCGTGTTTAAAAACATGAATAGCGTGAAAAGATGTGAAAAATATGAAGAGCTTCAAAAGGTGGGAAAAATATGAAGAGCTTCAAAAGGTGTCAAATATATGAGGAGCATAAAACGGTCTGAAAAATCGAAGGAGCATGAAAGGAGTTGAAAAACCTGAGGAGGGTGAAAAGTTGTGAAAAATATGAAGAGCTTCAAAAGGTGTTAAAAATATGAGGAGCATGAAACTGTCTGAAAAATAGGAGCAGCAAGAAAAGGTGTTGAAAAACATGAAGAGCGTGAAAAGGTGTGAAAAATATAAAGAGCTTCAAAAAGTGTCAACAATAAGAGGAGCATGAAACGATCTGAAAAATAGGAGGAGCATGAAACGGTGGTGAAAACATGAAGAGCTTCAAAAGGTGTCAAAATTATGAGGAGCGCGAAACGGTCTGAAAATTATGAGGAGCACGAAACTGTCTGAAAAATATGAGGAGCATGATACGGTGTTGAAAAATATGAAGAGCCTGAAAAGCTGTGAAAAATATGAAGAGCTTCAAAAGCTGTCAAAAATATGAGGAGCATGAAACGGTCTGAAATTTATGAGGAGCACGAAACGGTTTGACAAATATGAGGAGCATGAAACGGTTTTGAAAAATATGAAGAGCATGAAAAGGTGTGAAAAATATGAAGAGCTTGAAAAGTTGTCAAAAATATGAGGAGCATGAAACGGTCTGAAATTTAGGAGGAGCAAGAAACGGTGTTCAAAAACATGATGAGCATGAAAAGTTGTGAAAAATAGGAACAGCTTCAAAAGGTGTCAAAAATATGAGAAGCATGAAAGAATTTGAAAATATGAGTAACATGAAGCTGCGTTCAAAAACAAGAAGAGCCTGAAAAGGTTTGAAATATATGAAGAGCTTCAAAAGGTGTCAAAAATATTAGGAGCAGGAAACGGTCTGAAAAATAGGAGCAGCATGAAGTGGTGTTGAAAAACATGAAGAGCCTGAAAAGGTGTGAAAAATATGAAGGACTTCAAAAGGTTTCAATAATATGAGGAGCATGAAACTTTCTGAAAAATATGCGGAACAGGAAACTGTCTGAAAAATAGGAGGAGCATGAAACGGTGTTGAAAAACATGAAGAGCAGGAATAAGAGTGAAAAATATGAAAAGCCTCAAAAGGTGTTAAAAATATGAGGAGCATGAAACGGTCTGAAAACTAGGAGGAGCAAGAAACGGTGTTGAAAAACATGAAGAGCCTGAAAAGGTGTGAAAAATATTAAGAGCTTCAAAATGTGACAAAAATACGAGGAGCATCAAGCGGTCTGAAAATTAGGAGGAGCATGAACCAGTGTTGAAAAACATGAAGAGCCTGAAAACGTGTGAAAAATATGAAGAGCTTCAAAAGGTGGAAAAATATGAAGAGCTTCAAAAGGTGTCAAAATTATGAGGAGCATGAAACGTTCTGAAAAGTAGGAGGAGCATGAAGCGGTGTTCAAAAACATGAAGAGCCTGAAAAAATGTGAAAAATATGAACAGCTTCAAAAGGTGTCAAATATATGAGGAGCATGAAACAGTATGAAAAATAGCAGGAGCATGAAACGATGTTGAAAAACAAGAAGAGCCTGAAAACGTGTGAAAAATATGAATAGCTTCAAAAGGTGGAAAAATAAGAAGAGCTTCAAAAGGTGTGAAACTTATGAGGAGCATGAAACGGTCTAAAAAACAGGAGGAGCATGAAGCGGTGTTGAAAACATGAAGAGCTTGAAAAGGTGTGAAAAATAAGAAGAACTTCAAAGGTGTGAAAAATATGAGGAGCATGAAACGGTCTCAAAAATAGGAGGTGCATGAAGCGGTGTTGAAAAACATGAAGAGCCTGAAAACGTGTGAAAAATATGAAGAGCTTCAAAGGTTTGAAAAATATGAAGAGCTTCAAAAGGTGTCAAATATATGAAGAGCATGAAACTGTCTGAAAAATAGGAGGAGCATCAAGCGGTCTGAAAATTAGGAGGAGCATGAAACGGTGTTGAAAAACCTGAAGTGCCTTATAAGGTGTGAAGAATATGAAGAGAGTCAAAAGGTGTCAAAAATATGAGGAGAGTGAAATGGACTGAAAAATATGGGGTGCAGGAAACGGTCTGAACAATCGGAGAAGCATGAAACGGAGTTGAAAAACATGAAGAGCTGTGAAAGTTTTGAAAAATAGGAAGAGCTTCAAAAGGTGTCAAAAATATGAGGAGCATGAAACGGTCTCAAAAGAAGGAGGAGCAGAAACGGTCCGAAAAATAGATAGAACATGAAACGGTGTTTAAAATCATGAAGAGCTTCAAAAGGTGACAAAAATATGAGGAGCATGAAACGGTCAGAAAACAATGAGGAGCATGAAACTGTCTGCAAAATAGGAGGAGCATGAAACGGTGTTGAAAAACAAGAAGAGCTTCAAAAGGTGTCAAAAATATGAGGATCATGAAATGATCTGAAAAATAGGAGGAGCATGAAACAGTGTTGAAACACATGAAGAGCCTGAAAACGTGTGAAAAATATGAACAGCTTCAAAAGGTGTCAAAAATATGAGGAGCATGAAATGAACTGAAAGATAGGAGGAGCATGAAGTGGTGTTGAAAACAATGAAGAGCCTGAAAAGGTATGAAAAATATGAAGAGCTTCAAAAGTTTTGAAAAATATGAAGAGCTTCAAAAGGTGTCAAAAATATGAGGAGCATGAAACGGTCTGAAAAATAGGAGGAGCATGAAACGGTGTTGAAAAACATGAAGAGTCTGAAAAGGAGTGAAAAATATGAAGAGCTTCAAAAGGTGTCAAAAATAGGTGTAGCATGAAGCGGTGTTCCAAAACTTGAAGAGCCTGAAAATGTGTTAAAAATATGAAGAGCTTAAAAGGTGTCAAAAATATGAAGAGCAAGAAATGGTGTGAAAAATAGGAGGAGCATGAAACGCTGTTCAAAAACATGAAGAGTCTGAAA
This sequence comes from Dama dama, assembly GCF_033118175.1. NCBI lineage: Eukaryota > Metazoa > Chordata > Mammalia > Artiodactyla > Cervidae > Dama > Dama dama. Next base: position 324,901 of record NW_026870961.1, read on the forward strand.
GGTGTGAAAAATATGAAGGGCCTCAAAACGTGTCAAAAATATGACGAGTATCAAACGGTCTGAAAAATAGAAGGAGCATGAAGCGGTGTTCAAAAACCTGAAGAGCCTGAAAAGGTGTGAAAAATATGAAGAGCTTAAAAGGTGTCAAAAATATGAGGAGCATGAAATGGTCTGAAAAATAGGAGGAGCATGAAAAGGTGTTGAAAAACGTGAAGAGCCTGAAAAGGTGTTAAAAATATGATGAGCTTCAAAAGGTGTCAAAAATATGAGGAGCGTGAAACGGTCTGAAAAATAGGAGGAGAATGAAGCGGTGTTGAAAAACATGAAGAGCATGAAAAGGTGTGAAAAATATGAAGAGATTCAAAAGGTGTCAAAAATATGAGGAGCTTGAAACGGTCTGAAAAATAGGAGGAGCATGAAGCAGTGTTGAAAAACAAGAAGAGCTTTAAAAGGCGTTAAAAATATGAAGAGCTTCAAAAGGTGTGAAAAATATGAAGAGCATGAATCGGTCTGAAAAATAGGAGGAGCATGAGGCGGTGTTGAAAAACATGAAGAGCCTGAAATTGTGTGAAAAATATGAAGAGCTTCAAAAGGTGTGAAAAATATGAAGAGCTTCAAAAGGTGTCAAAAATATGAGGAGCATGAAACAGTCTGAAAAATTGGAAGAGCATGAAACAGTGTTGAAAAACATGAAGAGCATGAAATTTTTGAAAAATATGAAGAGCTTCAAAAGGTGTCAAAAAGAGGAGTAGCATGAAACGGTGTTCAAAAACTTGAAGATCCTGAAAAGGTGTGAAAAATATGAAGAGATTAAAAGGTGTCAAAAATATGAGAAGCATGAAACGGTCTGAAAAATAGGAGGAGCATGAAGCAGTGTTGAAAAACATGAAGAGCCTGAAAACGTGTGAAAAATATGAAGAGCATCAAAAGGTATGAAAAATATGAAGAGCTTCAAAAGGTGTCAAAAACATGAGGAGCATGAAACGTTCTGAAAAATAGAAGGAGCATGAAGCGGTGTTCAAAAACATTTAGAGCCTGAAAAGGTATGAAAAATATCAAGAGCTTCAAAGAGTGTGAAATATATGAGGAGCATGAAACGATCTGAAAAATAGGAGGATCATGAGCGGTGTTCAAAAACATGAAGAGCCTGAAAATGTGTGAAAAATATGAAGAGCTTCAAAAGGTGTCAAAAATATGAGGAGCATGAAAGGGTCTGAAAAATAGGAGGAGCATGATGTGGTGTTGAAAAATATGAAGAGCCTGAAAAGGTGTGAAATATATGAAGATCTTCAAAAGGTGTCAAAAATATGAGGAGCATGAAAAGTTTTGAAAAATAGGAGTAGAATGAAGCGGTGTTCAAAAACATGAAGAGCTTGAAAAGGTGTGAAATATATGAAGAGCTTCAAAGATGTGATAAATAGGAGGAGCATGAAGCGGTGTTCAAACACATGAAGAGCTTGAAAAGGTGTGAAATATATGAAAAGCTTCAATAGGTGTGAAAAATAGGAGGAGCATGAACCTTTTTCAAAAACAAGAAGAACCTGAAAAGGTTTGAAATACATGAAGAGCTTCAAAAGGTGTCAAAAATATGAGAAGCTTGAAACGGTTTGAAAAATAGGAGGAGATTGAAGCGGTGTTGAAAAACATGAAGAGCCTGAAAAGGTGTGAAAAATATAAAGAGCTTCAAAAGTGTGAAAATTATGAGGAGCATGAAACAGGCTGAAAAATAGGAGGAGCATGAAACAGTGTTGAAAAACATGAAGAGCCCGAAAAGGTGTGAAAATCATGAAGAGCCTGAAAAGGTGTAAAAAATATTAAGAGCTTCAAAAGGTGTCAAAAATATGAGGAGCATGAAATGGTCTGAAAAATATGAGGAGCATGAAACGGTGTTCAAAAACTTGAAGAGCCTGAAAATCTGTGAAAAATATGAAGAGCTTAAAAGGTTTCAAAAATATGAGGAGCATGAAACGGTCTGGAAAATAGGAGGAGAATGAAGTGGTGCTGAAAAACATGAAGAGCCTGAAATGGTGTGAAAAATATGAAGAGCTTCAAAAGGTGTCAAAAATATGAGCAGCATGAAACTGTATGTAAATTAGAAGGAGCTGGAAGTGGTGTTGAAATACATGAAGAGCCTGAAAAGGTGTGAAATACATGAAGAGCTTCAAAAGGTGTCAAAAATATGAGGAGCATGAAACAGTGTTCAAAAAGATGAAAAGACTGAAAAACTGTGAAGAATATAAAGAGCTTCAAAAGGTGTGAAACAGATGAGGAGCATGAAATGGTCTGAAAAATAGGAGGAGCACGAAGCGGTGTTGAAAAACATGAAGAGCCTGAAAAGGTGTGAAATATATGAAGACCTTCAAAAGGTGTCAAAAATATGAGGAGCATGAAACGGTCAAAAATTAGGAGGAGCATGAGACGGTGTTGAAAAAATGAAGACCATAAAGAGGTGTGAAAAATATGAAGAGCTTCAAAAGGTGTCAAAATTATGAGGAGCATGAAACGGTCTGAAAAATAGGAGGAGCATGAAGCGGTCTTGAAAAACATGAAGAGCCTGAAAAGGTGTGAAATATATGAAGACCATCAAAAGGTGTCAAAAATATGAGGAACATGAAACGGTCAGAAAAATAGGAGGAGAATGAAACGGTCTGAAAAAAATTAACAGTATGAAACGGTGTTGAAAAACATGAAGAGCTTCAAAAGGTGTCAAAATTATGAGGAGCGTGAAAAGGTCTGAAAAGTAGGATTAGCTTGAAACGGTGTTGACAAACCTGAAGAGCCTTAAAAGGTGTGAAAAATATGAGGAGCTTCAAAAGGTGTCGAAACTAAGAGGAGCATGAAACGGTCTGAAAAATAAGAGGAGCATGAAGCGGTCTGAAAAAAATTAACAGTATGAAACGGTGTTGAAAAACATGAAGAGCTTCAAAAGGTGTCAAAAATATGAGGACCATGGAATGGTCTGAAAAATAGGAGGAGCATGAAGCGGTGATGAAAAACATGAAGAGCCTGAAAAGCTGTGAAAAATATGAAGAGCTTCAAAAGGTGTCAAAAATATGAGGAGCATGAAACTGTCTGAAAAATAAGAGGAGCATGAAGCGGTGATGAAAAACATGAAGATCCTGAAAAGGTGTGAAATATATAAAGAGCTTCAAAAGGTGTCAAAAATATGAGGAGCATGAAATGGTCTGAAAAATAGGAGGAGCATGAATCGGTGTTGAAAAACATGAAAAGCCCGAAAAGGTGTGAAAAATATGAACAGCTTTAAGGTTTGAAAAATATGAAGAGCTTCAAAAGATGTCAAAAATATGAGGAGCATGAAACAGTCTGAAAAACAGGAGGAGCATGAAACAGTGTTGAAAAACATGAAGAGCATGAAAAGGATTGAAAAATATGAAGAGCTTCAAAAGGTGTCAAAAATAGGAGTAGCATGTAGCGTTGTTCAAAAACTTGAAGAGCCTGAAAATGTGTGAAAAATATGAAGACCTTCAAAAGGTGTCAAAATATGAGGATCATGAAACGATCTTAAAAATAGGAGGAGAATGAAGCGGTGTTCAAAAACATGAAGAGCCTGAAAAGATGTGAAATATATGAAGAGCTTCAAAAGGTGTGAAATATATGAGGAGCATGAAACGGTGTGAAAAATAGGAGGAGCATGAAGCGGTGTTCAAAAACATGAAGAGCCTGAAAAGGTGTGAAAAATATGAAGAGATTCACAAGGTGTGAAAAATATGAGCAGCATGAAACGGTCTGAAAAATAGGAGGAGCATGAAACGGTGTTGAAAACATGAAGAGCATGAAAAGGTGTGAAAAATATGAAGAGCTTCAAAAGGTGTCAAAAATATGAGGAGCATGAAACGACCTGAAATATAGGAGTAGCATGAAGTGGTGTTGACAACCATGAAGAGCCTGAAAAGGTGTGAAAAATATGAAGAGCTTTAAAAGGTGTCAAAAATATGAGGAGCATGAACCGGTCTGAAAATAGGAGGAGCATGAAACGGTGTTGAAAAACATGAAGAGCATGAAAAGGATTGAAAAATATGAAGAGCTTCAAAAGTTGTCACAAATAGGAGTAGCATGAAGCGGTGTTCAAAAACTTGAAGAGCCTGAAAATGTGTTAAAAATATGAAAGCTTAAAAGGTTTCAAAAATATGAGGAGCATGAAATGGTGTGAAAAATAGGAGGAGCATGAAGCGGTGTTCAAAAACCTGAAGAGCCTGAAAACGTGTGAAAAATATGAAGAGCTTAAAAGGTGTCTAAAATATGAGGAGCATGAAATGGTCTGAAAAATAGGAGGAGCATGAAAAGGTGTTCAAAAACATGAAGAGCTGAAAGGTGTGAAAATCATGAAAGGCTTCAAAACGTGTCAAAAATATGAGGAGCATGAAACAGTCTGAAAAATAGGAGGAGCATGAAGTGGTGTTGAAAAACATGAAGAGCCTGAAAAGGTGTGAAAAATATGAAGAGCCTCAAAAGGTGTGAAAAATATGAAGAGCTTCAAAAGGTGTCAAAAATGAGAGGAGAAAAAAACGGTCAGAAAAATAGGAGGAGTATGTAGTGGTGTTGAAAAACATGAAGAGCCTGAAAAGGTGTGAAACATATGAAGAGCTTCAAAAGGTGTGAAAAACATGAAGAGCTTCAAAAGGTGTGAAATATATGAGGAGCTTCAAAAGGTGTGAAAAACATGGGGAGCATGGAACGGTCTGAAAAATTGGAGGAGCATGAAGTGGTGTTGAAAAACATGAAGAGCCTGAAAAGTTGTGAAAAACATGAAGAGCTTCAAAAGGTGTCAAAAATATGAAGAGTATGAAACAATCTGAAAAATAGGAGGAGCATGAAACGGTGTTGAAAAACATGAAGAGCCTGAAAAGGTGTGAAACATATGAAGAGCTTCAAAAGGTGTGAAAAACATGAAGAGCTTCAAAAGGTGTGAAATATTTGAGGAGCTTCAAAAGTTGTGAAAAACATGAGGAGCATGGAATGGTCTGAAAAATTGGAGGAGCATGAACCGGTGTTGAAAAAGATGAAGAGTCTGAAAAGGTGTGATATATATGAAGAGCTTCAAAAGGTGTCAAAAATATGAGGAGCATGAAACATTCTGAAAAATAGGAGAAGCATGAAACGGTGTTGAAAAACTTGAAGAGCCTGAAAAGAGTGAAAAATATGAAGAGCTTCAAAAGGTGTGAAATACATGAGGAGCATGACGGTCAGAAAAATCGGAGGAGCATGAAGCGATGTTGAAAAACATGAAGAGCCTGAAAATGTGTGAAATATATGAAGAGCTTCAAAAGTTGTCAAAAATATGAGGAGCATGAAACGTTCTAAAAATAGGAGGAGCATGAAGCGGTGTGAAAAACATGAAGAGCCTGAAATGGTGTGAAAAATATGAAGAGCTTCAAAAGGAGTCAAAAATATGAGCAGCATGAAACGGTCTGAAAAATAGAAGGAGCTGGAAGTGGTGTTGAAATACATGAAGAGCCTGAAAAGGTGTGAAAAATATGAAGAAGTTAAAAGGTGTCAAAAATATTAGGTCCATGAAACAGTTGAAAAATAGGAGGAGCATGAAGCGGTGTTGAAAAACATGAAGAGCCTGAAAAGGTGTGAAATACATGAAGAGCTTCAAAAGATGTCAAAAATATGAGGAGCATGAAACAGTGTTCAAAAAGATTAAAAGCCTGAAAAACTGTGAAAAATATAAAGAGCTTCAAAAGGTGTGAAACAGATGAGGAGCATGAAATGGTCTGAAAAATAGGAGTAGCATGAAGCGGTCTTGAAAAACATGAAGAGCCTGAAAAGGTGTGAAACATAGGAAGAGCTTCAAAAGGTGTCAAAAATATGAGGAACATGAAACGGTCAGAAAAATAGGAGGAGCATGAAGTGGTGTTGAAAAACATGAACAGCCTGAAATGGTGTGAAATATATGAAGAACTTCAAAAGGAGTCAAAAATATGAGGAACATGAAACGGTATTTAAAATAGGAGGAGAATGAAGCGGTGTTGAAAAACATCAAGAGCCTCAAAAGGTGTGAAAAATATGAAGAGCTTCAAAAGGTGTTAAAAATATGAGGAGCATGAAACGGGCTGAAAAATAGGAGGAGCATGAAGTAGTGTTGAAAAACATGAAGAGCCTGAAAAGGTGGGAAAAATATGAAGAGCTTCAAAACTAGTAAAAAACATGAGGAGCATGAAACTCTCTGCAAAATAGGAGGAGGATGAAGTAATGTTGAAAAACATGAAGAGCCTGAAAAGGTGGGAAAAATATGAAGAGCTTCAAAAGGTTTTCAAAAATATGAGGAGCGTGAAACCGTCTGGAAAATAGGAGGAGCATGAAACGCTGTTGAAAAACATGAAGAGCCTGAAAAGGTGTGAAAAATATGAATAGCTTCAAACCTAGTAAAAAACATGAGGAGCATGAAACTCTCTGCAAAATAGGAGGAGGATGAAGTGGTGTTTAAAAACATGAAGAGCTTGAAAAGGTGTAAAAAATATGAAGAGCTTAAAATGTGTGAAAAATATGAGGAGCATGAAACTGTCTGAAAAATAGGAGGAGCATGAAGCGGTGTTCAAAAACATGAAGAACCTGAAAAGTTGTGAAAAATATGAAGAGCTTCAAATGGTGTCAAAAATATGAGGAGCATTAAACATTCTGAAAAATAGGAGGAGCATGAACGGTGTTCAAAAACATGAAGAGCATGAAAAGGTTTGAAAAATATGAAAAGCTACAAAGCGTGTCAAAAAAATTAGGAGGATGAAACGGTCTGATAAATTGGAGGAGCATGAAGCGGTGTTGAAAAACATGAAGAGCCTGAAAAGGTGTGAAAAATATGAAGAGCTTCAAAAGGTTTTCAAAAATATGAGGAGCATGAAACAGTCTGTAAAATAGGACGAGCATGAAACAGTTTGGAAAACAGGAGGAGCATGAAACGGTATTGAAAAACATGAAGAGCCTGAATATGTGTGAAAAATATGAATAGCTTCAAAACGAGTAAAAAAATTAGGAGCATGAAACAGTCTGAAAAATAGGAGGAGCATGAAGCGGTATTGAAAAGCATGAAGAGCCTGAAAAGCTGTAAAAAATATGAAGAGCTTAAAAAGGTGTGAAAAATATGAGGAGCATGAAACAGTCTGAAAAATAGGAGGAGCATGAAACAGTTTTGAAAAACATGAAGAGCCTTAAAAGGTGTGAAAAATATGAAGAGCTTCAAAAGGTGTCAAAAATATGAGGAGAATGTAACGGTCTGAAAAATAGGAGGAGGATGAAGTGTTCGCCAAAAACATGAAGAACCTGAAAAGGTGTCAAATATATGAAGAGCTTCAAAAGGTGTCAAAAGGATAAGGAGCATGAAACCGTCTGAAAAATAGGAGGAGCATGAAGCGGTTTAGAAAAAGATGAAGGCCTGCAAATGTGTAAAAAATATGAAGAGTAAAAAAAGGTGTCAAAAATATGTGGAGCATGAAACACCCTTAAAAATAGGATGAGCATGAAATGGTTTTGAAAAAGATGAAGAGCATGAAAATGTGTGAAAAATATGAAGAGCTTCAACAGGTGTCAAAAATATGAGACACATGAAATGACTGAAAAATAGGAGGAGCATGAAGTGGTGGTCAAAAACATGAAGAACCTGAAAAGGTGTCAAATATATGAAGAGCTTCAAAAGGTGTCAAAAATATGAGAAGCATGAAACGACTGAAAAATAGGAGGAGCATGAAGTAGTGTACAAAAACATGAAGAGCCTGAAAAGGTGAGAAAAATATGAAGAGCTTCAAAAGGATTGAAAAATATGAGGTGCATGAAATGGTCTGAAAAAAATGAGGAGCATGAAGCATTGTTGAAAAACATGAAGAGCCTGAAAAAATGTGAAAAATATGAAGAGCTTCAAAAGGTGTCAATAATAGATGTGCATGAAACAGTCTGAAAAATAGTAGGAGCAAGAAACGGTGTTGAAAAACATGAAGAGCACGAAAATGTGTGAAAAATATGAAGAGCTTCAAAAGGTGTCAAAAGTTTGGAGCATGAAACGGTCTGGAAAATAGGAGGAGCATGAAGCGGTGTTCAAAAACATGAGGAGCCTGAAAAGTTGTGAAAAATATGAAGAGCTTCAAAATGTGTCAAAAATATAAGGAACATGAAACCCTCTGAAAAATAGGAGGAGCATGAAGCGTTTTAGAACAAGATGAAGAGCCTAAAAAGGTTTGAAATATATGAAGAGCTTCAAAGGTGTCAACAACATGAAGAACATGAAACGGTCTGAAATATAGTAGGAGCATGAAGCGGTGTTGAAAAACATGAGGAGCCTGAAAAGGTGTGAAAAATATGAAGAGCTTCCAAAGGTTTTCAAAAATATGAGTAGCATGAAACCGTCTGGAAAATAGGAGGAGCATGAAACGGTGTTGAAAAACATGAAGAGCCTGAAAAGGTGTGAAAAATATGAAGAGTTTCAAAACAAGTAAAAAAACGAGGGACATGAAACCGTCTGAAAAATAGGAGGAGCATGAAACGGTGTTAAAAAACATGAAGAGCCTAAAAAGGTGTGAAAAATAAGAAGAGCTTCAAAAGGTGTGAAAAGGAAGAGGAGCAAGAAACGGTCTAAAAAATAGGAGGAGCATGAAGCGGTGTACAAAAATATGAAGAGCCTGAAAAGGTGTGAAAAATATGAAGACCTTGAAAAGGTGTGAAAAATATGAGGAGCAAGAAACGGTCTGAAAAATAGAAGGAGCATGAAGCGGTGTACAAAAATATGAAGAGCCTGAAAAGGTGTGAAAAATATGAAGAATTTCAAAAGGTGTGAAAAATATGAGGAGCATGAAACAGTCTAAAAAATAGGAGGAACATGAAGCGGTGTCCAAAAACATGAAGATCCTGGAAAGTGTGAAAAATAAGAAGAGCTTCAAAAGGTGTCAAAAATATGAGGAGCATGAAACAGTCTCAAAAATAGGAGGAGCATGAAACGGTGTTCAAAAACATATAGACTCTGAGAAGGTGTGAAAAATATGAAGAACTTCAAAAGGTATTAAAAATATGAAGAGCTTGAAAAGGTGTCAAAAATGAGAGGAGCATGAAACGGGGTTCAAAAACATGAAGAGCCTGAAAATGAGTGAAAAATATGAAGAGCTTCATAATGTGTGAAAAAGATGAGGAGCACGAAATGGTCTGAAAAATAGGAGGAGCATGAAGCGGTGTTGAAAAACATTAAGACCCTGAAGAGGTGTGAAAATTATGAAGAGCTTCAAAAGGTGTCAAAAATAAGAGAAACATGAAACAGTCTGAAAAATAGGAGGAGCATGAAACGGTGTTTAAAAACATGAAGAGCCTGAAAAGATGTGAATAATATGAAGAGCTTCAAACGGTCTCAAATATATGAGGAGCATGAAACGGTCTGAAAAATAGGAGGAGCATGAAGCGGTGATGAAAAACATGAAGAACCTGAAAAGGTGTGAAATATATGAAGAGCTTCCAAAGGTGTGAAAAATATGAAGAGCTTCAAAACGTGTCAAAAATGAGAGGAGCATGAAACGGTCTGAAAAATAGGAGGAGCATGAAGTGTTGTTGAAAAACATGAAGAGCCTGAAAAGGTGTGAAATATATGAAGAGCTAAAAAAGGTTTCAAAAATATGAGGAGCATGAAACGGTATGAAAAATAGGAGGAGCATGAAGCGGTGTTGAAAAACATGAAGAGCCTCAAAAGGTGTGAAAAATATGAAGAGCTTCATAAGGTGTCAAAAATATGAGGAGCATGAAACGGTCTGAAAAATAGGAGGAGCATGAAATGGTGTTCAAAAACAGGAAGAGCCTAAAAAGATGTGAAAAATATGAATAGATTCAAAAGCTGTGAAAAACATGAGGAGCATGAAACGGTCTGAAAAATAGGAGGAGCATGAAGTGGTGTTCAAAAACATCAAGAGCCTGAAAAGGTGTGAAAAATATGAAGAATTTCAAAATGTGTGAAATATATAAGGAGCATGAAACGCTTTGAAAAATAGGAGGAGCATGAAACAGTCTGAAAAATAGTAGGGGCATCAAATGGTGTTGAAAAACATAAAGAGCCTGAAAAGGTGTGAAAAATATGAAGAGCTTCAAAAGGTGTCAAAAATCTGAGGAGCATGAAACGGTCTGAAAAATAGGAGGAGCATGAAGCGGTGTTCAAAAATATGAAGAGCCTGAAAAGGTGAGAAAAATATGAAGAGCTGCAAACGGTGTCAAAAATATGAGGAGCATGAAACGGTCTGGAAAATATTAGGGGCATGAAATGGTGTTGAAAAACATAAAGAGCCTGAAAAGGTGTGAAAAATATGAAGAGCTTCAAAAGGTGTCAAAAATCTGAGGAGCATGAAACGGTCTGAAAAATAGGAGGAGCATGAAGCGGTGTTGAAAAACATGAAAAGCCTGAAAACTTGTGAAAAATATGAAGAGCTTCAAAAGGTGTGAAAAATATGAAGACCTTCAAAACGTGTCAAAAATGAGAGGAGCATGAAACGGTCTGAAAAATAGGAGGAGCATGAAGTGGTGTTGAAAAACATGAACAGCCTGAAATGGTGTGAAATATATGAAGAACTTCAAAAGGAGTCAAAAATATGAGGAACATGAAACGGTATGTAAAATAGGAGGAGAATGAAGCGGTGTTGAAAAACATCAAGAGCCTCAAAAGGTGTGAAAAATATGAAGAGCTTCAAAAGGTGTTAAAAATATGAGGAGCATGAAACGGGCTGAAAAATAGGAGGAGCATGAAGTAGTGTTGAAAAACATGAAGAGCCTGAAAAGGTGGGAAAAATATGAAGAGCTTCAAAACTAGTAAAAAACATGAGGAGCATGAAACTCTCTGCAAAATAGGAGGAGGATGAAGTAATGTTGAAAAACATGAAGAGCCTGAAAAGGTGGGAAAAATATGAAGAGCTTCAAAAGGTTTTCAAAAATATGAGGAGCGTGAAACCGTCTGGAAAATAGGAGGAGCATGAAACGCTGTTGAAAAACATGAAGAGCCTGAAAAGGTGTGAAAAATATGAATAGCTTCAAACCTAGTAAAAAACATGAGGAGCATGAAACTCTCTGCAAAATAGGAGGAGGATGAAGTGGTGTTTAAAAACATGAAGAGCTTGAAAAGGTGTAAAAAATATGAAGAGCTTAAAATGTGTGAAAAATATGAGGAGCATGAAACTGTCTGAAAAATAGGAGGAGCATGAAGCGGTGTTCAAAAACATGAAGAACCTGAAAAGTTGTGAAAAATATGAAGAGCTTCAAATGGTGTCAAAAATATGAGGAGCATTAAACATTCTGAAAAATAGGAGGAGCATGAACGGTGTTCAAAAACATGAAGAGCATGAAAAGGTTTGAAAAATATGAAAAGCTACAAAGCGTGTCAAAAAAATTAGGAGGATGAAACGGTCTGATAAATTGGAGGAGCATGAAGCGGTGTTGAAAAACATGAAGAGCCTGAAAAGGTGTGAAAAATATGAAGAGCTTCAAAAGGTTTTCAAAAATATGAGGAGCATGAAACAGTCTGTAAAATAGGACGAGCATGAAACAGTTTGGAAAACAGGAGGAGCATGAAACGGTATTGAAAAACATGAAGAGCCTGAATATGTGTGAAAAATATGAATAGCTTCAAAACGAGTAAAAAAATTAGGAGCATGAAACAGTCTGAAAAATAGGAGGAGCATGAAGCGGTATTGAAAAGCATGAAGAGCCTGAAAAGCTGTAAAAAATATGAAGAGCTTAAAAAGGTGTGAAAAATATGAGGAGCATGAAACAGTCTGAAAAATAGGAGGAGCATGAAACGGTTTTGAAAAACATGAAGAGCCTTAAAAGGTGTGAAAAATATGAAGAGCTTCAAAAGGTGTCAAAAATATGAGGAGAATGTAACGGTCTGAAAAATAGGAGGAGGATGAAGTGTTCGCCAAAAACATGAAGAACCTGAAAAGGTGTCAAATATATGAAGAGCTTCAAAAGGTGTCAAAAGGATAAGGAGCATGAAACCGTCTGAAAAATAGGAGGAGCATGAAGCGGTTTAGAAAAAGATGAAGGCCTGCAAATGTGTAAAAAATATGAAGAGTAAAAAAAGGTGTCAAAAATATGTGGAGCATGAAACACCCTTAAAAATAGGATGAGCATGAAATGGTTTTGAAAAAGATGAAGAGCATGAAAATGTGTGAAAAATATGAAGAGCTTCAACAGGTGTCAAAAATATGAGAAACATGAAACGACTGAAAAATAGGAGGAGCATGAAGTGGTGGTCAAAAACATGAAGTGCCTGAAAAGGTGTGAAAAATATGAAGAGCTCCAAAAGGTGTCAAAAATATGAGAAGCATGAAACGACTGAAAAATAGGAGGAGCATGAAGTAGTGTACAAAAACATGAAGAGCCTGAAAAGGTGAGAAAAATATGAAGAGCTTCAAAAGGATTGAAAAATATGAGGTGCATGAAATGGTCTGAAAAAAATGAGGAGCATGAAGCATTGTTGAAAAACATGAAGAGCCTGAAAAAATGTGAAAAATATGAAGAGCTTCAAAAGGTGTCAATAATAGATGTGCATGAAACAGTCTGAAAAATAGTAGGAGCAAGAAACGGTGTTGAAAAACATGAAGAGCATGAAAATGTGTGAAAAATATGAAGAGCTTCAAAAGGTGTCAAAAGTTTGGAGCATGAAACGGTCTGGAAAATAGGAGGAGCATGAAGCGGTGTTCAAAAACATGAGGAGCCTGAAAAGTTGTGAAAAATATGAAGAGCTTCAAAATGTGTCAAAAATATAAGGAACATGAAACCCTCTGAAAAATAGGAGGAGCATGAAGCGTTTTAGAACAAGATGAAGAGCCTAAAAAGGTTTGAAATATATGAAGAGCTTCAAAGGTGTCAACAACATGAAGAACATTAAACGGTCTGAAATATAGTAGGAGCATGAAGCGGTGTTGAAAAACATGAGGAGCCTGAAAAGGTGTGAAAAATATGAAGAGCTTCCAAAGGTTTTCAAAAATATGAGTAGCATGAAACCGTCTGGAAAATAGGAGGAGCATGAAACGGTGTTGAAAAACATGAAGAGCCTGAAAAGGTGTGAAAAATATGAAGAGTTTCAAAACAAGTAAAAAAACGAGGGACATGAAACCGTCTGAAAAATAGGAGGAGCATGAAACGGTGTTAAAAAACATGAAGAGCCTAAAAAGGTGTGAAAAATAAGAAGAGCTTCAAAAGGTGTGAAAAGGAAGAGGAGCAAGAAACGGTCTAAAAAATAGGAGGAGCATGAAGCGGTGTACAAAAATATGAAGAGCCTGAAAAGGTGTGAAAAATATGAAGACCTTGAAAAGGTGTGAAAAATATGAGGAGCAAGAAACGGTCTGAAAAATAGAAGGAGCATGAAGCGGTGTACAAAAATATGAAGAGCCTGAAAAGGTGTGAAAAATATGAAGAATTTCAAAAGGTGTGAAAAATATGAGGAGCATGAAACAGTCTAAAAAATAGGAGGAACATGAAGCGGTGTCCAAAAACATGAAGATCCTTGAAAGTGTGAAAAATAAGAAGAGCTTCAAAAGGTGTCAAAAATATGAGGAGCATGAAACAGTCTCAAAAATAGGAGGAGCATGAAATGGTGTTCAAAAACAGGAAGAGCCTAAAAAGATGTGAAAAATATGAATAGATTCAAAAGCTGTGAAAAACATGAGGAGCATGAAACGGTCTGAAAAATAGGAGGAGCATGAAGTGGTGTTCAAAAACATCAAGAGCCTGAAAAGGTGTGAAAAATATGAAGAATTTCAAAATGTGTGAAATATATAAGGAGCATGAAACGCTTTGAAAAATAGGAGGAGCATGAAACAGTCTGAAAAATAGTAGGGGCATCAAATGGTGTTGAAAAACATAAAGAGCCTGAAAAGGTGTGAAAAATATGAAGAGCTTCAAAAGGTGTCAAAAATCTGAGGAGCATGAAACGGTCTGAAAAATAGGAGGAGCATGAAACGGTGTTTAAAAACATGAAGAGCCTGAAAAGATGTGAACAATATGAAGAGCTTCAAACGGTCTCAAATATATGAGGAGCATGAAACGGTCTGAAAAATAGGAGGAGCATGAAGCGGTGATGAAAAACATGAAGAACCTGAAAAGGTGTGAAATATATGAAGAGCTTCCAAAGGTGTGAAAAATATGAAGAGCTTCAAAACGTGTCAAAAATGAGAGGAGCATGAAACGGTCTGAAAAATAGGAGGAGCATGAAGTGTTGTTGAAAAACATGAAGAGCCTGAAAAGGTGTGAAATATATGAAGAGCTAAAAAAGGTTTCAAAAATATGAGGAGCATGAAACGGTATGAAAAATAGGAGGAGCATGAAGCGGTGTTGAAAAACATGAAGAGCCTCAAAAGGTGTGAAAACTATGAAGAGCTTCATAAGGTGTCAAAAATATGAGGAGCATGAAACGGTCTGAAAAATAGGAGGAGCATGAAATGGTGTTCAAAAACAGGAAGAGCCTAAAAAGATGTGAAAAATATGAATAGATTCAAAAGCTGTGAAAAACATGAGGAGCATTAAACGGTCTGAAAAATAGGAGGAGCATGAAGTGGTGTTCAAAAACATCAAGAGCCTGAAAAGGTGTGAAAAATATGAAGAATTTCAAAATGTGTGAAATATATAAGGAGCATGAAACGCTTTGAAAAATAGGAGGAGCATGAAACAGTCTGAAAAATAGTAGGGGCATCAAATGGTGTTGAAAAACATAAAGAGCCTGAAAAGGTGTGAAAAATATGAAGAGCTTCAAAAGGTGTCAAAAATCTGAGGAGCATGAAACGGTCTGAAAAATAGGAGGAGCATGAAGCGGTGTTCAAAAATATGAAGAGCCTGAAAAGGTTAGAAAAATATGAAGAGCTTCAAACGGTGTCAAAAATATGAGGAGCATGAAACGGTCTGGAAAATATTAGGGGCATGAAATGGTGTTGAAAAACAAAAAGAGCCTGAAAAGGTGTGAAAAATATGAAGAGCTTCAAAAGGTGTCAAAAATCTGAGGAGCATGAAACGGTCTGAAAAATAGGAGGAGCATGAAGCGGTGTTGAAAAACATGAAAAGCCTGAAAACTTGTGAAAAATATGAAGAGCTTCAAAAGGTGTGAAAAATATGAAGACCTTCAAAACGTGTCAAAAATGAGAGGAGCATGAAACGGTCTGAAAAATAGGAGGAGCATGAAGTGGTGTTGAAAAACATGAACAGCCTGAAATGGTGTGAAATATATGAAGAACTTCAAAAGGAGTCAAAAATATGAGGAACATGAAACGGTATGTAAAATAGGAGGAGAATGAAGCGGTGTTGAAAAACATCAAGAGCCTCAAAAGGTGTGAAAAATATGAAGAGCTTCAAAAGGTGTTAAAAATATGAGGAGCATGAAACGGGCTGAAAAATAGGAGGAGCATGAAGTAGTGTTGAAAAACATGAAGAGCCTGAAAAGGTGGGAAAAATATGAAGAGCTTCAAAACTAGTAAAAAACATGAGGAGCATGAAACTCTCTGCAAAATAGGAGGAGGATGAAGTAATGTTGAAAAACATGAAGAGCCTGAAAAGGTGGGAAAAATATGAAGAGCTTCAAAAGGTTTTCAAAAATATGAGGAGCGTGAAACCGTCTGGAAAATAGGAGGAGCATGAAACGCTGTTGAAAAACATGAAGAGCCTGAAAAGGTGTGAAAAATATGAATAGCTTCAAAACTAGTAAAAAACATGAGGAGCATGAAACTCTCTGCAAAATAGGAGGAGGATGAAGTGGTGTTTAAAAACATGAAGAGCTTGAAAAGGTGTAAAAAATATGAAGAGCTTAAAATGTGTGAAAAATATGAGGAGCATGAAACTGTCTGAAAAATAGGAGGAGCATGAAGCGGTGTTCAAAAACATGAAGAACCTGAAAAGTTGTGAAAAATATGAAGAGCTTCAAATGGTGTCAAAAATATGAGGAGCATTAAACATTCTGAAAAATAGGAGGAGCATGAACGGTGTTCAAAAACATGAAGAGCATGAAAAGGTTTGAAAAATATGAAAAGCTACAAAGCGTGTCAAAAAAATTAGGAGGATGAAACGGTCTGATAAATTGGAGGAGCATGAAGCGGTGTTGAAAAACATGAAGAGCCTGAAAAGGTGTGAAAAATATGAAGAGCTTCAAAAGGTTTTCAAAAATATGAGGAGCATGAAACAGTCTGTAAAATAGGACGAGCATGAAACAGTTTGGAAAACAGGAGGAGCATGAAACGGTATTGAAAAACATGAAGAGCCTGAAAATGAGTGAAAAATATGAAGAGCTTCATAATGTGTGAAAAAGATGAGGAGCACGAAATGGTCTGAAAAATAGGAGGAGCATGAAGCGGTGTTGAAAAACATTAAGACCCTGAAGAGGTGTGAAAATTATGAAGAGCTTCAAAAGGTGTCA